>NC_073693.1:180813801-181123801 GCF_029784155.1 Uranotaenia lowii | reverse complement strand
AAGGGGGAAAAAAGACAGAAAACATAAACAAATTTTTTTTTTTTTTAACCAGTGGGTTGTACCCACTGGCAAATTTTTTTGACATTTCCCCATAGGCCGTATATCAGTCGAATTGCAGGCCAAAAGTGGCTTTCAATCAGCCCTTGAAAGGAATGTAGAGCTATTTGGCTCAGCTAGGCCTTTTCTATATCCAGCTATAATGCCAACTTAGGGCCATTTATCAAGGCTTATTGGTTACTTGGGACAGAACAAATAAGTACTTTACTCAAATTTTCATGATCCGAATGTTAATATAGCTAAATAATACAACTCATAAAGGATGAAAGACAGAAAATTGAAAAAATGTGTAAACATCAGGTCTTTTTAAAGCCGTCCACACTTACCCCAGGTAGGGGTTGGAGACAAAATTTTAGTTTTTTGTAAACAAACTCTTTTTTCTTAATTTTTAACCGCCGTTTCTTTTCCTAACTGGTTGTTTGGAATGTAAGGATTGTTTCAATGTAGAGTTTTTCATCGAGAGCCAGCTAGTTTAGGAGAAATTTGCAATTGAAAAAGATGCACATCAACTCGACATCGTAGTTGAAAATAGAAAATTCCGAAAAAGTCGCTGTAAACAACCGTTATTGTCTGAATCGTATCTTTTTCACAGTTATTGGATAGATTACAAGTAAATTGAACATTCTGCATCAAAAGTTTGAAAAAATAGTGCACAGTATTGTTTTTATAGCCATCGTCCACACTTACCCCGCGTCCACACTTACCCCGGTGTACCTTACTCAAAAACTATAAATACCTATAACAAAAGCTTGTCGAGATGTAACACGTTTAATTTCAAGTTCAGTTGATAAATTTTTATTAATGAGTTAATTTCAAATCAGTATATGGACCATGAAGACCAATCCTTTTTGTTATCGTAATGAAATATGAAATTAAATTTCGAATGTTTGTTCCTGTATGAACTAAAACTCGTTTAAATAAGTGGGCTGGTTTAAAAAAATTAACTGCATATCGTGTAAGACATGAATTTGTTTTTTTAAGGTATTCTCCTACTTTATTCAGTTATATAGTTTCGCATTTAAAAACTGACTGATTCAAACCTTATTGAAATTAGAATTTTTATATGATTCTCAATCTATTTTATTTTTAAAACTCTCTTAAAGTGATAATCTTAAATACCACCCTACTTTATAGATATCAAACTTAAGGAGAAGAGATTTTATACTGATTTTATTATCAAAATTCGCGTACTCTGTTAGGGGGGCTATTATTCGCCGTTAAAACAATTAAGTTATGCTGCTGGAAAAAAGAGACTATAGAAGCTCCTACTAACCTAGAATAAATGATAAGTAGATGGTTATAGTCGTCACAAAGCTCACTTGTAGAAGTTAAAGGTCTGGATTAATTATTTGTGCTGTTGCAAGCATTTGCGGTATATACTGCAATTGGAAAGATTTGAAAAGATTCAACTGAATTAGTCCATAAATACGGTTAATCAACAATTGATTTAGATTTTTTTCAAAAAAATCTGTATAAATCTGTATCAATGTTTAAAAATCTGTATAAAAATCTGTATCTGTATCTTATCTGTATTGACGTTGAAAAATCTGTATAATACAGAAAAATCTGTATATATGACACCGCTGCTAAGAACCTTGGTTGAGAGAATGGCCATCCCACACGGAAAATAATAAAAAGGTAAAATTTACCGAGTTAGCAAAGGTGAACGCTCGTGAAAGCCAAAAAGGTAACTTCTACCTACCCTACAGTGAGGTAAAATTTACCTGAATCGAGGTTGGAAAAAATGTACAATTCAACGAGAAAAAAGGTGAATCCAAAAAAGGTAAATCTTACCTCGTAGCGAGGTGAAGTTCACCTGAATTGAGCTCGATAAAAAAGTATAAAAGTCACTGCATCGAGGAAGGTCCCTGTTGAGTATCGAAATACTCGTCCCAAAGATAATATTCGAAGGAAAAGCTGCTATGTACAGTGGATGAAGGTCCTGCGAGATGGTTGCTAATCTGTATCCCGCTCCGCCTGTGTAGGAGAATTTCCAGTAACCAATTCTGAACATGATCAAAATTAGTGCAGTGATACATAGTGTGATTTCAAGCTAAATAAGTTTTATTGTAAAATAAAGTTGTCTAACAGTGCAGAACGTTTATCATTTTGAATTGAAAGAGTACATTGAACAAAAATGCAGCAGAAAATTAATCTGCTTTCCATATAGCATCTGTATGCAAAATTTTATAAAATTCATTTTTCAGCACATATACTGTTCATGTGTCGCCACACATAACCATTCTATGTTTTTGGCTATGTGTGGGACACATAATTTTCAAATGGAGCACAAATTGCAAATTTCTATATAGGCTCACACATAGCCCCAATGTGTCGATTTTTATGAGTGTATAATTCACCTAGAAAAAAAGGTAAATCCAAATAAACTTACCTCGTAGCGAGGTGTAATTGACCTGGATTGAGCTAAACAATGTAACTCGCGGTTGCTCAGCGGGTGGGTGGTTTATTTATATTTAGCGGGATTTGTGGGTGGAATGAGTGGAACTCAGGGTCGTATTTTTCTGAGGGATAGCACAGACTACTTCCTCCGGAGTATTCAGAATATTAGAGGAAACTCCAATAGGGATGTTCATGAAACGGGGAAAATTTACCATTGCCACACTGCGAGTGGTACCTCGCATGTTCCCAACCGGGTCAAACTATTATTTTAAAATGAACTAATTCTGCCAGGGACTGATTTGAAGTGAAGTTTTGGGTGGGGCCCTCCTGGCCCAGAACGTGAAACGGACAAAATAAGTGTAAAAAGTTCAAAATTACTCTACTAACAGATAAGATCTATTGGCTTTTAATGGGTTACATTCTGAATATATTTAAGACTAATTTCTCTTACTGACGTCACATAAGGGGCTTTTGTTACTTGCGTGATTACTAGTGGTTTGGCTCTGCATGGCTGTTTGCCGGAACCCGAAATACTGGGGCCGGAGACTTTTCTCTAGTTGACAGATTCCACGTCTGTCTAGAACTGGTTCTAACCTCATAGGCTCCATTCCGGCGTCCCGGAAGAGCCCACGAGCTGCGGGTCGATGTTTCTAACACCGCTGGTGATGACCGTTCCAGTCGATACCGTGTGGATGGTATTTTAGCAAGTCGGTAGATTCTTCCTGTCTGGATGTTGTGCCGTGTGCTGCTTAGCCGAAAAGGAATAAACCAAAACAAAAAAGGCCCTCTTGGACCTGCCAAACAGGTTATAATACATGTGACGTCATACTAACATACACGTGGTTTACAATGTGTTTTTTTTCTGTTAAATTCTGTTAAAATTTACCTTTTATGTTGTATTTTTTTGTAGAGCGTGCCGTTACACTGGATGTTGTGTGTAGTCTAAGCACTTTTTGTATTGGCTGTTTATATAAATAAATTAAGTTTTAACGTGTTTCACAATACTTCGCTATTTTCTAACAAACCTTTCTATTTTTGATACATTTTAACACAGTTTTCTTTTAATTTTAACGTGTTTGTTCGCAAGGCTTTTTATATCTGTAAATAGTAGGAATAGATTTTTAACACTTTACACCATTGATTTTAACTTTGAAACATACACTACACGACGCGCACTTCCGTTCTTCAAAACGTTCCCAGACAGAAAGAACGGCTATGCAAATCCGTTTTGTAAAAAGGTCTATGATATTTTTGACCGACACACATACAAAGATGAGATTACGCGGATGTGTCGCTCTCCGGGTGATAACACTTCCTCGCGGTGACGCAGGCGATCCTCCGACGCCCATGAACATCTCTCGCGAGAGAAGTGACTGCGTGCTTCTTTGGGAAGGCGGTAAAAAGGAAGGAATCCCTGAGAGCCCTTGTGAGTGTCGATGGCTTTGACATTTCTAAGTCATGATTAAGGTACACGGTAATTTTAAATTATTCAGAGACTGATTTGTTTCGATTCAAGAGTCGCATCATGTATGAAGATGAAAACGACTGAGTGGAAAACCTTCAAAATTCTGAGTTGTTTTCATCTAGCGAGTTCTAAATCCTGGGACTTAGCAAAGACTCACACTTTTACGAGCAAAATAGATAAAAACAACTCAGAGAGATTCAAAACACAAGATGATTGTTTGGATGCGACGCTCGGAGTGGTTGACGAAAAAATAATGGTAAGTACAATATATTTAGAATTCAAATAATAATAATGTGATTTTAAATGAAAATTTAACTAATCCATTTTTTCCTATAGGAATCGTTACGGTAGCCGGATAAAATTTCAAGTTTCGCAACTGGAGGTTCGCCGGAACACTTATGGCAGGGCTGTAGCATCAAATGTTCGACGCCGGCAATCTACCTGATGTAGTAGCAGGACTATGGCGAGCATTATCTAACATAGGAAAATCCGATGCGGACAGTGGCCGTCTGTTAAATATAAACGAACATCTCGCCCTGGTCAGAAGGCTTGTCATAATGATGAACATCATCACTTTTGGATTTGATTGGTAACTATTTTTTTCGTACTGCAGTGTCCTTATCGTAAGATTTTAAAATTCACGAGTTTTGTTTTTTTAGCCATACTCAATCTAGCTTTTTCTCTACAGGTCAATTCCAGTAGGATGCCTTAGGGGAATCTTGTTTCTATCCGCAGCAATTCTCAATTGAGATAGAATGACTATTCCGATAGTGGCAATGATGGGGACGATGGTAGCGGCAGGTTGGTGTGGTCGAGGAGAAAGCAATGATCGGTTCAACCTTATTGGTAACCACCTGAAGAACAGCCAGGATCGATACTACCGGAAGGTTAGGCAGGATACACGGTACAGCAACAGTCGTGATAAAAGCAATAAAAGTACGTGGACGAAAAACGAACAAGCATCGGTTTCGGCTCATCACGTAATCTGCGGCGGTCGGAAACTCGGACCGAATCCCTCGAAGATTTCATTGTCAAACAATGATAAATTTGGCAGGTTCTGTGTGGTTACCTTTCGGAATTGCTTTCTGCTGCTTCAGTCCAACTGGAAAATACTGGCCACACTCGTTTACCTGGCTGAAGGCTTTTTGTTCCAAAATTTACGCCAGACGATTCCGTGGGTCCCAGGCTCAACCTAAATGCAGATTTCGGTTCACCGACTTATTTCGCTTCATTAATTTTAGTCGCTATACAAGCAAATTTCACTCCTAATTTGACAACAAAACAAACACGCATATTCCTTGGAATTGAAATTAAAATAATTTTTTCACGCATTTGTTTAATTTTATTTTTCGAAACCGAAAATTAAGTTCTCTAAAAAAATATAATCCCTTTCGAAACCGTGTCAAATTTCAAAAATTCTGAGTTGTTTTGACTCAGACCGTTAAGACGCTCCTTAATAATGCCTGATTAAAAACAACTCAGAATTCGCGAAAACCCCTACAATTCATTTTTGAGTTTTGCCGTCCTAATCAAAATTTGAATTTTCCCAGTTTTGGCGCATTTTGAATTGTTTTCCTTCAAATCTGAGTCAAGGAGAATTAGAGTGTACTGATTTCTCAATGTGTCGGAGACACATTATTTTGTATGTAATGAACGGTTACATTACCCCATCGTCCCTCTTCAAAATGAATGAAACTTCATTCATTTTGTACGCAGAGAGATGAATGCAACACAATTCTTTCAAATTTTTTCTATTTTGAATTAGCAAAATAAAAATTATGCTTATGTTCATAATACTCGTACATTGCCTATTTCACAATCATCAAGTGATCGGAACAGCGTCGAGTTGCTCAGTGTAACTCACTGCAGTATCTCTTTTTGTTGACGACCACTCACGGGAAACGTCAGTACAAAAGGTAAAGAATGTTTGTTTGTAATTTTCAATTTATGGATCCAAATTTTATGATTAATTTTCATGTTTATATTCACCGGTGTTCAAAGTTGGTGGATTTTAAAGGTAAGTTTTCAAGCTTATTTTCGCAACATTGATCCTCTAGAGCTCAATTTGCAGATTTTAGTTTCCTTCTAATGTTTTTATTTCTCTTGTCGGTTTCAGCTAAAACTGCGGTGAGGAAAAATCCGGAAAGGCCGAAATTGCTTCCCCAAAAATCACCAGGTAAGTGTTGTTTTGATTGTGTTAGCCTTCCGCTAAAACACGTCCGAAAATCAGCTTTTCATCAGCTGTTAAAATGATTATTTTTCTGTGTTTTTTTCTAGATTTCACACCTGGACTGAACTAAGCAGTTGAAGTGGAAGAAAATTAACAGCAGATAATCTAAAGGGTAGGTTTTATGTATCGTTCAACATTATGAACAGATACTCATATTGTTTCGTACTTTTTTTTTTTTCTATTTTCAGGTTTTGAGTCAGCTATGGGAAGGGCCCCGATGACACTCATCAGCGGCATAGGACTGCTGTAGAGAAGGAACCATGAGAGGACCTAATTAGCGACCTCAAAAACCATGGAGAAGTTTTAAGTTCTTCAATCTTTTTGTTTGTTCTGATATTTCTGTTTTCTATTTTTAGTTGACATAACTGACTCGTAAATATGTATTTTGTGTGATAGAATCCGAAATTCCCACAACATAAGCGACTATTTCCTACATTTTTGTTTAATCCATCTGTTCGTTGCGAACCGTTTGCTTTTCCATCCGTACCGGAGGGGAATGGAAATAATAAACAGGACATTAAAAAGGTGACTGGAATTGAGAAATATCTATCGGATTCAACATCCCGATCGTCCTGATGAGGTTCATGGAAATAAGGCGTTTAAATAAACGTTTAGAAATTTGTTAACGGACAAATTTTAGTCGGTTACTCGCTCATGACAAAACGGATTACGCATCGCGAAAGTCTAAGCAATAATTGTAGATTGTTATCCATAGTCGATGTTACGTACAATTTCGCACCTTTTAAAGGCCAAATGTACGGATTAGTTAGGACAAGGTTTGAGTTTGCCATGCCACGCATGGCAGTTTTTTATAGTTCTGAAAGCGCAAAGTTACACAAAAAGTCGTGTGGAACCAGCAATTCTGGCGTTACGCTAGGTAAAGTATCTGGACTGAGATTGTTCTTGTTCGATTCGAATGTTCAAAAAAGTTTCGGATTGTTTCGCATTATTCAGTGAGCATTTTCGTTTTATCTGGTAGGAATACCGTAAACGTAGACACGCGAACGCGGATTTTCTTCTGTCGATTTGAACGTGTTCTAGAACTTCGCTTCTGGTCGTTAATGTAAAGATTTTTCAGCTGTTATGTTTTTATCTGGAAGACTCTCGCGTTTCTTCGGCTATCAGATAATGTAATATGAAAAATAGTTTAAAATTCTTGATTTTTAAAACGGGTATCGATAAATTCTGGAAATTTGTACTATTTCCCTTGAACGAGGGTTTCGGGTAATCGTGCGCGAAGGGTTAATCTGATTTCCATCGAGGCCAAGCAAACGGATTTGATTTCACGGGCTATCTGTTTTCGGAAGTTAAGTTTTCGTTTTTTAGATTCGAAACAAGTTTTTGACGGGCCACGAAGATGGGTGTTAGGTATCCGGAAATGATCTTCGAAAGCTTTCCGCGACGTTCGCGATAGATTGTACTCCACGGAAAACTAGCATCAAATTCGGGCAGGTAATTTCACTATAGTTCATGGGATTCCACTTGAAAACCGGTCTGATATTACGCGAATCTTGGGACTCGATAGTGCGTTCCGATTCGCGACGTTGATCTTGGGACGAGGTGAATTCAGATTCGGCTTCTAAATTCAAATTGCAAGTTTGTTTTTTCGAAACTTTGTTGCTCCACGCAATACGCCTACGATACTTTTTGTCATCTTCCAAATTCAATAAACTTCCTCGCGATTGCTTTCGATGGTTCTTGAAAAAAGGTTTAACGACACGCGGCGAAACTTTTAACTTCTCTAACTCGTGGAAAGAGCACACCGTTACTTCTTTCATGGGAATGTCTTTTCCGTTTTGGTTCCTAAAAACGTTTCTAACGATACTTCCATTTCCTAAATCGTTTTTCTCAGGTTTAGGCGTTGAAGACAAATTCAAATTATTTGAAAAATTTCTACTGCTAGCCTTGAGCATATGAGCTTGGTTAAGTGCCACTAAGTACGAGAGACGAGACATGATCGGATCACGGATTGCCAACTGCAACCGGTCTGATTCATTCAAGTCCTCTACCAGAAAGGCTTCCTGATAACTTAAGCCTCTGATGAATAAGCCAACTAAGTTGGTGATTAGATTTTTTTCTATGCTTCTGAATCAATTTGCTAAAGCTTTGACCTTTTCTGATAGGTTCCCGGAATCACTGGAACATTTGCGGTTCTAAAATGAAAAAATATAGATTAGTTTCCATTACAAAACGATCGTTTGGAGAACGATTTTAAACACCAAACAAGAATTGTTTTTTCGTCCCTCCTCGGAGGAAATTTTATCGTGCTAATGTTTACTTTTTTGTCGGGCGCCAAATTGTAACTCGCGGTTGCTCAGCGGGTGGGTGGTTTATTTATATTTAGCGGGATTTGTGGGTGGAATGAGTGGAACTCAGGGTCGTATTTTTCTGAGGGATAGCACAGACTACTTCCTCCGGAGTATTCAGAATATTAGAGGAAACTCCAATAGGGATGTTCATGAAACGGGGAAAATTTACCATTGCCACACTGCGAGTGGTACCTCGCATGTTCCCAACCGGGTCAAACTATTATTTTAAAATGAACTAATTCTGCCAGGGACTGATTTGAAGTGAAGTTTTGGGTGGGGCCCTCCTGGCCCAGAACGTGAAACGGACAAAATAAGTGTAAAAAGTTCAAAATTACTCTACTAACAGATAAGATCTATTGGCTTTTAATGGGTTACATTCTGAATATATTTAAGACTAATTTCTCTTACTGACGTCACATAAGGGGCTTTTGTTACTTGCGTGATTACTAGTGGTTTGGCTCTGCATGGCTGTTTGCCGGAACCCGAAATACTGGGGCCGGAGACTTTTCTCTAGTTGACAGATTCCACGTCTGTCTAGAACTGGTTCTAACCTCATAGGCTCCATTCCGGCGTCCCGGAAGAGCCCACGAGCTGCGGGTCGATGTTTCTAACACCGCTGGTGATGACCGTTCCAGTCGATACCGTGTGGATGGTATTTTAGCAAGTCGGTAGATTCTTCCTGTCTGGATGTTGTGCCGTGTGCTGCTTAGCCGAAAAGGAATAAACCAAAACAAAAAAGGCCCTCTTGGACCTGCCAAACAGGTTATAATACATGTGACGTCATACTAACATACACGTGGTTTACAATGTGTTTTTTTTCTGTTAAATTCTGTTAAAATTTACCTTTTATGTTGTATTTTTTTGTAGAGCGTGCCGTTACACTGGATGTTGTGTGTAGTCTAAGCACTTTTTGTATTGGCTGTTTATATAAATAAATTAAGTTTTAACGTGTTTCACAATACTTCGCTATTTTCTAACAAACCTTTCTATTTTTGATACATTTTAACACAGTTTTCTTTTAATTTTAACGTGTTTGTTCGCAAGGCTTTTTATATCTGTAAATAGTAGGAATAGATTTTTAACACTTTACACCATTGATTTTAACTTTGAAACATACACTACACGACGCGCACTTCCGTTCTTCAAAACGTTCCCAGACAGAAAGAACGGCTATGCAAATCCGTTTTGTAAAAAGGTCTATGATATTTTTGACCGACACACATACAAAGATGAGATTACGCGGATGTGTCGCTCTCCGGGTGATAACACTTCCTCGCGGTGACGCAGGCGATCCTCCGACGCCCATGAACATCTCTCGCGAGAGAAGTGACTGCGTGCTTCTTTGGGAAGGCGGTAAAAAGGAAGGAATCCCTGAGAGCCCTTGTGAGTGTCGATGGCTTTGACATTTCTAAGTCATGATTAAGGTACTGATTTCTCAATGTGTCGGAGACACATTATTTTGTATGTAATGAACGGTTACAACAAAACGGTACAATTCTTCTAAAAAAGAAGTAACTATTCGCCGAACCCGTTCATTGAGGTTAAGCTGTTTTGTCATTCTAGGAAAAAGTTTTGCTTTGTGCCTAATATGTGAAAATCGGAATAGAATGGTAAGTGTTTTCTTAGGTATCATTTAGTTTTGCTGGTTCTCGTCATATTACATTGCTTTTGTTTCAGATAGGCCCATAGAGCTTTGAGGTGTATTCCACGTCATCCTACACCCGGAAAAGCCGGAACCTGACCGGATTAGTCGAACGGAGGATATCTTCAATGTACGCAACGCGGAGGATTCAGCGGCCATGGCGGCTCAGAAGAACGCGAAGCCGAATTACCAGTTCCTATTTATCTCCAATAAATATCATTTTTGAAAGAATTTTATATTTTTTTAATTCTTATTGAAGAAACCAATCTTTTTTTTTTTTTTCCTGGGATTTTAACGCCTGGACGTTATTCCAGGGGTGTCAGGTGTCCTGATTTATCAGGATTTGTCCTGATTTTCGAGAGACCGTCCTGATTTTTCAAAAACGCTTGAATTGTCCTGATTTTTGAAAAATGGCCCTCAAAATGTCCTGATTTGTCCTGATTTTTTAAAAATATCCTAAATATAACTAAATTTATTGTTAAATGATGAGAACATCAAACAAATCTTGAATAAAATAGTTTAACCAGTTAAACTAATGAGATTCTTTGATTCAAATGACATTTAAACGAGGTTTTTCGATATTAACTGCAGACCAGCCAAGGTTATTCTCGCTTCAGTTGCATAATTCGAGGCTTCTTCAGCACATATATTTCGCCTTTAGTTATGCAATCTAAGAAGAACTGCATTTTGTTTTCACCAATTTGGTGGTGTCCTGAAAAATCCTGATTTTTTCTTCGCGGTGTCCTGATTTTCGACAAAACGACCTGGCACCTCTGCGTTATTCATCCCCTTTCCTGAGCTATGTCTGTGTAGTGCGTCTAGTGTTGCCAGTGTTGTAGATCTGTTTCTTGTTGTTGATTTCTTTTATCTTATATCTCTCCGAACAATTTGGTTTTTCGTAAGAAGCGTATCATTTTCTCTTCGTCTTCAGGATCATTTGAGAGAGCTTCCCGAAGGTTTTGAGCCAATCCACAGTCCGACCGGACCTGTTGATATATCGGGCACTGAATGATGATGTGTTTGATGGTTACGGGAACTTTGCAAGTGTGACATTCGGGAGGATCATCGTTACCCATTAGGTGACCGTGTGTCAGTCTGGTGTGACCTATGCGTAGCCGCGTAAGTACTCTCCGTTCCAGAAATGTGTTTCGATCAGTCCATGCCAGAGTGCAGTTTTTTACTTCTCTTAGTTTGTTCTCAGGGCAGGTGTTCCAACGATGTGCCCAAAGTAGGGATAGTCTGTCTTTTATCCAGTTTGTGACGTCTGACGGCGGGACAGGAATATTTGGAGGAGTCATCTGACTGCCTTCAAAAGCTAGACGATCTGCAGCTTCATTCCCGGGAATCATGGAATGACCAGGGATCCAGCACAGGGTAATACTTTTCTGGATAGCGAGTTCAGAGAAGGTAGTAATCCAGGGATGTTTTGTGTTACCCGCTGACACGGCACTAAGCACGCTAGCAGAGTCCGAGAAGATGACGGAACCAGATGATGGGCATAAATCTTCGGCAGTTCTTAAGACAGCATAGGCTTCTGAGCTGAACACTGTACATTGAGATGGAAGTGCAAGTGCGAAGTTTCTTGTACTGCCAAATATACCACATCCTACTCGGTCATCGGTTGATTTGGAGCCATCAGTGTAGAATTTTGGGGTATTTTTGTACTTCCTCTCAAGAAACCAATCAAACCAACCATTTATATCATTACACACACGTTAGTTTTCACGCAACTGTTGATTAATATTTACACGGATGGGAATATTCATTTGAATCACGGTGTACAATATAATAAGGTGATATCTTCCCGATAGTGTCGTCATTACTATCCATCTAGTGATCCTCGTTGTATGCAGCATTATCTTACGCGCGCAAAACTTTTTGCTGGCACGCTATAGGCAGATAGTAATGACGTCACTTGTTTACATTCAAACGAGTTGTTTACTCTTGTTAGTGTGGAATCGCCAATTATTAACTGATGGGGAACCACCCGCTGCCAACCGACTCGCACGATGCCGCACCAAGAATGGCCGAATGACCGTTGGGTCATGGATGTTGACGACGAGATGATAGACTGGTTTCCCGCTATAGTGTGTGACATTTACAGTGCTGCTAGTTTCTCTGTCATCGTTTATTGTATAGTTTCAATGGGTTTGTTCATTGACATTATGACTGCTCACAGTTAGTAGCCTACCTTATATATTTATACCGTGCATTTGAATTATCATTAATTATAGATAATTCAAAAGTTTCGAATAAAACATAACCTCGTATGAACATAACTGAGAATGGTCGCTTTATGGTATATAATTTATAAACTATCTATGCTAACTATGCTGATATAATTTATAAACTATCACTTGACAAATAATTCTAAACTTTTATAAATTTCAAAGATCCTTACACAGCAAATTTATTTTTGCTGGTTTTTGTCCCGCTGACTTTCCAACAAAATATCCAGCAATTTAAATTGCTGGAAAAAACAGCAAACGTTAATGCTGTTTTCCAGCAATTCAAATTGCTGAAAAATCAGCAATCCAGATTGCTGGAAGCCAGCAATTTCTTTTAAAACAACCGGCTGTATTTAGTACCAAATTTATATTTCAATTCCAAATTAAATATTGATTACTGCCTGTGCATATAATGAGCAATGAAAAAGAATTTTTTTCTTTCATTTTTAAATTATGTTTGCATTTATTTTCAAGAACATTTTTTTTTAATTTTCCAACACCGGTCCTGGAGTGGCAGGTTTGTGCCAAAGTGTTGATCATTCGCCACCTGAGAAAAGAGTTCTGATTAGTATCTTTTATGAAATCTGTCCAATAAAAACTCACCATTGACTTATGTCTGGTTGCTAAAACATAGAGAAAAATAAAAATAATTATATTAATCTAACCAAAATTCGTAAAATAGTTTCACCTTGCTTCAGCATACGAAAACAAAGTCCAATGCAAGGGATTGCAGTGGAGAGAGAATTCTTTGCATTCGGAAAGGTAATGATCAAAATTCCACAACTTCTCAACAAATCACAACAATTTGTAACAATTAGCACATTTTCACTCTCTCTGAGCGCCGGTTTCTCTCATTTTAACTTAAACCTTCTAATTCTCTCTAACAAATTGCCACAAATTACCACAAATTCAATCATTGGCAGCAAAATTTGTTTGAGCATTGACGATGATTTTCCGTTTATCACAGTCCCCTGGCCCAATGTGACAGCTCGATTGCTGATTTTCCAGCAAACTAGATCAATTGCTGGAAAGTCCAGCAATTTGAAAACCGATTGCTGATTTTTCAGCAAAAATGACAGGTATCAGGTATCAGAAAAGGGGTAGGCTCAGTAGCGGCACGTTATCCAAACAAACGGGAAAATTGTGCCTGGCCCTTATTTTTTTTAAGGATTTCATCATTTACCTGAGGAAACCTAGAGCCCAAAATGGGTAAGAAATAAATTCGTCATAATAAATGTGGCATAAAGCCTATCCACTTAAGGATTTTTAAGCATTGTAGCTTTCCACTTCGGGTAAGAGATGACAATTTGTTTTATAAATGTAGCACAAGACTTTTTACGAAGAGGATTTCCGAGCAAAGAAACTCTTTTCCACATTGGAACTGTACCATCGAATAGCTTATATTGTTAACTTTGAACACATTCTTATTCGAGTTTAATACTTTTGAAACATAATGGCATGAGGTCTACACCTTCTAAAAAGAACATTGAGTATTATTAATGTTATCACACTTGTTTAGGGTAAGGACTTTTCATTCTTTACCGTATGTATTTTTGTTTCTTTATATTTTGATAATTTGTCACTTCATGATTGATTTATTCGAAAGAATAGATATTAAAACCTTTTTTTTTTATTTTAGAATATTGATTTTTATTTAATTGCTTTCTGCTTGTTTTGAAAATAGTTTCACATAGATTCTACCAAAAGAATAAAATATTTTATTATTTGTTTTTTCTAATGCTTTCGCCGAATCCTCATCAATGGAAAGAACAACTCTAAATTTTCCATTCTGGAGAGGTATAATTTTTCTTACCTTCCAGTATTTGGCATCTATAAAACCCCTGTTTAGTTTTGAAATACTTTTCAACAGTACATCGGCTCCATCGTGGGCGCTTAGATTCAGTTCGTTTGATACCGTTAAAATTGCTTTTCGTGGTGGAGGCACGGGAGTAAATGGAAGGATTAAAAGGTCGGTAAATCTACCACTCAATTTAATCGACTCCAGAGAAGCTTTTAACCAATGAAGGCTTTCTAAATCAGCTGCATAGAACCAAGCAACTCCTGCCATAGAGCCACAACCGAAGAAGCGCGGTTGATGGCGATCGTCTGGAACATTCTGTTGTAGCCTGATAAGGAGCGATTTCAGTTCATCGAAATATATTTCGTCGATGTCTCCGTCCTGACGTTTCAAGGATACTTTCAAATCCACGGATAGCGTCATGCGTTTCCTTTTGTCGGAGTTTTCTGCTGGGGAGATAGCAGATCGCTTTTTGGCTGCCGAAGACGGACTTGCGAGAAGTGTATTCTCGAAGTCAGAGTCTGAGCTATCGATCATGATAAAATAAATTTCAAAATCAAAAGAATGTCAGCAAACGTACACCTTGCCTGTAGCACTATTAATAATGCACTTCTCAGTAGAGTTCAATCACCTTTAACTTCCACAATAATTTGTGTGAAAGTTAATTCGCACACTAGTACCGACTTTTGGCGGGAGCACAAAAAATAAATAAATAAATAAATATACCAGGTTCAAAACTCTGATTGTGGTTATCGGCGGAAAAATAGAAATGAAAAGAAATGAAAATTGGTTGCTAATAAAACAATCGAGCATCGCTTTTTGTTTGCATGAGAGAAGTCTCGCAGTCCAATTAATATACGGTCACATTTGTTTCGATCATATACAAATATAAAAAATGAATACTGGTGTTTGTATCTAAAGAGTAGAAGATATATTTGAACGCACTCTTCTTTGAAGGAGCTAATACCACAGTATACCAGAATTCACAGAATCGAGTTATCACATTTAGAACTTATGGTTTCTTTATATTGGCACGGCAAAACTAGTATTTTCTTAAATAATTACACATTCAAAATGTATTTAGTCGTTTGAAAAGGCTTACCTCGATCTCGTTGAATTTAAACTTACAAGACCAACGATGTTTCCAAGATATGGAATATCCATATAAATCTTTGAGCGCTTATCTGCACTAACACATTATTTTGAAATGTGTTGATAACTCCGACATTTACCGCTGGACTATACTTACACTACCACAATACCAGATCACCAATATATTTACTAATCTGCAAAGGTAGCTCAATACATTGATAAGTATTGAAGATAAACCGAAGATCATTCAATCGTTGAACCAAAGATTTTTGGAGCATAAGAGCTAAGCATAAAGCTTGGGATGTCACCCTTAGGGTACGAACACAGTGAGCGCGAAGCGAACTGCGAAGCGAAATATTCATTCACCGGATGAATTTCGCAAGCTCATTTCTGAAGGCCGGCCACAGTGCACGCGAATTGCGAAGCGGTTCAACACTGAAAAAAACCTTCGGTGTTGCAAAAATTAATCACACGTGAAAAAGTCTTTGCAAATTAACAAAACTGTGAACGAGGGATACGTAACGCGCAAAAAAAAAACTAATCCGCGTTAATTCCGAAAAACTCAATCAATTAGTAACAGTCGAATTTTGCAGTCTTACGCTATGAAACGCCATCTTAAAATCCACTACGGCGGCTTCCGCTCAACTTTAAAATAATTTTAATGACTGAAAATCGCAAAAAAAGCTACTAAAACTATGACATAAATATAACAAAATTTAGAAAAAAAATAGAATATTATAATAACAAATATTACGAAACGCTGACAAAAACTTTAATAAAAATATGGCAAAGGTGATAAAAATATAACAAAAATATGAGAAAAATATACCAAATCTATGATAAATTTGACATTGAAATGGCAAAGCCATGACCAAATTAAAAAAATCTGACAAAAATTTATAAAAATTGACTAAATAATAACAACAAATTAGTAATAATGCCAAAACTCGAAATAAAAACTTAGACAAATATTTGACAACATTATGGAAAATTTGAAAAATGAAATAAAAATATGACAAATATAATAACTATAAATCAAAAAATACAAATACAGACCCCGTTCGTTTTTGGCAACACGCCCGAAAATTTTATGTTGCCAAAATCGAATGTTGCCAAAATCGAACGGTTTTTTTTGTCACTCTTTTATTTTTGATTTTTAATTCAAATTAGTCAAAATTGATGTAAAACCTTATATTAGCATACAATTTTTCAATTTGACTCAATTATATTAGTTATAAGCAGTAAAACATGGAAAAATTCATGTTTTTACTGTTTAAAACTATCATAATTAAGCCGAATGAAAAAATTTCATGCTAATATCACGTTTTACAGTACTTTTTATTGATTTGAAATGAAAAAAAAAATAAAAAAAACACAAAAAACGTCTTAATTGGATGTTGCCAAAAACGAACGGTTTTTGCTCGGATGTGGCCAAAATCGAATGTTGCTAAAATCAAGCGGGGTCTGTATGACAAAATTTTGAAATAAAATAACATAAATCTGGCAATACTATGACCAAAATCTTACAAATGTGATAAAAATATATGCAACAAAAATATGAAAAAATTTTACAAAACTATGATAAAACAAAACAAAACTATGACAATTGACAAAGGTTGTCATAGTACTGTAAGATTTTTGTCATTTTATTTTAATTTTTGTCATAATTTTGTCATGTTTTTATTTGTCATATTTTTGTCATAGTTCTGTCAGATTTTTTATTATTATTATTATATGTTCGAATTTGTCTTATTTTTTCAAATTTTGTGATTTTTATTTCGTATTTGTCTTCATTTTGTCATTTTTCTTACATATATTTGAAAGTATTTTGTTATATTTTTATCTCATTTTTCATAATTTTGTTATATTATTGTCATTATTTTTGACAAATTTTTGTCATATTTTTTTCAGAACCTTGTCATATTCTAGTCATTCTGTGATTTTTTTCTCATATTTTAGTCTAATTTTGTAATATTTGTCATATTTTTGGCTCAATTATTTAACCACATATGGCGTGTTTTATTCAAAGTTTTGTCATTTGTCACTATTTTTTTGTCATATTTTTGAATTTTAGTAATAGTTATTCATATTTTCCCACAGTTTTGTTCTATTTTTGTCAATATTACTCTAGTTTTATAACACTTGTTATATTTTTGTTTATTTATTTCAGTGCATTTTTGCAGTTCTGTCGAAATTTTTGTCAATAATTTTTCATCTACTTTTTTATCCCTTTTACTCATTTCTTATATTGTGGATGGACCTTACGATTTTCAGTTATTTATTGCATTTTGACTTAAGCGGCGTCGGACAGCCAAATTTGACTTCTACTTATTGAGCCCTTTCATCCAATACCCATATTGTGGGAGTTTCATGTGCTTATCAGTCACTTCCAGCATTTTAAAGTTGAGTGGAAGGGGCCATATTGGATTTCAAGGTGGCGTCGGATAACGAATTCCAACTTCTATCCGTTCAACCCCTTCACTCTATACACATATTATGGGGCTTTCATGCCACCGGTCGTTTATTGCCAGTTATAATTTGTTTCAATTGAAAAAGACTGAAACCGCGTTTGTTTCGAAAATCCGCGCTAAAAAACCGTGCATTTTTCATTACCAACATAGAAACGGCAATGATAATTAAATAAATAAACTTTTGAAAAAGATTTTATTGATAAATCATTTTACGATAAAAAATATCCGAGAGAATATTTTCAGTGTATGGCCGGATGAACAGGATGAATTCGCGCGATCCAGCCGGGTCTTCGCACGAAAATTCGCTTGCACTGTGGCCGGTCGATGTTTTTTTCAACGTGTTTAAATGAGAAGCGGTTTTTCGCGCGAATTGGAAATTCGCTTCGCACTTCGCACCGCGCTCACTGTGAATTCGACCTTATGGTTTAAGCACCAGGCTGCACTTGTAACTTAATCAGCATACCGCAAAGAATCACCACCGTGCCACCGTGGGCGTTTTTGCGTCACTCATTTTCGAAGAAATTTTTGAATAGATCAGAACTAGCTTACATAGACGTAACACCAATTTGAAAACCGATTGCTGATTTTTCAGCAAAAATGACAAGAACACAACCGATTGCTGAAAAATCAAGAAATTCGAAAACCGATTGCTGGTTCTCAGCAAACATTTGGATTGCTGGAATCTGAGGCAAAAATTTACTGTGTACTCTATTCCACCACAATGATTTTGATGAAAATATGGATATTAATTTCCACTGCTTTCAAAGGGAGGATAGTGAACAAAAAGCTGTTGAAAATGATTAGTAAACAAAAAACTTCCCTAATGTGCTTTTATTTCTTCAGTTCTAAAAAATATACCATCCAAAGCTACTCGGGCGCTGAAAGTGCTGCGACTGGCAGAATATTGGGCAAATACTCCCAATATTCAAAATTCTTTTTCCATAAAGTTTCATTCACAATAAATTTCAATTAATGAGAAACTTTGAATTCGATTTAAACCTTAATGGGAACTTGACATAGCGGAATAAGTAAACTAAATGGTAAACAATAAATGAAACATACATATTATCAACATACAATTCGATAGAGTTAAGCGGGAAAATTCGAGTAAACGGAAAGGAGGGAAATGTAGAAAAAGACTAGGACAAGTTCACAAATGCGAAATGATTAACAACTCAATATTTAATGATTTTTAAAATTAATCAGCGAAAAAAAAATGGAAAATGGACGCCAAGTTTAACATGGTAAGACGAAGTTTACCGGGTATATATATATTTATTTATTTTTTTTCGGACAATTAGCGTGTTTTTTTTTTCGAAAGAAGCGTTGATCCATTTAGTTGGGTTTGGAGGGCATGAATATTTCTAACAGTTTAGCATATAACTGAAAGATTTTTGAACAGAAGGAGTTTTTTCCAAATCTTTGGAGTAAACATTTTAAATCAGATTCTGAAACCAATTGTAGAGAATCTATTTAAGATTTTTGGTTCACTTTGTATATATTATTCTAGTTCCTCTCTTTTTTAATAGCAACCGACAACCAACATGCAAAAAACACTCCAAGAAGTTGAACAGCAGCGATCGCAAATCCAATCGTTATCAAAACGACAGCGTTTCTATCAAAAAGCTCTTTTAGCTTCATCAAACATCCTTCCTAAAATAGAAATTTTTAGGTGTTTAGTTTAAAGCTTAAGCTCTTCAATACATATAAGCATATCTGTTGTACGTACCTGATAATAGCGATCCATGAACAATGGTGGGGCATTTTTACAGTCATTCGATTCAAAATCAATTAAGTCAGGTTTGCAGCAACTTGGTGGCATTGTTCGATTATTGTAGTCGTACCAATCCTTGGGACCTTCTATTCCGCAACACATCATCCTTTTATGAACACTATTCCATGCCACCATATCAGCATTGTTGTGTCTCATTATTGATTTTTCCAGTTGCCTTTCAAGAGCATTCTCCAAATCTGATTTAAATGCCACGGCCGAAATACCAACAGCTATTTCGATCAAAAGCACGATAATCAGAAACACCGCGAAGGCATTCAGTAATTTCGATGATTTTTTTATAGCGCCATAACATCCCAACGAGGCCACAAGGAAGACGAAAGCTCCGACAACGATCAGGACAATTGGCGGAGCGAGAAGTTTGTCCTCGATAAAATGTTGGTAGTCATTGACATCAAGAAGAACAATTATGCCGGCGATAAGAAGTATGAATCCTGATACCTGAAAAGGAAGTCATAATAAAACATTAATGTTCAGGAGTACGTCCATCCGTTATCGAGATTTATTTTTTCTAATTTTATCTGAATTCTGAATCTGAATTCTGATTCGGAATTCTGAATCAGAATTCTGAAGTCTGAATTTTAATTCTGATTCTGAACTCGGAATCTGCATTCTGAACTTTCAAGATATCTTAAGTTGGAAAAATTGATTACGTTTTAAGTATTTTTTACCCTTAAATGTATGCAGCCCCCATATTCTTTTTATTTAAAAACGTTTTTGACAGAAAAAATGTAAAAATCAATTCGAACAAAAACAAAAATTACTGACATTGGTGCTTTATGCGTTATGACATCACAAATATAAAAAAAAACTATAAATTTTCAAAATTTTTCATTATGATTTTACATTGAAAGTTGGTTTCAACTTATACATCAAAACTTTGCAAACTGTATGATTTTCATTAAGCCATTGAAGATGAAAAATGTTGCATGATACGCCACATTTGACGATAGCTAAATCTTTGAATATTTTTGAAAACTCAAAGTTTTTTTTTAACATACAACATTACTGTACCAAATAACAGAATGATCGGTTGAGCGGTGAGGATTTATATTATGTGCGTGCATGCAAACAAACAAACAGAACAACAAACATATACCTATAATCCAACTCATATTTATATGTATACTAGCAGACCCGGTAAACTTCGTCTTACCATGTTAAACTTGGCGTCCATTTTCCATTTTTTTTTGGCTGATTAATTTTAAAAATCATTAAATATTGAGTTGTTAATCATTCCGCATTTGTGAACTTGTCCTAGTCTTTTTCTACATTTCCCTCCTTTCCGTTTACTCGAATTTTCCCGCTTAACTCTATCGAATTGTATGTTGATAATATGTATGTTTCATTTATTGTTTACCATTTAGTTTATTTATTCCGCTATGTCAAGTTCCCATTAAGGTTTAAATCGAATTCAAAAGTTTCTCATTAATTGAAATTTATTGTGAATGAAACTTTATGGAAAAAGAATTTTGAATATCGGGAGTATTTGCCCAATATTCTGCCAGTCGCAGCACTTTCAGCGCCCGAGTAGCTTTGGATGGTATATTTTTTAGAACTGAAGAAATAAAAGCATATTAGAGAAGTTTTTTTTACTAACCATTTTCAACAGCTTTTTGTTCACTATCCTCCCTTTGGAAGCAGTGGTAATTAATATCCATATTTTCATCAAAATCATGTCCAAAAAAAATCACCGTTTTTTTTTTATCTGTCCGAGTGGAAACAGGAAATTAAATTCCTTTGAACATTAACCCAATCAATCTTGAAAACGATTGGTTTTGAAAGGAGGAAAAAATATGTTTAGATTTTCTGTTATTCAACCGAACTACAGCTTTTTTTTTCTTTTTTATCCTAAAGGAATGTCTGCAATTCAAACCATTGTTTTTAAAGATTATAACTGAAGCATTGGGGTGTTCTGATTCAAAAATTTCCTGAACAGTGTTGGTGGTGATCTGCGATTTCATTTAAGTTTATGTGATATTTTCAAGATTCAATAACATTTAATTGGAACCAGGCTTGGCAAAAGTCATCGTCATGAGGCGTGAAGCTGTGACTGTGAAGCCTCTTGGTCCGTCAAACTCAATTGACTGTTCCTTAACGACCAGTCACTTCGTTTGCCAGTCATTCATTCCCCAGTCATTTGAAGCTTAAAGAATGACCTAGTCAAGCAATCGCATTCAAACGACCGATGACGAAAAAGAAACGCATTTATTATTATTGTTGCTCCTGCCAGCAAGCCGAAGACGACCGAAGACGAAAAAGAAAAGAATTTATTATTATTGTTGCTTCTGCCAGCAAGCCCGTTTTCGGTTTTTTATTGCTATTGTTGCTCTCTGCCAGCAAGTCGTTCAATTGTTGTACACACTAAGATTGCATTTATTCCGCGCTCGGGACTATGATTTTCCATATCACAGGAAAACTGCTCAATTCAAACGAAGTTCGAATGGGAACTCGCCCGAATCTCGGAACGCTTCATCTCTCCTGAAATCTAAGACAAACTTGCTACGAGAGCACAGGAACTCAAAGTATCCCCGTGAATTCAGGACAGTGTTCTCCGAAATCATGGGAGACCCAATTCTTGTCAAATTTTCTTTCTCTAAAAAAAAAACAACATGTTTGTTTCCTTTCGCTTTAACCAGTGCATGGAAAAGGAAACCGCGGAACAATTTGACTCGTCATTTTTTTGCAGTTTTTGTTTGTTGGTCTTTCGGCACTCGTTTCTTTGGTTAGAAAATTTGATTTACAGTATCGTTTTCTCTCGGTGATTATCTGTCGTATAAGAAAAAGGTGGTGCTGGATTAGCGGTTGTTATACGCAAGCTTCGATGCCGGGTTCACCGTCGAAACTGTTGATGTCGATGAATCAGCTATTGTCGCTGAATCCCCAAACCGGAGTTTTCGTCAATGAGCACTGGCGACATTTACTGGCGACACTCACTGGCGACAAGTTATTATCAGGACGTGTACAACTTCGGGTGTGTTCTTATATCAAAGATTTTTTATTTCAAAGGAAAGTGCCGCAAAAACAAAGGATTTTTTCCTTTGGTTTTGGTTTAAATAAAAAATCTTTTGGTTCAAATGCATTTTCCTCTGTTTCAAAGATTTTTTCTTTTGAAAAATCTTAGATTCAAAATATTAATGCTTTTATACAAAAACCAGTTTCATTTGATTTAAAGTTATTATCTTTGCTCAAAGGTAATTTAGATATAGATTTAAAAGCATTTATTCATTGAACCATTTTCCATTTATTCCAATTGGAAGATTTTTACCCTGTTGTTTCGAAGTTCCTATTAGGAGTTTGAATAATAAAAAGATACAATTTTAGTTCTTAAATTCTTTTTTATTCACCAACACATAAAACACTGGTTCACTATAACCGAGTAGGGTCCTTGATATCGTTGACAAAGTTTCGCATTCTCCGTGGCCCGGTTAATAAACTTCCGAAAGCCACTCCAGCTGCTGGCTGGTCTGACTGGTGATTGCCGTTGAAGATTGGGCCGAAAAAAATACGACCGCGGGATTTGGGGAGGTGTTACTTTGCGCAGCTTTCTCCATGTTCGAGAGACTTGGAAATCTATCCGTCGGCCGTGGTCCTGTAACTATACAAGCGTTTTAGAAAATCTTGAATTCACTTAAATATTCAGTATTTATCAACTTACACTTACAATTTGGCACCCTGAATCCTCCTTATTTATAGCTTACTCCGATTCACTGGTTTGATTTTTAAAACGAGCGGCCGAACTTTATTCGATTTTTCGGTTTTCTGTTCTTCTTGCAAGTCAATGCAAAATATCTTCTAAGTTTGAAGTTTTTGTTTCAAAAAATTATTCTTTTCAGTTTAAAACATTTTTCTTCGGTTGAAAGCAAATTTACTTTGTTTCTAAAGAAATATGCAATTGAACAAATTTCTTTTGAATCAAAGAATTTGTTTGAAATCAAAGTCCAAAGTTATTCAATTCAAAAAATTTATTCTTTCTTTCAAAAATTATTATTTTCAATCAAAACTATAATTCATTGATTCAAAAAAAAAACAGGAGCTGGATTCAAAAAAATGAATGTTTTGAAACAAAGTCAGATTTAATTCGTTCCAAAATTCAAGTTTACTCTGCGTGAATACACGGAATCGTCCATCTTGTGACAGGCAATCGTAATCATAGGCATGGTAGGCGAACAATTCGCTGTCAAAAAGCGCTCCGTCTCCACCCCCCACCAATGTGAAACGTTTGGTACTCCTTGCCTACTGTTGCTCAATTTGCAACCACCCGTAGCTGTATAGGCACGCTGGTTATTACTTTACAAAAGCGTTCCCAGTAATGATATTTCACAACGTCGCTAGTTGGCAAGGTTGCCGATCACCAGCGCGAAAACTTCGGATTTCAACTTCAATGACAATACTGGCTGCTGAAGCTAAAAAAAATATGCCACACTTTGGAGCCTGACGGAAACGAACGGACGGATAGAACCACTGGAAACAGCAGCGTAATTGTTTTGGAAGCAGGTAAATGTTTTAAATCAATTTATTACTGACGGAAGAACTGATATGTGACCGTTTGTTTTTTGTTTCAGGTTAAAATATGTGCAAAATTACCAGATATAACCAGGATAAGCAGTGATGAACGAATTAAGTGCAATTTTATGTGAAGTGAAAAGAGAAATTGTTTGTTGAAAATATAAAAGTCTTTGGAAAAATGGTTGTTTTATTTCCGGCTAAATAAAAAAAAATATTGAAATTCCAGGTAACTCTCGCATGGAAGCCATTCCGAACCTACAGGACCACTTCAAAACTCCCTCCAAATTACAGGATGAAACTGTTACGCACCTACAGGTGCATTTGACAGTTGTTTTCCTGAGCACTTTTTCTGTCCCGAGATTTGTCCTGTAATTTCAGCTGTTGAAAATACAGGACAATATCGTTCCGACCACAGGAGAAAAGATTAAGTGTGTAGGCTGATTTATCCGGCTCGAGTTTACATAAACTTCTAATTGAAAGAAAAAGATTCGCGTTGTACTTTATGGAGATAGAATTTCTAAAACCGATCAATAGCGTGAATCGGGACAATTTTCTGTTCCCTATAGACTCGGAAACTACTGAACCGATTTGCGTGAAACTTGGCAAGTAAGGGTATTGGAGGCAGGGGAAGGTTCCTATAAGGCATTTCCCCACTTGTCAGACGAACAGCTGATTTCTCATGTTTACATTTTCTCGGCATATCGTGGTAGGGTAAACATAACAACAACATTACGCATGTTCAATGGCCAGATAATAACAAAATACATTTGGCAATGCAATTGTAGTCGTTTTGCAAGCGCACCTTGGTGAGGAGAATATAAATTCGTTATTTAATTTATTGAAAAATTCATAACAAGTTGAGACATGAAGGTATGTTGATGCTTTTAATGCAAGAAATTTTTAAAAGAAAGCATTGAACAGTGCTTATCTTCAAAGATCAAAATGGCGACCAGTCGGTGTTTACATTTTTCAAAACAAAAACAAAAAGCTACCCTACCACAATCTGTCTCAGGAAATACTCTATTATGGTCTGAGACCCCTCTCTCTCTCATGAAGGAGGGAGGGGCCTCCCGAATAAAGGACAATTTTTTGCATAACTCGAAAACCAATCAAGCAAATGGTATCAAATTTGGCATGGGGTGGTTTTGGGAACAAGGAATATTTGGGGTACTCCCTCCTCTCAGTGATAGGCTTGGGGGAGGGGGATAGGCTTGGGGGAGGGGGGCTACCATACAATTTTTCATATAACTCGAAAACTAATCGAGATATTGGAACCAAATTAGGCATGAGAAGGTATTTGGATACCAAAAATATTCCAATGATTATCTGAAAACCCTCCTTCTTTCCAGTAGAAAGGGGGAGGGGGCCTCTTTCATAATTTTTTACATAATTACAAAACTAATTAATCCCTCTCATTGCTCGATAGTGGGCAATGAGAAGGCAGACTCTCTGGCAAAGGTGGGAGCGATGGAAGGCGACACGTATCAACGTGAAATCGTCTTCAGCGAATTTTACTATTTGGCTCGAAGAAACTCTCTTGTCAACTGGCAGCGCAAATGGGACGAGGATGAGCAGGGTCGGTGGTTCCACTCGATTATTCCAAAGGTAAGCCTTAAACCATGGTTTAATAGATTGAACTTGAGTCGGGATTTTATTCGTATATTTTCCCGTCTCATGTCCAATCATTGTTCCTTAGACGCGGTACTCTATCGTTTTGATATTGCTGGCAGCAATCTATGTGGTTGTGGCCAAGGTTACCATGACATCGAGCATGTTGTTTGGTCGTGTGAGGTCCATCTTGTCGCCAGAACGAATTTTAAAGACTCCCTTAGGGCCCGAGGAAAACCACCCTATGTTCCAATGAGAGATGTGCTGGCTGTGATAGACTTGGACTACATGTTCGAAATATATCTTTTCCTAAAAGCTATTGATCTTCGTCTATAATTCTTTTTATTTCACATTTCCCTATCTATCTTCTATCTTTTCTTCAAAAAGTGAACTAGATATAAGCACACAATTGTAATCAAACAAAACGAGTTTGGCTCCTTAAAGCCTAAAGGTATGAGCCGTTTCAAATAAACAAATTACAAAAAAAAAACTAATTAAGCAAATAGAACCAAATTTGGCATGGGAGGGTATTTGGATACGAAAAATATTTCTATGTTTATTTTCTTTCCAGGCGATTTAAAGGGGGGAGGAGTCTCTTATAATTTTTTTACATTACTTAAAAACTAATTAAGCAAATGGAACCAAATTTGGCATGGGCGGGTATTTGGGCACGTGATTTGTTCTAATGATTGTTTGAGACCCCTTCCTTCTTCCAGCGGGGAGGAAGGAAAGAGGGGAGGAGTTTCATACAATTTTTACTGCATAACTTGAGAACTTCAACAGCAAAAAGAACTAAATTTGGCATGGAACGATATTTGGGTACGAGAAATATGTTTCTATCAATATTTGGTATCAGTCATTCCTTCAAAGAGGAAGATGAAAAGAGGGAAGGAGAGATCTCACTTACAATTTTTAGTATAACTGGAGAGCTGATCGAGCAAATGGAACCATAATTAACATGTGAGGGTATTTGGATACGAGAAATGTTTCTATTATAAATTTAAGCCCCACTTTTTTTCGGCGGGAAGATATAAAGGGGGAAAGAAGTGCTTCCATCCTTTTTTTTTGCATAACTCGAGAATTAATCGAGCAAATAAAACCAAATTTGGCATCAAAAAGAATTTGAGTACAAAAAATACTTTTATGGATATTAAGTTCTCATCCATTCATTCAATGGGGAGAACGGAAGGGGGGATGGTACTTCCTTTCAAGTTTTTTTGCATAACTCAAGAATTTACTACGCAAATAAAACCAAATTTGGCATGGGATGGTATTTCAATACGAGGAACTGTTTTATGTGAAACAATTCCTTTCTGGCAGTAGGAGAATAGAATTGGGAATACAGGAAGGTAAGAGGAAAGCTTATATAAAACCTTTTTTTCAAATCCGAGAAATGGAAAAAACTTTACATGGAAAATCATTTTGATATGATTCTATGCTTATCTGACACACCATCTTCCTTTCAGTGAGTAGGAGGAGGAGGGAAGTGAGTCCAATACAATTTAGTTAGCATAAGTTCTCAATTAATGCTAACGAGGCCAACAAATGGAAACAAATATGCCGTGGAAAGGTATTTGGATACGAGATATTTTTCTACGATTGTTATAGACCCTCACGCTTTACAGTGTAGAGCGAGAAAGAAAGAATTTGAGTCATATTTGTGTTGCAATTCGAAACTCCAGCTGCAGCTCTCATTGTATAACGGTTGCTTTTGAATTATGTAATAATTTGGTTGAAAATCATACTAACAAAACAATAAAAATTTGAATTATTTCTGAAAATTTCATTTATTTTTTAAGGGTGTAGCAAAGCACACCGGGTCAGCTATATAGTAAACCATAAAAAATGATCGATGGTAAAAGTTTATCAAAGCAAAACTGTAAGTGGTCTTTTATTTTGTCGCGCCATTTTTATATCTGGTTAAATATAAGGTCATCCAATTTTAGAATTTCCCAAAAACTTGCAAGGTGCATGATGTTGTTTGTGGAGTTTATAACTATTCATTAAACAAAGTACGTCTCGGTGGTCTAGTGGTTAGCGTGGTAAGACGGTAATCGCTGGTCCGCTGATGGCATGGGTTCGATTCCCATTTCGGTACTGGGTGTTAAATGTTAATCTTAATTTGTCCACGTCATTTATTCAGTCTATAAAGCCTTAATCGGCTAAGTCGGTGTATGTCTTTAAAAAAAAAAATAAAATAAAATAAGAACACCAATTATTCAACCCTAAAGTAGTTATTTATTTTATTTACATAGTATTCCGTCTCACGACATAACTTGACGAACATAATTCCTAAAATTCACTCGGTTCATAGCAACCGTTCTCCAATTTCTCGGGCACCCCCCAACCCTAAAGTAGGTAGGTATTAAAGCCTGATTTGATTTTGGTGAGAAGTGGTCTTGAAGTTATGCCCGTCACTGTACAAATCAAGGTTGCGGAAATCACAGAAAAATCTCTAATTTTACAGAATTTCGAGCAAATTTTCATCACAGAACCTGTGGCACAGAACACAGATTTTTGGAAATATTCAGCTTTTTCCAAAATTATAAATTTTATGACAACAAACATTTTGGATTTCTAACTTTGTTTTTGGAATAATATGATAAGATTGGTAATGTTAATTGATTTTTCTTGAGTAAATGTAAAAAAGACGTCTTTGTGAGTACTCATGAGTACTCATGACTTTTCGGAGAAATTTATGCTTTTTTCAACTCAGAAAACCATAACAGAATTTCTGGGTAAAATCACAGAAAATCGGTTTTTTTCGCGAAAACACAGAATTTTTTTTCGGCAATCTTGATACAAATTCCAATTTATACATTAAATTATATTTATGTAGATACTGAATGTAGTTTTTTTTTTTCGTTTAACACCAAAATCACCGCTCGCAAATGAATCGGAACTTTTCACGCCTTATTTCTATTTTTTTTTATCTGCAAATCACTTGAAGTTCTCGATAATGTCTCACTTGATGAAAAACGGAATCTTTTATCCCAAAATCAGCTTAACAAATAAAAATATGTTCCACATTTTTCTATATTTCAGATATTCGAATGCCTTAAAGTTGTTCCTAATGCCATGTGCATGAAACCATGATTAAATTTATTAACTCCATTATATTTACACACTTTCAAAAGCGCTTCAACACCGTGAGCCTGTTGTATCTCGCACTGCACTTAAATTGAAAATAACGGATCAACATTTTTGGATCAAAAGCAAGTTTTGAAAGATTTATAGCTTTGTAAATGTAATAGATGAGAGAGCTCACTCACCGCAAATATTAAGTTGAAAACAAAAAGCAAATATTTGATAAAAGTTGTCCCACAGGAATCCATACGTGCACCAATGCTATCAAAAAATTTTGACTTCATATTTCAAAAACGTTTACAGAAAGTATAGGCTTCCAATAGTTTTGTATTTGAACAAGTTTTCACTTTTCCAACAAATCGGTGCCGTTGTCAGAGTAGAACTAGTTCCATCTACAAGGACTCGGTATTGAACACACGGTCATTCAAAACCATACTTTCCGTTATATAGTTTACGTTTGCAACTTGGCACCTAACTTTTCTACTCCTTTATGTACATAATGTATTATTACCTTTGACTCACACCTTCGAAATTGTGTAGACCACTCTCAATTTATTTGTGCTACATTTCCTCGAGGAGTCCAGTGCGCATACCATTAAATGCTTCAAAGGAAAAGTGGTCAGCCCCACGCAACCATCCACAGGATAGCGGTCAATGCTTTTTCATCACATTTGTTTTTTCTGTCCCCATTTCTACCAGCCGCCGAACGAGATTCCACGATTTCATTTGCCTACCTTCAGGTGCCGTGTTCTACATTCATGAAGAAAGTGGTTCTTCCCAGGACAAACGTTCGTGGTCTGAACGAAACTTGTCGAATAATTGGCCCATGTAAAAACATTAGGGTATTTGAAGGTGAAAGGAAAAAATTGATAATATTTTTCAAATCATCTTTTGCGAATTATAAAAAAAGCATACAAAAGTAATAGTTCACCACTAATATTCCAGATTAAAATTAAGAATCGGCAAACGAATGTGAAAAGCCGAATTTGAAAAAAGAATTCAGATTCAGAATTAGCGCAACGAAAAAACAAAAGAAAATTTCCTCCGATTTTGGGATACATAAAAATTTTATTGGTTCAAATGCATTTTACTTTGTTTCAAAGAACTTTCTATTGAAAAATCTTCGATTCAAAATATTAATGCTTTAATACAAAAAAACAGTTTCATTTAATTCAAAGTTGTTTTTTTTTCAACAATGTAATTCAGATTAAGATTCATTTAACTAATTTCCATTTATTCCATTATTTCGAAGAAATATTTTCTGTTTCGAAATTTCTATTAGGAATTTCAAATAATAAAAAGAAATAATTTTGAATTTTAAATTTATTCTTATTAATAAACAAATGAAGTACAAACTCGTTGACTATAATCGAATCATCCGGTCTTAATTTTCGTCGACTAGACCGCTGTATTTGAAGCTGTGTCATCTTATCTTGCGCAGCTTTCACCTCGGTTGAAGCATCCAGGGAATTGAAAAAAAAACCGGCCGTGGTCCTGTAAAAGTGCTTGCCACTTAGGTGCCGTTAAGATACCACGTGGATAGAAAATTAGTTTTTTACCCCCTCCTCTCCCTCCGTGGACAAGCGTGGACATTATTCAAATCCCTACTCCCCTACACGGATGTCCACCTGGACAGATTGATCCAAATTGTGGATAACTGGAATTTTATCAACTTTTGTATCCTGGAATCCTTCAAATTTTTAATAGGAATGTATCCGATTACTTGTACAATTCGTTCAAATTTATTATTCTTTTTCCATATTTTTTTCACCACCCCTCACCCCCCTCGTGTTTTTTCAATCTCGAATGACAAAAGAAGGGATATTAATTTGTTCCAGCCTTAGAAGTTTTTGTTACTTACTTACTTTGGATCCGAATACTGTAGGACAGGGGTGAGCAACCTTTTGAATCAACGGGCTAATTTAAATTTTAAATCTTGTCGGCGGGCCGCACTTTAAATAATTTTTTGTGATAATTATCAGAACTTCTCATCATTTTCCATAACTACAACCTTTTGGCGAAAACAAATCTGAAAAAGAAAAGATAAAACGAATTCACGTGTTCAAAAACAGTAATTCAACACGGCTTTTTAAATACCCGATATTGAATAGGTACTTCGCTTAATCTTTTTTTAATTCTATCAAGTTTTTAATAGTCCTTCTTAGCGAATATTCGTTCTTACAACATTCTTGTTTAAACCGATAATACTATTCGTCATCACTTCGATTTAAAAATGTTTTGGAGCTTACCAGAGTGATAACTAACAGTTTGATAAATATATTTTTAAAGAAATCACAGTCGTCTTAGCGTTGGATGTTGAATCGATTTTTGACTTTCTGTGATTTTTTCACCATTAAAACTTGTCCTCAAAGCCTAGATTTTTTTCCTACAAACGTTAAAAAACTCGTTTCTTTACATTGAAGTTCTGCATTGGATCATTTCATTGAGATGTTCAGCAAGGTTGTCGAAATCACAGAAAAATGTTAAATTTTATGTATTTTTGAGCAACTATCTTCAAAACTTCATTCTTGATTTTAGAATTTTTTTCACATTTTTATCATTTTTAATCTTATTTAGACATCATTGCGATAGGATTTCTTAAGCTATATTTTGACTCTGGTAATGTGGATTGTGAATTATAAGTGAAATAACTCAATTTATTTATGTTTGTGATAAATTTTCTATCAAATTACTGAAAAAAGCTTCACAGATAATCGTCAAAGATATTTTGGGTGGAATCACAGAATTTTAAATATCTATTGTTTTTAAAAACAACTAATAATTTTTGTGGGTTGTTTCATGTTGAAAAATAATAACCCAGGCTTTATTATTCAACTTTCGTAATTTCGTCAATATTTAGGAATAAAGAATATACCACAAGTTTTTGGTTCAATTTTTGTCCAGTATTTGAATGCTAACAGAATAAGCCTTTTAGCCCTGAGCATATTTTTTACCATTCCACTTTATATTTTTGCTTGGAATGAAAATAGGTAAACCTCACTAAGCCGACTTTGAAATTCCTTCGTCCATGTGTAGGTTCCGATTTTTTGCTGTTCTACCGACTCATTATAATGGATTTTGCTCTCAAAGTGATACTTACTTACTTAATGATCCCGTGCCGATCCACCGGTGCATAGGGCCGTAGTAAAAGACCTCCACTGTTGACGATCCAGAGCTAGCGTTTTCACCCAGCGTTTGGTCCCAGTCAAGGTTCTCGTCGACAGTTCGGATTTCAGCGGCTAGGCTTCGCCGCCACAAGTTTCTGGGTCTGCCTCTTCTTCGATGACCTTCTGGATTCCAATCTAGCGCCTCTCTGCAAATCTCGTTTTCATTTTTTCGCAGCGTGTGCCCAATCCATCTCCACTTACGTTCCCGAATCTCGATTTCTAGCGCCCTTTGATGACACCGGCGATGTAGTTCCTCATTTGAGATCCAGTTGCCAGGTCACCAAGCGCGGATGATGTTCCGCAGGCAGCGGTTTACAAATACTTGCAGTTTCCAAGTGATAGGAGTTTAATAATAAAGAAAAAAGTATGCTGAATAAAAAAACACTATTACCTTACGCCAAAAAACAATATTGCATATAAGCCTTGAACAGAACATAACAAACGCTTAAAATGCCAGAAAAAAGTTAACAATCTGAAATTTTGCTTACTATTCATTGCAGAAAAAAGGCATACAAATTTGAAAAAAGCTTCGCGGGCCGCACACAAGGGTCTCGCGGGCCACATGCGGCCCGCGGGTTGCTCACCCCTGCTGTAGGGGGATGTGTTCCTAAATGCGCATATTGGGTAATATGCGCATACAGCCGATTGACGATATGGCTGGAGATTCATCATATCTAATCAGTGCAGTTTGAGGGTAATACGCTTTTAACACATGGCATGGAAATATTAAATTGTTATATAAAGTCAAAAAAAATTAAAAATTCAAACAAGATTTTTGTCAGTTTTGTTAAAATATATTGAACTTTAATTATCGTGCGTACAGCTTCTGTGAACAAAAATTTAAAAGGGGTTTCTCTCTTATTCATCTGGAAATCGGAAATTCAAGCTTTTGGCAAAGTTGTAAATGTAATATTGGAATAAGAGACAGGTTCTGAATGCCCATATCAAGGCAGGTTAAAGCCTATATCAAGAAAAATAGATTAGTCTTATAATTTTTTTACATTTAAACATTAAATCTACGCTCAAACGACGATGTTTCAGCGAAAAAAAGAAGAACTTCATACTAATCCGATAAAAATACGATATGAACAAAATATTACCATAAAATATGGCCATACGGCATACCTAACTATGTTTCATACAAAAGAACTAGTGATGTAAAAAATTTCACCAAAATTTCAGCCTTGACGTATGCTTAACCCTTCATTTCATGATTTTGTTTATTTTTAGCTTAGCTTAGCTTAGCTTGATTGACTACTCACATCCACCTTAAATCGTAAAATCCGAAATGCTAATCTACTATCAAGGTGTTTGTATGAGAAAAATAAGTTAGATTTGTTGAATTCAAAGAACAATATATTACATATAGCATTTTGAACTCCACGATCGCTGGTGTGACTCAGTAGAACGAATTCCAAATCGCCAATTGTTGATTGACCGAGGCCATCAATTTTGTACAAGGGTCGAAAGAATGGTACTTGGGATTATAGTCCATTCTCAATGTACAAACTGATGCTCTCTCTTTGAAGATTAATAACGGCGCCGGCCACGTCCTAGTAATCAATGGATAGTTAGGAAAATAGAGAAAGGGATGAAAGACATAAATTTGCGCTTTAGGACCGAGGTCACCATCCTAGCAAATAATTTTGTTAAGGAGATTGGGTAAAAGGATATGATTTGGAGATACTTTTGACTGTGTTGTGATCTTAATGAATAAACCATATATTGTGAATTGAAATAAAATTTTTAGAAACGTCGCTGGTGAACTGGCAACAAAACAGAGACTTCCGACAATCTAGTACTTCACTTTTCCTTGTCGGAAGTCGGAAGTCCGGACTTCCAAAAAAAAATTTAGTGTTGGCACTATTATATTCTCCTGTACTCCTAATGTTTGTGTAAATTGCAAGCTATAAACTCATTTTCTTCATACTTTACCTAAATAAACCACTTCTAACAAATTAACTAAGAAAATATTTGAACGCATCGTTTGAATATATGAACTCATCGCTATTATCTGCAACATTTTGTAGCACTTCAAAGATAAATGAAATTTTCAACATTTGTACAAAAATCTTGTTTTTATAATGTAACAGAGGGAACTGTTTTCAACCTATGGCTAACTTTCACATTACATTACTTTATCGTTTTTTCAAGTCCGCTACTATTTTAAGTCATAAAGAAACTTCACCGCAACAATTTGAAATATTTTAGGAAATTTGAAGCTTTCCTGAAGCACACCTCAAAGATTATCTATAAAAAAAATTGTAGCCCAATCTGGTTACAAACAACAACAAAAATTGTGATTATCGATCACTTGAGCATAAAAAAAACAAACATTCAAGGTTGCCACCGTATGATAAAAGATTTCTAGTATTTTAGTCCCTATACGCTGGCCACACCTGCATTGCATCTAGAGGATAAACTATCATTTGTTATAAGCAAAACCTTGCGTTAAAAGCGACATTTAAGATAAATAACAGCCATCGTCGTTTTTTAAAAGCAGCCTCATTTTTATGACATGTACTCAAACGTTTAAAAAGTATTTCACGTAACATGAAGATGTCATCATTTTGCTTTAATAATTTTTTGTAAACCAAATCGTATCATGTATTATAGCTTTCGTTACTTTTAGATATCATAAAGTTCATTTTTATCAAGTCATATTTTGGGTAAGTACAAAAATACAAGAGAAGTGCAGTTGGTTTGAAGGTAAGATGGAAAAATGTGTAACTTTTTATTCATTAGATTTTTCAAATAGCTTAACTCTAATATGGGGACATAGTGGGGGGTAGGACAGGGCATCAAACGAACGGAAAACTGATATACAATGGATTGTGGGTTCAAGCCAGCCGGAGTATCTCGACAAATCAGGAATCATGTGTAGGGTACTAAGGTACCTTTCCAGGATTCTTTATTTGTTTCGAACAGTTTGAAGGGAGTGAGATGATTTAAACTTGTCCCAAGCCAGTGGTAACGGACCCCTTGGTTGTGCTGCAATTATTGTTGATGAGTTAAGCATCAATAATATTTGAATGTGCGATCGATACTTCCCGTACCGACTCGGGTCGAAAGACCTAACAGCCACTGGTGGGTCAAACATATATACATACATACATACATACATGTACTCAAACGTTTAAAAAAGTTACGTCAAGTTTTTGCCAAAAAATTCACATCAGCAGGTATGTATTTGTATTTTTGATAACGACATAAAAAAAAGTAAAATAGAAAAATTACTCAATTGGATCTACACGGCAAAGCTATGACTAAAGTATATATAAAAAGTATAAAAAATTTGACTAAATAACAATCTTTATTTTACTTTGATTTTTGATTTTTACAAGAGTGTACAATATAAGTGTTCTGCCTTTAAAGGTATTTCATCTTCAGTTTGTAAGGTTTTTAAGGTTGGTAATTTTAGCAAAATTTGAATGTGTTTTTAAAAAATGACTACGCATTTTGTTTAAGTTAGTAAATTATTAAAACTACACTACCTACTTAATTAACTTAACCTACTATGTACAACCTTAAACTAAAGTGCGCGAATTATCGCGTGTTCTGAGGTGGAGCACCTCTCTCCATATTTCAAGCAATAGTTATTAAATTTTGTTTCCAGGGTATCCAGGGCCGCGAGCTCATGTACTTCGCTTGTTCTTGTCCAGGGGGGGAGGTCATGAATCATTTTCAAAATTTTGTTTTGAACGCGTTGGAGTCTTTGTTTGTGAGTCTGAGCACAGGTTTTCCACACAGGGATTGCATATTCCAATGAGGGGTAAATAATTTGTTTATAGACAGCCATCTGATTTTTAAGACACAGTTTGGATGTTCTATTTATTAATGGGTATAATGCTCTGATAAGTATATTGCATTTATTAATAGTTTTATCAATATGTGCCCTAAAAATCAGATGACTGTCTAAAGTGAGTCCAAGATAGACAACCTCTTTCGACCATTCAATGAGGGAACCTTGAAACCGGATTTGGCAGTCCATCGTCGGAACAAGTCTAGGCGATCTCGAGTGAGGGAACACGATGGCTTGGGTCTTAGTTGCGTTGATCACAATTTTCCAGCTGATGTAATAATCGTTTAGAGCATTCAGGCCTCTCTGGAGTTTAAGTGTTAGAGCTCGGATGTGACGACCGTTGTACATAATCGCCGTGTCATCTGCGTATTGAGACATTATACCGTTTTCAGCGAGGGACGGAATGTCAGAAGTGTAAATATTGTACAATAATGGCCCCAAGATACTACCTTGTGGTACTCCAGCATCGATGTTAAATGGTTCAGAACTTATGTTTTGCAAACTAACCTGGAATGCTCTTTTAGAGAGATAGCTCTTTATGATCTTGATCAAATATGTTGGAAAATTGAGTCGGTACAGTTTGTACACCAAGCCATCGTGCCACACATTGTCAAAGGCCTTCTCAATGTCCAAGAGTGCCATTGCTGTCGTCTTGGATACAGACTTGTTCCTTTGGATGATGTTAGTAACTCGATTGAGCTGATGGATGGTGGATCTGCCTTTGCGAAACCCGAATTGTACTTCAGGGATGATACTATTTTCTTCGGAAAATAGGATTAACCGACTCTGTATAGTCCTTTCAAACAGCTTTGACAGGGCAGGGAGCAAGCTGATTGGACGATAGCTCAGAGGAGCAGAAGGATCTTTCCCGGGCTTGAGAATTGGTATGACCTTGGCTAGCTTCCAAACTGTGGGGAAGTAAGCTAGCATCCAACAGCGGTTGAATATTTTAGCTAAAAAGGCAAAAGATCCGTAGCTAAGGTGCTTAAGCTCTAGGTTGAAGGTGTTGTCAAAACCGGGGGCCTTCATATTCTTAGATCTTCGGATGAGATTTATAAGCTCTTCTGCAGTTATTTTCACTTCTTCTGGGACCGAGTTTTCGGTAACATCAACGGCAGCGATCCCTTCAACAACGAGCGATTCGAAAGGACTAACAATGTTACTACCCAAGTTATGGGATAACACAAACTGTTGCCCCAGTGCGTTAGCCTTTTCTAATGGGGTAATGAGAGGATTAGCATTGCCATGTACTACAAGAGGGGGGACAGGTTTTGGTTTTTTCTTCAGAATTTTTGCTAAAGACCAGAAAGGTTTCGAGTTGGGCGGTATTTGACGAAGCCTATTGCGGAATTCCCTATTCTTCAGATCCTGGAGCCGTCCCTGAATAACCCTGGAAAGTTGATTGAACATATTCTTCTTGGTATTGTCACCAGTGCGTTGGTATTGACGCCGATATATGTTTCTCAGTCTGATGATGTTTTTGGTGATGCTATCAATATGGAGAGAGGTACTTACCTGATTCTGCTGCACTGGTACCGCTGATTCACGGGCCACGGATATTGCTCGCTGGAGGGATTCTAGCGCCTGATCGATGTCGTCCGAAGAGTCCAGGGGGTGGTCCATATTGATGTTCGCCTCAATGATCCGCTCAAATTCTGTCCAATTGGCCCGATGATAGTTATGCCGGGGAAAATTGGCTATCGTCTCAGCAGTGGCACCAAGTCTCAGCACCACCGGATAGTGGTCAGAAGAAAGCTCTTCGAAAACCTCTGGAATTTCGTTGATAACCATGTTGGACAAAAAGATGTCTAAAACTGAGTGAACCCCCGATCTAGATAGTCGGGTTGGAGATTCAGGCGAAAGGATGTTATAGTGTCCAGTTTCAAGGTCTTCGGCCAGGATGTTTCCGTTGCTGTTCCTCCTTCGATTGCCCCACAGTTCGTGCCGAGCGTTGAGGTCGCCTGCGATGATAAACTTAGCTTGTCGCCGGGTCAGTCTAGCCAAGTCGTTTCGTAGAAGGGCAGCAGTACCATCTCGGATGGTTGCTTGCTTGGGACAGTACGCTGCGATGATGATAATTGGGCCAGATGATGTCTTTATCTCGACTCCTATGGCTTCGATAAGTTTCAATTGAAGGCTCGGTAGCAGGCGACAGCTGACGTTGCGCCTCACTGCAACAGCCACCCCTCCACCTCTTTCGTTGATTCGATCGAGACGCAAAAGCCGGTAATCGGGAAGATAGATATTGGTATCCGGTTTAAGATGCGTCTCGGTGATGATGGCAATGTCAATATTCTTTTCGGCGAGAAAGTCGATCAGCTCCACATGCTTGTTCTTTAGAGAGCAAGCGTTCCAGTTGATGATGTTGATAGGCCTATGGTCCATTTCGATTGATAAGTGAGACAATCGCTGCCAATTGCTGGCTGCGGGTTTTGTATTTGCGTTTGATTTCAATTGCAGCAGTGATGATCTCGATTAGCTCCTCCGTTGATAGTGGGACATCGTCGTTGGTTATACTGGCAGAGGCACCAGCGAAGGAGCCAGCTGTGGCCCCAGCATATGATAGGCCAGGTGTGATGATGGACGTTTGAGTTTCGAGAGATTTGGTGCAGGAGAGGCGGGGCTGAACTGACCGGTTTTGGCTCTGTTGGTTGTTGTTTGGTAGCGGTAGGGGTTTCAGCACTGGGATCATTCTTGGTTGTAGAGGTGGAAACTGGTCCGGGGTGAAAACAGCTGTCTTGCGATGACGGCCGGGTTGGTTGGCAGCCGATGCTTCTTTTCGGATTCTGACATACTCCGCACGCTTTGGACAGGTGCGGCTGGTGGCACGATGGTTTTGTTCACAGTTAGCACATTTTGGTTCTATGTCATCGTCATCGTCATCGTCATCGGTATTAACACAGGTCGCTGTTAAGTGTTCTCCAGCACACTGATTACAACGCGGCGGCATTCGGCAGTTCCTAGTGCCGTGGCCGAACCACAAGCAGTTAGTGCATTGGGTAACATCTCTGTGCTGGGGGCGGTATGGTTCCCATTGGATGATGACACGAAATAGTTGCTTGATGTTTCGTAGAGCACCAATGGTTGTTGAGCCCTTGGAGAAATGGATTAGGAACAATTCGTCTCGGAAGGGGTCATCCTTGGCAGCTTGAGACCGGCGGGACATGGGATAGACCGCTTCAGGCTTGAGCCCAAGATTTTTCAGCTCGGATTCCACCTTATCCTTATCAAATGCCGGTAAACCACGCAACACAATCTTTAGCGGTTTTGTTGATGGATTGTCGTGAGTATAATGGGGCACTCGCTGGGTGGTGAGAAGTTTGCCGACTTTTTGGTATTCCTCCAAAGAAGAGCATATGATTTTAGTGCCTATGCTGCACTTTTTAAATAGCGGCTCGAGGGAAAGTTCAGCAAGTTTCGATTGTAGATGCACTAAATCTTTGATGGGTGTGAAAAGTGGGGGGATGCGCTGCTTTCTTGGAACGGGCTCATTATTTCCATTTTCCACCGGAAGAATGGCAAATTTGTTGTTCTGCAACAGGTGGTTTGATGCGGGTAACTGGGGATTTTCGGACTGAGCTTGCGTGCGACTTTTCTTGGGTATCGCGCCAGTGGATGGTACTACAGGTGGACTCGTGTTCTTTTTCCTCTTCCGCAAAGCTGTGGGGCCTTGGTCCATGGAATCACAGTCGGATGTCTCGATTAAAGAGGAAGGAAGCTTGATGCCTTCCATAGCTGTTTTCTGTGCGAGGCCTAAAAGGCACGCCAACGGTCGCGACGTTCGCGGTTCTTCCAGAGCGGGAAAAAAAACGAAGCAAATCAAAGTAGGCGGGAAAACACAACGCGTAGAGAGGCTAGGTAAAAACACGACTAATCGCGATGACTTTCGCCGAGGGAATGGAGAAAAAAGTATAAAATATAAATGAGGTAAAATAAAGGAACGGGCTCACCAAAAAATGCTAAGTCAATTGTCAATCCTATAGAATCTATACACTCAGAAAAATACTATTATGTATGCCATAAGATTCTCTTATGAAGTGGCGCTATAAGAAAAATTAATGAAATTCATAAGATTGTCTTATGACGCGAATGAATTCTGGAGATGAACGCCTACTTCAATGAGAGGTTGTTGCTTTTCATAAGAGATTCTTATAGAAACAGTAAATCACTTTCTAATAAGAAAAATTCTAGATTTTTCATGCTGAAAACATTCACTTTATTGTTTGCCAAATTTGTTTCAAATTGAATCATTCATGGTCACCATCAGCAGCGCATCAACAGACGGCTCCATCAAATTTATTTTTGCCGCATCTTAATCTTCGACCTTTCGTTTTTTTGCCGATCAGCTTGCTGAAAAGTAAACAAATAATGTATATTAGTTTACTAATATATTAAACGATCACACCAAACACATCAAATCGAACTTACCATTCCGGAGATAACAATAACATTTAAAATTGAAAGGAAACTACAAAACTATGAACTGGCGATTGCTTCGTACTGTTAGATGATGAAAAAAAAAATGATTCCATAAATGAATGTGTTCATTATTTTTTCACAGAGCCGTTTCTTCTATTTTTCATAAGAACATCGTATGAAAAATGAAAGAATTTCATAAGACTCTTATGAAACATTATTTCGCACTCTAAAAAGCGGTTCATAAGATGCATCTTATGAAAATTATAATAAGAATTTGCCTGAGTGTAGATGTAGAGGAGTCCGTGGTTCGCCAAAACAGCTGCTTCAATCTTTGGGGGAGGGAGGTGGGTTTTTCCGAAAATTCCGTTTCCATTGCTTGATTGGTTAGTTCAGTCAATTCATTTCATGATTTTTTTATTTTTGCTCAGAAATCATTTTAAACAGTTGGAAATGATGAGTACATCAAGAAAAAAAAATTAAAATAAAATAAGATTTTTCACTTTTTCCATACATTAATTGTTGCAAATTTGTTACTTTATGAAACGAAGGGTTAACATCCGTTTCTACCATTTTCAATTAAATATTGCAAGTATTAATGAAATAGAACTGAAAATACAAATATGCGCATTAAGCCCGCCAGTTTCGGAAATCGGCTGATTTGACTTCTTTTATTATAAAATTATTTTCACAAAAACTGTATAAGATTTTAACAGAAAAATTGCTCTAACGTATGTAAAACAGATGTCCGCTCATGTGTATATAGTTTTCAGACTCCTATCTATTGGAATATGGGAGAAAATGAGTGCTTTCTTTAATATGCGCATATAGCCCGCCTCTCCCTTACGTACTTACGATTTTTAGGATTTGACAATGGTGTTTACACATTCCGTGTCATTTGAAAACTGTGTCAAAAATTGAAAACTGTTTGAAATATTGCTAACGAGCTCACGGTTCTAGTTGAAATCTACACCAATTTGAATGAACTGTTAATTCTATTTAGTTTGTCATTTTTGATATACTCGAATAAGGAACACGTTAATACTGTTTGAATTTGATTAAATTTTCATAAACATGTCTACATTTTTCTGTTGAAGTTCAACAAAAAGCTTTCAGTTTGATGAATCTTCTGGTTATGTTAAACCACTGTTTAACTTTTTTTTTGTATGAATTTTGATGATAGTCCCTCGAATTCCATTCGAATTGCAAAATAAATATTTTATATTGAGTTTCTTTGAGATCTTCCGTATTAAAAAGGATCGCAGCGCAAATGCGATCATCTCGGTATGTCAAAATCTAATTGTTGTTCATGAAAATCATTTAAAAATATTAAGTCGTATTCGCATTTTTTTTTAAATTTAAATTTTCAAGTAATCTTGAGAATTAAAATTCGTTTGTGTTCTTAGTTTAATAAAAATGCTAAAAAACTATTTGATTTGAAGTGTATTGTCCATTGTATTGTGTTGTTGTGATAGTGTTTATAAGTTTATTATTTTTCGTATAGAAGTTAGCAGAGTTACTGTAAAATATATATTTTATTATTATGTGAATGTGATTTGGTGATTTTTTACTGTCTTCATGACACCTTCCATACTCCTCAAAATGGAAACTAGAGTCCGCTTAATAGCTCTCAAAGCTCGGAGCAGACCACTTTTGAAACGTTCGTCGCCAAGCGTCACCTACGGCATAATACGTCTAGCAAAAATTTGAAGCCCAAATGATATTTCCTGTCGATGATCTGGCTTTTTATAATTGGACATATTTAGTCGTGGGTGACGGTTGGCCACGAACATGTGTCATACCATATGTTACTGAGTTTATTTGGTGAAATAAACTACCTTATGTCGATATTGAAAAATAACCTACAAAACCATCGTGATGCGCAAATCAACAAACTCTACCTGTTTCTCACACATCACAACCAGAGCAGCAGAATCCATCTACTTGAACCAAAACCGCTCGTAACCCGTACGCAGTCTTTAAGAAGTCACACCATCTCAAGAAAAAGTACCGAATCGGTTAACACAAAGTTAACACAATGTTAACACACCGGAATAAAACTCTGCATGATCATCTGCATGCTGCATGACCCCCCCTAATGCTAATTTTATGTTACTATAGAAAGTATTGGTACCTGGAAATCGCCTAGCTTTATGTATGCCCTATCGGAAGAACGGCAACATAACAGTTCTCATCGTAAATTACACACCAGCCTCAAATTGCGTCTGATGCACAAACACAAAAGGCTCTCAAACGAGGTAAATTTGGAATCACCAAGTACCAGAACTGTTAACTAATTTTTGTGTATCAGAGATGCCAATGTGCCTGATTTTTCAGGCATTGCCTGATTTTTCGAGGCTCTGCCTGATAACCTGATAAGCCATTGATTTTCCCTGATTTTCGAAAATATGCCTGATTTTTGCGAATGTCATGAAAAATGGGTAGTAAGGAACTTGAGTAGGTACCATAGCCACAGCCATAGCTGAAGTGAAAAAGTGAAAATGTTACTGAATCAAAGCAATCGAAAGATTCCCGTTAATTCTTATTTAAAAAAGGGATTTAAATGGAATCTTTCGATTGCTTGATGCAGTAGAATTATTCAACCAAGTAGGCTCAAAACACATATTAGAGTGAAAATGTGGAGCGATGATCAAAAAAAAAAGTCATTACTTTGAGCGAAATGTCCGTTACTTTAACGCTGCCTGATTTTTATTTCGCCTGTTCCCTGATTTTTGAAAAAAAAAAAAAAACATGTTGGCAACCGTGATCAGAGCCTTTAATGTATATAGATGCCAAATCGACGCACACAGGCGCACCGCATGATCTAGTTCTGCGACTCAACAAAGCACCAAGACAGGCGACGATACTCGAGCAGTAAGTAGACGGGACCTTGCATGCGTTGGGTGCTCGAGCGTCGGTCGATTTAAGATATCGGGAAAAAACGAGAGTGATTACGGTTCAGCGGCATCGGAAAGTGCAAGCAAGTGTCGGAGAATACTGGAAAGCGAATTTGAAAGAATCTGGTAGTGATGACCAGTACATGTGATCGAGAAAGAAGCAGATTTCGATAGAGGTGTTCTGTCCCAGAATTTCTGTGTTTGAAGCATTTGTGCGGAGGGATTTCTCCATATATTGGGCGTGTAAGGTGTGAGAGTTTTCAATATTACGAGGGAGAATATCGCGTGGCGATTCTATCCACGGTTCCTGATAAGTGTGCGTGACAGCGAAGAGAGAGCGAGAGGGGTGTGGATACACTTCACTTCTGGGAGAGAAAATATTGTGTGGCGATACTATCCACGAGTCCCTAAGAAGTGTGCGTGTCATTGAAGAGTGGGAGAGCAGTTTGTTTACGATTGGAATGGGTGGTGATATTGCATGAACTGCAAGTAACCAACTGACAGCATTTTATTAGCGTGGCTTGAAGCTGACCGGGGAGAAGAAAGCCAGTCGCAGTGTCATGGATGGATGGATGGATGGATGTGATGGATGTACTACGTAAGGTAAATTAGACTTAAGAATAACTGTGAATACAACATCATGCATCCAAAACTAAACTAAATGCACTTAGTCGCGTCTCGCTTTCTAGATCAATTCTATTCCTACTGAGCATTCATTGCAAGCGATTGTGAGACTTTGATTGAGGTAAAATTTATGACTGATGCTTTATTTTGACTGTGTAGATGTAATCAGGCTTAATGTTTGATTATTTCGTGTACTCGTTTTGGCAATTATTATTAATCCACGATTCAACGAAAAGATTCGTATTGAGCTTACCATTTGATTTAGGCCTTCTAAAGACAGAGGCAAATAATATTCTGTGAACTGAAGAAGGTAACATATTATTAATAGAATGAAGAATGAGATGGAAAGTACACATGATGTGTGAAAAATTGTTACTTTATTCAGCTGTAACCTTTTTGTAAAATAACATAATATCAGATCAAGGATATTTCGCAGACTTTATTGTTGGGATGTAGCTGAATTAGATTTGGGCACATTTTCTTTACAAATGATTTTAAACCAATTGAACATGGTTATTCCGGAAAAAACTTCACGGCCCGCGGACATGGTAATTCAGAATTTACCGTAATTCAGAGTTGGTTCAGAACCGTAATTCAGAATTCAGAATCGTGATTCAGATTCACAATTCTGATTTAGAATCCAGATTGTAACTTTAAATTATCAGCCTTTCGAAAAGAAATCGTGACTTCCGTCAAGGATGTGAAGATTTCTTCTCAGATCGGTCGAAGGGGAACTGCTTGTATATTGGCGGAATCTTTTAATGATTTTCAAAAAAAAAATAATTATTTTAATAATAAAAAACACCAATTTTTTTCGTACGACACTAGAAGTGATCGTCCATTTAAAGTTGTACTTCGTGGTCTCACCGGCGATCAGACACCGGATGAGATCACAACTGAATTAAATTCTTTGTTAGGTTTTTCTCCGATTCAAGTAATTCAAATGAGGAAAAGAACCAACACGAATAATATCAGTAGTGTTGGTTTTGCTCCTGAGCTTTATTTGATCCATTTTAAAAAGGATCAAGTTAATAATTTGCAAATTCTTGAAAAGGCTCGTCTTATGTTTCATTGTCGAGTCAAATTTGAACCTTTTCGAAAATCTTCAACCAATTTCCTTCAAAATATTACGCAATGTCGTCGTTGTCAAGCTTTTTGTCACGGCACTAAAAATTGTAGAATGAATGCCAGATGCATGCTTTCCGGCTCATTCGATCATGAAAAATCTAAATGCCTTTTTGGTGGTGATAAACCACAAACAGAATTTTTTAAGTGTGCGAATTGCGCAGGTAATCATTCCTCGAATTCTATAGACTGTCCCGTTACGGCAAAAATTATTGCGTAAAATCCCAAAGTAGTCAGAAAATTTTCTTCTCCTCCTTCCTCTTTTTCGCCTTCACACGTCAGGCCGGCAAACAATCTGCCTGTTCGCGGTCAGCCTCGGCCTACTTTAGAATCACGACTTGGTAATGCTCGAAGTGATTTTAATGTTATCTGTGCTGATTCTGCGCCCCAGACTCGTTGTTTAACGTTCTCAGAGGTGGTTGAAAAAGGGTTGCCCTCTTCAGGTTTAACTAATAAAAATGGGGAAAAAACAAGTCTCAACGTTCATGCGAAGGCTTGGGAAAGTCCCCGAAATTCCCCTTTATTTTCTGATCCTAACAATTTTGTTGATTTGGGTGAGATTACTGAGGAAAAAATAAAAAAAATTGCATCAAAATTTAATGGAAATGATGCAACTTATGTTGAAAGCAAATTCAATGTTTGAAGCTTTCCAAATTTCTTTCAATTATGCAGCAAAATTATTATGACTTTACGATTCCCTCATGGATCCAAATAGATGTTTAAATATTATGAATTGGAATGCTTGATCTTTGCTGGCTAACCAAGATGAATTCCTTTTATTTTTGAAAACTTAAAACATACATATTGCTGCCATCACTAAACTTTTTTAAAGCCCGGCAAAAACTTGAAAAGCAATGCTTTCTTTGAAATTTTGCGAAATGATCGACTTGATCGACAAGGTGGGGGTGTAGCTATTGTCATCAATAGTCGTCTCAAATTCAGACTTCTTCCTTCTTTCAATACAAAAGTCTTAGAGACAATTGGAATTGAATTAGAAACTTCTATGGGGAAAATTATAATTGTTGCCGCATACTTGCCTTTTCAATGCAGCGGTGAACAGAAAAATTTTTTGAAGGGAGATTTGCAAAAACTCACCAGAAATAAATCTAATTTTTTTATTATTGGTGACTTTAATGCAAAACACCGATCTTGGAATAATATTTCATCAAATTCTAATGGGAATATTTTGTTTAATGACTGCTCTGCAGGTTATTATACTGTTGAATATCCTAATGAGCATTCTTGTTTTTCTTCAATTAGAAATCCCTCCATAATTGATTTGGTTCTAACGGATTTAGGCGAGGATTGTAGTCAATTAGTTACTCATGCGGACCTCGATTCAGACCACCTTCCAGTAACTTTCTCTTTATTTCAAAGAAAGCTGACTGGGAGCGGTATTGGAATTTTATTGAACGTAATTTGGATGTAATCGTTTCACTGAACTCAATAGAAGATATTGATTTGGCTGTAGAAAATTTGACAACTTCAATAGTCAAAGCTAAAGCCGCTTCAATACCCAAAGTCAAACATAAATTTATTCAACCTTTAATTGATGATGATCTTCAGTTTTTGATACGACTGAAAAACATAAGTCGACGCCAATATCAACGAACTAGGGATCCTTATTTGAAGTTTTTTTATTGCGAACTTCAAAAAGAGATCAAACGTCGTTTAAATTTCATTCGTAATGAAAATTTTGCTAAAGCAGTAGAGGGCATAAAACCCTACTCAAAGCCATTTTGGAAATTAACTAAAATTCTGAAAAAGCCCCATAAGCCAATTCCTACTTTGAATGATGGGTATAAACTTCTTTTAACTAATGCAGAAAAAGCTCAAAAATAAGCCCAACAATTTAATTCCAAAGTTTTTCCCGGTTTTTCTAGGTTTTTTCCGGTTATAAATGATGATTTTTACGATATTTATTATACTAGTTTTTTATTTAAAATCATGGCGAATAAAAAAAATCAATAGAAAAGGATTCAAATTTCTAATAATTGTATCCCAAAACATGTTAACCGATTAGAAATCATGGGAAACACTTCGGCGTCTATAAATTTTCTAGAATTTCTATAAAGTTCTAGAAAAAAAAAGTATAATTTGTATAGAAATATGTTAACAAAACATCGAAACATACTATAAAATCAACTTGAATGGGGATTTGTCTTACAAAACTTAAAATCATCAGATTGCAGGAAAATATTTAGTCATTTTCTAAATCTAGTTATATTTTTTTTGTACAAATCCAAAGACATGTTTTGGAAAAAATGTTTTTTAAAACAAAACAATGAATAACTAGAGTAGAGCAAATTCCAGTTACGCCTGCAAGTTTCGCCCAATTGATCGGCCGTTTTTGTTTTGGTTTTGAAGTTTCGCCCATTGGTCCTACACGCAAAAACTAATTAGGCCGTTTTGTCACACATGGTCAAATCAGTTACGCCTATTGGCCCTACACGAATAGAAAAATAAACCCCATTTTGAATAGGCGTAACTTCACGTTCCAACGAAAATGCATCAACAGGAAGTTTCGCCCAATTGAATTTTATCATGTTTTGAAGCTTTTAAGAAATTTTAAGATAAAATCGCGTTTATTAGGTAAAGTGCAACCGCGTGCATCCGGAATGACCGTTAACTCGATTTGTTTACATTTGGCAGTTTCGCCCTTTTGAAATGTTACGCTAGAATTCATGCTCTGCAAGGACACCCATTAGAGCTGGTGTCCCTCAGGGCAGCATACTTGGGCCTATTTTATACAATATTTTTACTTCTGATCTTCCTGATGTACAGTACCAGAAGGAAAAGGTAGAAGATTATTTGCTGATGATACTTTGCTTTCAGCCAAAGGTCGGAATTTACGGGTGGTACGCAGTAGATTGCAACAAAATTTAAATTCTTTTTTGAATTACTTGAAAATGTGGAAAATTTCTCCTAACGCTTCCAAAACTTAACTTATTTTATTTCCCCATAAGCCAAGAGCTCAATTTTTAAAACCTAATGAAAATCATTCAATAACTTTTAATGGGGTTTCATTAGAATGGTCTGATCACGTGAAGTACTTGGGACTCACACTTGATCGGAATCTTACTTTTAAAAATCACATTGAAGACATTCAATCTAAATGTAATAAATATACTAAATCTCTTTATTCTCTCATCAACAGGAAATCCAGACTCTGCCTGAGGAATAAGTTGCTCATCTACAAACAGGTGTTCCGACCAGCGATAATGTATGCAGTTCGGATTTGGTCTAGCTGCTGCGCGATGAGGGAGTAAGCCATCCAGAGGATTCAGAACAAGGTTCTGAAAATGATTTTGCGGGTTCTACCTTGGCACAGCACCGAAGATCTTCATCGGATTGCGGGCATTGAATCTATCGAAGACATGGACAACAACATCATCTCCAACTTCAGAGGTAAATCGATGCAGTCTTCCATTGCAGAGATTCGTTCTCTCTATAATTAGCTTAATTTTAGGATAGATTTTAGTTGTAAGTGTAATTTAAGTCGAATAAATAAATTTTTAGTTATTAATAAACTATAGGGCTCTGGACAGTTCATTATTGAACTGAACACCTAATTAAATGTAATAATGTAATATAAATGTAATGATGAATTGGTACGAATAAAGATATATTTAAAAAAATAAATTAAAGGAAATTAAAGTAACAAACATAAATAACGGTGATCAATCTCTTCATAGAATCCAGATTCAAAATTCAGATTCAGAATACAAATTCAGATTCAGAAGAAGTATTCAGATTCAGAATTCAGGTGCAGAATTTAGGATTTAGATACGTTACTTGATTTATCGGCCTTATCGGTAAAGATTGATGACCATTTTACTAAGCACCTCTTAAGAATTGGAAATTTTATGGACGAATAGAAAGTTAGAAGAAATGAAAGATGTTGAAAATGTGCGGATAGAATTTTATTTAGAAGCATGATTATTTATCACATACCAAATTTTTGTTAACACGGGCCAACTACTATGAAGTGGTAGATACAGATAGAGTTGCAATGACAAATGTTAAAAACCACCTTTGGCGGCGGGCAGGAGAACGCAGTGTAGAGCCGAAGGATGAACCACAATCTCGCGCAACTCTACTGTCATGCAAAACAGGAATACAACTAGAACAGGAACTTTACTTGTTTTATTCATCAATCAGCACGATCAGGATGGAGAAGGCGGATTTTTTTTTTTTTAAAATATGCTTCGTGCTGGTCATCAGTTCCAACAGGATCCGGCAAGTACTGTTGAGGATAGAAACCGAATCTACACTGTTTTAGCTACAACCGGTGTCTACCACAACAGTAGCCAGCTACGAACGACGGCAAGTATTTTTGAAACAACAAATTCTGTCGATTACCAATGCCGGAAAAATTCTGGTTATATGGGAATGCTTCTAAATAAAATTCAATCCGCTCATTTTCACCATCTTTCATTTCCACTAACTTTCTATCCGTCTATAAAATTACATTTTTTTCAAATGAAGAGTTGATCACCGTAAATTTATTTTTATGAAATTATTTTATCGGCTATATCGGTGAAATTTTGAGAAAGAATATTTAAGAATTGAAAGATTATAGACGGATAGAAGATTAGAATAAGGTGAAAGGTGTTGAAAATGAGCAGAAGGGTAATTTTTTATTTGAAAAACTTTTCATCACATTTCATCGTTATGTTCCTCATAAATTACAATCTCAATCAACGCCGTTAGTAATAAGACTTCTCTTGCCGAAACATCCATCGATACAGACCTTTATCTACATAAACTACATTCACGGTTTTAACAAATATATTCAAAGAAATAAGAACACACTACCTTCAAAAAAGTAGCTACTCACCTTGATCGCATTTCAGGGTCAAATAAAACGCAACACAATAGTTTGTAAGGGATTCCAACTCAGACTCCCGTTAGTCGCGCGTATCCGTTAGATTTTAATTTTTATCAAGTCCAGACTAGAGGGTTTTAGTTTGTCATTATAATTTATTACAATTTCAAACGCCATCTTAAGCATTTCCATACCAGTTGAAGATAGTTTATTCATATACATATCTATAAATTAACATCTTGCTGAAATACATAGGGCAGCAAATCTCCAGCTCCACATACATATGTTTACCGGACTATATAAAATGAAAATAGTTAACACGCGAAGAACCGCTTAAACTTATTTGTAATTATTTTCTTCTTTGTCAGCATACTTATAGAAAGAATGGCGCGTCTATTTAGCGAGAAGAAAAGGGTACCTTAAGGTGGGTGGCGTTTTGTATATTTTTTTTTTCAAATTTATTTAGTTCATTGAACCACCTGTCATCTTTTTCAATGGTAGCTGGAGCACCACATGGCATCAGCGATGTTTTTGGTCATGATTGATGAGCAGCTTTCGCGTGAGACTTTCATTCTCTTAGTTTTCGGTTCACCCATAGGCAGGCTAGTCCACTAACTATCGCCAGGAGCGAAATGACCAATGCCTTTTGGCCGCTGTTACAGCTTTGTTCTGGCTCTACACTGGACCTGTGGATGTAAAACAATTAGAGGTAACAAAGTTAAAATTACCCGTTCGGGTAGCAGATGATAATTGCTTGACTGCGATTTTGAAAAGTTTCTCCGAATAGAACATACATAAAATTTTGTTTCCAGCTAATTGTAGAACTCGATTTTACTATGTAGGAAACTTTTAACACTGATTTATTATTGAGTCGAAGGCTGGATCAAATATCACTTTTTTCTTTTGTAACCCCTCCTCGAAATTTCCAAAAAACCCGAAGGGGGGAATAAATAAAGTTTGAAGTATTTTATGCAAATGAAACAAAATCAAATATCCGAAAGATTACAAAAATGGTAGTTATTTCACCTCTTCTGTTCTTGAGTTTATTGAATTTTTCGATTACATTTTTCTTGATTTATAGGTTTGTGCAATGATATAGCGCAATTTTGTTGCATACAAGCTTTCGTGCAATTTATTCGAATTTGTTTATTTTTGGCATATTCAAAAATATTTTATTATCCCTCACCCCCCCTCGCGATGTTCCAACTGACTGTTCCGAGTGACAAAAGAAGGATTTGAAATTTGATCCGGCATGAATTATTCAAGGTTGGGACCACCGAAATAAGATCTAATTTAGTGGAAAAAAAACTTATAAAACTTTTCTGCTGACGGTGAACTGGAATCGAACTTTTGTGACATTTGGTTACTTGGGATGGCTCCGACATTTTCCAGCGACTTTAGTTTAGGACCTATAAGACAATCTTTGAAAAATAAGGCCTATTTGAATCAAATTTCTTGCAACCGATGCCCTTAACTCGCATTATTTCAGCATCGATAGAAGCTAATGTGCTTTAGTAAAATGCTAATATACTAATATACGCAGATGATCTAAAATTGTTCCTCCCTGTGCGGCACCCAAAGGATTGTTTGAAATGCGCTTTATGGATTTCCAGAGTGTTGCAGCAGTTTCGGATTGAAAATCAATGCCTCAAAGTGTAACGTGATTACTAGACTGCCCCAAATTTGTATGGGAAATTCAAAACCTGTGAAATGTTATGCGCTGCAGGCTAAAATTGATCCTAGGCCTAGTACTAGATCTCATGCCAAATTTGGGCCAGATCGGATCACGGGAAGGGGTCGCTCAACGAGCCTGAAGTTTGTATGGGATTTTCAGACATTTTGTTCGGGAGAAACATGAAAAACAAGTTTTTCAGCAATAACTTTGGTTCCCGTCGGCCGATTTCTTTCAAAAACGGGTTTTCTTAAAGCCTAAATTATGAAAAACATTTCATCCGAAGACTGCATATCGATAAGAGTTAAGACAAAAAAGTTATTAGGCTTCCAAAATGTGCTAACTTTTTTAAGGATGGTATTCATCACTGTAAATGAGTCGGGGCGGTCGAACTTATTGACGCCTCATTAGCAGTGATGAATACCACCGTAAAAAAAGTAAGCCCATTTTGGAAGTCCAATAACTTTTTTGTCTTAACTCTTATCGATACGCAGTCTTCGGATGAAATGTTTTTCATAATTTAGGCTTTAAGAAAACCCGTTTTTGAAAGAAATCGGCCGACGGGAACCAAAGTTATTGATGAAAAACTGGTTTTTCATGTTTCTCCCGAACAAAATGTCTCAAAATCCCATACAAACTTCAGGCTCATTGAGCGACCCCTTCCCGTGATCCGATCTGGCCCAAATTTGGCATGAGATCTTGTACTAGGCCAAGGATCAATTTTAGCCTGCAGCGCATAACTTTTTCAAAAGTCGGGTCATTTGGGGCACTCTAGTGATTACCTTTTCTCGGAAAGTGAGTAATATTGTGCACGAATATTGCTTCGAGAACAGCTAGACCTTAGCTAGAAAATCCCCCGTGAAAGATCTGGGAGTCGAGTTAGATGAAGAACTAAGTTTCACGAAACATGTTGAACAAGTCGTAGCCAAAGCGAACTCCATGTACGGAATGGTAAGCAGGATTTGTAACGAGCTTGACAATCCTTACACTATCGTCTCTATTTATGTTGGAATTATCCGAACCACTATTGAATACGCCAGTATAGTGTGGCAGCCGTATTACAACGTTCTGAAAACAGGATTGAAAGGGTTCAAAAAAGAATTTCTGAGATACGCCTTAAGAAACCTTGGGTGGCAAGAAGAAATGCCGGAATACCGATCCTTGTGTATGGACTGGAGTCACTCGACACTCGGAGGAAATCAACAGATGCGCTGTTTTTAAAGGACTTGACCGTACTTAGTATCACAAATTTCTACAAACGAAGGACGTAGCAGTTTGCGCAACGTGAGACCGTTTCAGCTTCCAAATCGAATACAGAACAACACTCGTAATTAACCTATCTATAGAATGATGCCGCTTTACAACGCACATGCTGATGTAATCAAACTGACTATGTCTAGAGAACAAATAAAATATAGACTTAAGATGTTTTTATCATAGATGTGTTGTAACTAGTTAGGATCAAAGGCTGAAGCCTAGAATCTGTTAAATAAATAAAAATAAAATGAAAATAATGTTGATTTAGTGCAGGTGCAATACTGAAAAAATGCTAAACTTCAAAGCTTATGGTTACTTAGAACCGGTGGTCCTATATAATAGATTTATAGAACATTTTTTAGAATTGGTGAACGACGTGATTTGGAGTATTTGGACCAAAGTTGAACAGTTTGAAAAAGTTTAACAACTAATATATGTCACTTTGGGGTTACCAGGGTTTCACTGGATCTAATTCCGCTAATCCACTTTCGCTACTTCGGAAGTCCGGACTTCCGACTTCCGACAAGGAAAAGTGAATTACTAGATTGTCGGAAGTCTGTGTTTTGTTGCCAGTTCACCAGCGACGTTTATAAAAAAATTATTTAAATTCTCAATATTAACGCACCAGCACTGAATTTTACTTCGGAAGTCCGGACTCCGACTTCCGAAAGACTTCAGACAAAGAAAAGTGAAGTACTAGATTGTCGGAAGTCTGTATTTTGTTGCCAGTTCACCAGCGGCGTTTCTAATTTTTTTTTTTATTCACAATATCACTTATAAGTACCCTTTTAATACAAAATGTGCGGTTTTTTTTAAATAAAAGACCAAACATTGGTATAACCGTACTGTTATTTTCGTATATGATCGTAAAAATGTAGTATCGGTCAGTTCGGTGTTTTCTTATAAAAAAGTCGACATGTTGAGGCGAACTAATCTGTAAGTAGATCCGTTTGCTTTAAATTTACAATACAACTGACGAAATTTTCATATTTTGCAGAATGATCAATTCATAATAATGGCCCGCAGCTACATTTTGCGCCACGGCGAAATTAATCAGGGATAGAATTTACAGCCGCTGAAAAACATGTAAATTAGAAAAAAAATGTGTCTATAGTTTGGAATAAAAAAAAAATGAATGAATGAAACAAAACGATGCAGATATTCCTTATTTTGGTGAAAAAATACAATAAAAACAAATCAATTTGGACCGAATTTGTGAGTTTCCAGAAAAGCAAATCTTTCAGATTGCTGGTTTTCCAGCAATTGAGTTTGCTGATCGTTTCAAACAATTCATTTTTCTGGAAATTTTGCTAGAAAACCAGCGGGACAAAAGCCAGCAAACATTAGAAACAAATTCAAATTTTATAGAACGGTTCTATCCTTAACATAGGAGCAAGGCCTGATTAAAGGGGGGGGGGGGCAAAAGGGGCAATTGCCCCGGGCCCCCCGGCTCAAGGGGGCCCCCGAGGAGAAAAAATTGTTTAACATTACTTCAATCATACTACAACTGAAAAGAAATCTAAAAAAACTAAATGCCCCCGTGAAATAATGTCTAGATTAGTTTTTGTCTTTAAAAAATTAAGAGGGCCCCCTAAGTAAGCAGTGAGGGAGCTCTCTCACATTTTGCGAGTTGAGAATATCAAAATCTTCTGGACAAATTCGAATTCGACAAAAAAATTAAGAAGAATACGAGGCAAAACACCTCAAATTTTCATTTTTTTTATCGAAACATATCAGTTTTGATATTCTGTACAGAACAGGTAAAAAAGCTTAGCTTGGTTGACTACTCAAAAAGTTTCGAGCGACCGAGAATCGAACCCGGGCAGACTGAGTCCGTTCGCTGACATCTTACCTCTGTACAGAACAGGTAAAATAAAGAAAAAACATCTCCTCATTTTCATTACATTGAAACGTCTTGCACAACAATGATGTTTATTGTTACGTTAAGTTTCCAAGTTATGGTTTACTGCACTAAAATAGTAGATATTTTCGCGTTATGATTATTTCAGAATTTTACTCGGGCAGCATCCGGGTTATTATCGCGTATTATAATAACTTTTCACCTTTAAATCATTATTATTGAAGTTTTCACTGGTTTATAAATTATAAACCCTTTTCCATCCCTATTTTTGAAAGTACAATCTTTAAAAAAAACTGTAGTTGCTTAAATTGGACCAATCGACAGTACAGGGTTTCTTTATTAAATTTCCACCCCAATTTCTGTCTTAGACTCGAAATTGTATTGGAACATTTTCAACTCACAACATTTTATAATGTACTGAAGTGAATATCCTGAATTCAGCTTATCATTTTCCAAATGATTATTCTTAAGTTATCATAAAAACGATCTGATAGTTGAGTTACTAGTATCATTGAGTGATTTTCTTAATATGAATATTTCTATTAACTTAATCTCATCTTTTTCAGATTTAATTCATTGGGATTTTCAAGTCTTGTGTTGATTCTTCAGTTACTGAAGTTCAGTTTCATAATTTTTTTGAATTTTGAAAATTCAGGATCTTTGTTTAAGGTACTAAACTCATTTCGATTTTTTATCTGATTTTTTCAATGATAACTGATTCTGTGTTTTAAACATTTAATCTTTGTTCTGATTTTTTTTTTCCACCGATCATTTTTGCACTAATACCTCTTTGGCTTTGCCCTCAACTTTTGTGACATTTAGAATAACAATTCGATGAAAAAATTTGTCTGATGAAAATCATATTCAAAAACATCTCATGAGAAGGTTTTTTTTGTGTTTCAAAGACATAGAATTGAAATTCTCATTTGGTGCAATTTCTGCTTTTGCTCTGATTGTAACTTAATTTAACTCATATTTTGTTTCTCAAAACTTGATTTGAAATCATGGTTCAGATTTGAGACACTGAATCTTGGTTCTGAATAAAACGTGATTTCTCGCGTAAGCTTTCATTACGTCGTATGTTCTACAGAATATGTTGTCCAGGCTACAAATATTCTAAATGGGAAGAAGTTGCGACTAGTTTATGTCAGTTTTTGTATTTTTTCGTAATCAAACTGTTTGTTTACATTTTGTGTCATACGACGTAATAAGGGCTCACGTGAGATTTAAAGTTTTGAATTCTTAAACTCTTATATCTGTATCTCTATGGAATGTGGATTTAATTATTTTGTTTATTTTTTATTTATTTCGTTTTCAATGTTTCAAATCTGCATGTTTTTTTCCTAATTGTCACTAGGTAAATATTTCTCGAATAAACACAAACCATACTATCAATGATGAGATAAAAATAATATCCGGTTATTTTTTTTTAATTAGAGAATTTTAGTTGGTGATAAGGGTTTTAAAAAAAAACTAAAACTTAATTTTGCATTTTGCGGCTTAAATCAGAGCTTTAATTTCTAAAAAATTTCAAAACTCTTCCGCAATGTTTGCACGTGATAAATTAACAATTCGGTAGCAAATTTTGAATAGGGCGAATGCGCCAAATGTAAACAAACTGAGTTATCAGCTGAGAGAAAAAGTACGTTTGAAGACCTACATTTTTATAGTACAAAGTTATCTAAAGGATATTTGGGTTTTGAGAAATAAAGAAAACAAAATTATATTTTTGCTGGGAGCTTATGGAGCTGTCTAACTTTGAACGCTTTTTTCTCGAAACAGCTATGTTGGCGCATTCGCCGTATTCAAAATTCGATATCGAATTTTTATTTGAAGATACCAGAAACCATTTTCTACGCAGACAACATGGCTATTTGAAGATAATATACCGAAGGCCGATGACATAGTGAATGCGATGCGATTCAATGCGGCGAACCACATTTGATGAAAATGTATGTGAATCGCTTAAACCTGACATACTCAACGCGACGAAGCAGATGTCAATTTGTTCCGCCGCTCGAGTTCGCATTGGCCGCGTTCGCCAATTCGCATCGCATCGTTTTCACTATGTCATCGGCCGAACTCATCTTCAGTGTTTTTACACGTTTAAAAAGTTTTGTGTTTTCTGGGATAACATTTGAAAAAAAAATCGAATTATAGCCACACCCACCGAAATCAAAATCGTTAATTTGGTCTTGGTCCGTTTGTTTCTTCTGAAAACTGCTTGAAATCAAAGATTGATTCTCAGAGGTCATATGAAACGGTAAGTTTGCATTAAATTTCCTAGTATTGTACAAAAATTGTGATTATTAAAAAGAGAATTTCGTCGTCGTCCCCGAATGTATGATAAAATCAACGAAAAAAATTCCTGCATTCTTAGAAAAGATTTTAATGAAATAAGCAGTGTACATAATATTACGACGACTATTAGTCGTTTTGTGAGCTTACTTTGGAAATTCTCACAAGAACTGACTATCACATTACAAAAATCAACAAAATTTCTGTTTTCCAGTCCCCAAAAAACCCACTAAATAAAACTTTTTGTTAATTCAAAGAGCCAAACATAGTTGATGGTATTAAAAAGCATAAGCTCATATTTTTTTCAAAATTTTATTTCAAACCAATTCTTCAAAAAATAAGATTTTTAGATGAATTCCTTACATTTGCTAACAATTCTCATAACTATTTTTTGGAGCCTTTCACCAACACAGTTGAAGAGGACGAAATAGCCTACCTTGTCTATTTCAAAATACTATGGGAGCATAGTAGGTGTAGGAAAAACTTTGATCGCACCATACCCAAATTGATCTTTACCTTTCTCTAATGCCGTTTTCGGTTTTCTCCACTAGCGCGGGGCAAAACTTTCTCTGAATAAACAAACAGAATCATCACCCGGGACGATGCAAATATATGGTTGCTATAGTCAACCCTATGCTAACCCCCAACACTGACAACTTCTACGGGTTGCAACCGCCTGCTTGAGGTTCAAACCTCGGGCAATTCTAGTGGACTTCTGAATTAATAAACGAACACAAAAACAGCAGTTAGGGCAAAACTCGTGGATAACTAGGGTGTCACTGCTAATAAACGAAAACACTATAACTAACACAACCCATTCCTTGGAAACTCAAATGGTTGCTTTTTAAATTATTTGAGTGTTCATAATTCTATTTGTATTCATAGATGTTAAAAAAAATCATCAGGAAATGTCTAGGAGCATGTGAGCATTTTCCAAAAAACGGTGTTTGAACCAAAAAAAGAAGATCTTGGTTCAAAAAAATATTCTATTGAAAAAAAACTCTTTTTTATTTGATACAATGTATTATGAGTTTAATCTAAAAAATACTTGGAATCAAAGAATTGGTTTAAATTTCAAAGGTGAAATATTCTTTGAAAAAAGGAAAACAGATTATAAACAAAGGATTTTTTATTTGTCCCAGAATCAAAGTAATTTTCCTTTGACTAGGAAAGGAAAATTCAAACACGAACACACATTGGATCTCAATGAAACTTGATGTTTCTTCGAAGAGTATATTCATTAACTTGACACTATGGCGTACATCTTTCGAAGATATGATCTTACAAATGCCAAACACCACCAATCAAGAAAGTGCCCAATAGACTGCCCCAAATTTGTATGGGAAATTCAAAACCTGTAAAATGTTATGCGCTGCAGGCTGAAATTGATCCTAGTCCTAGTACAAGATCTCATGCCAAATTTGGGCCAGATCGGATCACGGGAAGGGGTCGCTCAACGAGCCTGAAGTTTGTATGGGATTTTGAGACACTTTGTTCGGGAGAAACATGAAAAACCAGTTTTTCATCAATAACTTTGGTTCCCGTCGGCCGATTTCTTTCAAAAACGGGTTTTCTTAAAGCCTAAATTATAAATAATATTTCATCCGAAGACTGCATTTCAATTAGAGTTAAGACAAGAAAGTTATTAGGCTTCAAAAATGGGCTAACTTTTTTAAGGATGGTATTCATCACTGTTAATGAGTCGAGGCGGTCGAGCATATTGACGCCTCATTAATAGTGCTGAATACCACCGTTAAAAAAGTTAGCCCATTTTTGAAGCCTTATAACTTTTTTATCTTAACTCTTATCGAAATACAGTCTTCGGATGAAATATTTGTCATAATTTAGGCTTTAAGAAAACCCATTTTTGAAAGAAATCGGCCGACGGGAACCAAAGTTATTGATGAAAAACTGGTTTTTCATGTTTCTCCCGAACAAAGTGTCTCAAAATCCCATACAAACTTCAGGCTCGTTGAGCGACCCCTTCCCGTGATCCGATCTGGCCCAAATTTGGCATGAGATCTTGTACTAGGACTAGGATCAATTTCAGCCTGCAGCGCATAACATTTTACAGGTTTTGAATTGGATTTTCGTGTTCCTTCCGAACTAAATGTCCCAAAATCCCATACAAACTTCAAGCTCGTTGAGCGACCCCTTCACGTGATCCGATCTCGCCTAAATTAGGCATGAGATCTTATACTAGGCCAAGGATCAATTTTAGCCTGCAGCGCATAACTTTTTCAAAAGTCGGGTCATTTGGGGCACTCTAGTGCCCAATGTATGCCGTGACCGGGATTCGATCTCATGACCCTTGGCTTAGAAGACTTTAAGGCTATTATCTATGCCACGGGCGACGCCTTTGAAAATTAAAAATGATAACACAATACACGCTTCAGAATCAAGTATTTCAACCGTAAGAAACAGATTGTAATTTTTTCCATCCAAATCAAAACAGAGTTTAAAAGTACTTCTTTTCGATACTTTTTGGAAACTTTATCGAAAAGTACTGCTTTTCGCCATAGTTTTTTTCAGTATAAAAAGCAGGCATTCTCAAAACCAAACTTCGTAACAAAAACAAAAATTTTAGTACAAAGTCGCAAAAAGAAATCTATATATATAAAACAGGGAGAGAGACAGCCCATACAGAAATGTGCGAACACGCAAAACTCTTCACTGGAGCATCCGATTTGCATGCGATTTTCTTTGTTGTGTTCGTCTTCACACGAAGAATAACACAACGGAGAGATAATTTCAAAAATGTTTTTGTGGAATTTGAAAATTTATTTTTAGTTTTTATTCGTATCAAATAAAAGTCATGGCACCCAATTTCCATTTTTTCCATTCGAATCACCCAGAGTAGGAAGGCGCAAAAGCAATCAAGGTGTCTCTTGACGCTGAATTGTGATGCAAAAATCCTCGGGTGCGTCGCGTCCGCGTTTTAGTACTTATCGACAGCGTTGACCGCTGACGTGACGCGACGACCGACGCTGTATTGTGTTTCTGCCTTTACTGATGTCCATCCATCTCTCTATAGGAAGTTTTGGCGCCCATTTTCGTTGCAAGTGTACTTTTCACGTGGCACCAGTAAAATGGATACTTGGATGTAATTGTTCACCTTCCGTATGGGGTGAAAAAAAAAGAACGCAATAAGCCGGCATGGAGTATACCTATTTTCGGAAATTGTCATCAAGGAAACTTTAACATTTTTTAAGCTAATTAACCCAAAGCTAGCCGGATTGCCCGGTTTTACCCGGACTTGACCGGGTAATTAATAAAACAAAATTTAAAGGGCCCGGTCAAGTCGTCCAGCCTGGTTGTCCGGATTTTGATAAATAAAACCCGAATTTTCCGGATTAAGTCATTTCATTTGCCAAATAAAAAAAAACTCTCATTAAGTTAATTTTTTTTTTTTTTCTAATTTTGCGTTTTAAAACGAAATTTTTTTAGCAACTTTTAACATAACAATCATGCGCGGTTTCTGGATGCTTAAAATACAATTCAACATTTCTTATGTGTTTCGAAGAAAAAAAATTATTAAAGTGCTTATCGTTTTATTATTTTTTTGGAGTAGTTTCTGAATTAAGCCCAAATTTGCTTGGTATTGCCCGGATTTTGGATTGACAATTTTGAAATCAAATGCCCGGATATTGTTAGGTTTTTAGATAGCATAAATTTGCTTGACCAGGATACGCGTGGAAAAAATTCAGATCTCTTTTATTTACTCCGTTATTTTGTTTTCTTTATTTTCCGGTTAAATGAAAGACTTGTCATATTATTCAAGACAAATAATATTCTACGTATGACTGTGGAAGTTTTGACATAAAAAAAAAAACAACTGAACAGATAACAATGAAATATTCCATCACAGTATCTTCTGTTCATATTTATGGTATAACACCAAGAGAACCTCTAATTTTTAATTAATAGAATAAGACGACCATAAATTGATTTACTTGGTTTTTGTAAACGTCAAGATTGTAATGAGTTAGTTCGAGAATAGAAAGATATTAACTTTGTAATTCTATGTGAATTTCATCAGAAAACCAAGGAAATGTTAGATACTATCCACTTCTTTCTTTCATACTAAGATGCTGAAAAACTATACAAAATTAAGGATATAAATAGGGTTGACTTTGTAAAAATAAAGTTCATAATTTGATCCAACACTCAGTATCAGAAATCAAGAACAGATAATTGGTTCAATAACATCTTCAAATACAAGAAGCTTGGAAAATAAAGATTTTAGTCTCGACGAAAATATGATTCAAGATCTAAAACAGAGATAATGAAAACTGAATTAGATTTGCATGCAAAGACTTTTTTGAATTTCATTTCTGATTTTGAATTCAAGATCTCAATGTAAAAAAAGATTTCATAACCGTTTGATGTGAAATTGCTGTGAATAAAAATTGCATGTACATACACATATATTGAATGTTCTAATTTTCTTTGTTCAGTGCTTAAGCATCCATTTCTCGATAAATATGAAAAAGTTAAAGTCGATATAAAAAAGATGAATGAGGAGATTATCTAATACAGAGAACATATCAAATGCATGATAGATAACGAAAAACAGAATAGTATATGAAAATTTGTTGATATTGATATATTTGCAACATAAAAAAAAATCGCGAAATTTCATACCATGAAAAGTGTTGTGCCATTTCTACAAATTTGGTACCTATACGATAAAGAAAATTTCAAAAATGGTTTTGGCGAAAAAGGAAAGACAGTTGATCAAAACTGCTTAAAATGACGACACATTTCAACAAAACACTTCTTGGCACTTATCTTGGGGTTAATAGAAATTAAACATATCGGTGTCAAGGATCCTCTGTAAATGAAAAAAAAAAATGTAAAATGGAAGAAAATAGATTTTTAAATTTATCCCACAAGATATTCGCTTTCCAGTTTTGTTGGAAGTCAATCTTCTTTGAAAATTTATGCCCCTGGAGGTAGGCACTACCGTAATATAACAGAAGTATTACGAAAATAGTCAAAAAACTGTGTCGATTCACTCCGTTTGAAGGTAACAATCCAGTTTCATGAGCGTAAATAATTATTTACCTATTTTCTGCTTATTTACATGTTCATTATTTTTGCGAAATTCAAAGGCTTAACGAAGTTTGCCGGGTCAGCTAGTTTCTCTAGAAAAAGTTCACTCGTGTTGGAAAAAAGTGGTAGAAATTTTGACATTTCTAAAATATTACCATTCAAAAACGTTTTCAAGATCTTTGGGCGTTGTATTTTTTACAGCACTTGCTCTAATAGCAAGTTCACTGGTGTTGGGAAAAAGTGGTAGAAATTTTGTCACTTTTTGCACATTTTGAAAATTTTGCCATGCAAAAACATTTTCAAGGTCTATGGACTTCAAGTTTTTTAACACCACGTGTTGTAGTTTCACATGCTGTGATGCAAAAATAGCAATATTTCTATCACATACGGCTGAAATAGAAACAGTGCTGTAAAAAATACAACGCCCAAATATCTTGAAAACATTTTTGCATAATAAAATTTTCAAAATGCCAAAATTTCTACCACTTTTTCCCAACACCAGTGACCATGCTCTTAGTATAGCAGATATATAATGTAATCTATATTGTCGCTGAATCCCCAAACCGGAGTTATCGTCAATGAGCGCTGGCGACATTTACTGGCGACACTCACTGGCGACAAGTTATTATCAGGACGTGTACAACTTCGGGTGTGTTCTTATACCAAAGATTTTTTATTTCAAAGGAAAGTGCCGCAAAAACAAAAGATTTTTTCCTTTGGTTCAAATGCATTTTCCTCTGTTTCAAAGATTTTTTCTTTTGAAAATCTTAGATTCAAAATATTAATGCTTTGATACAAAAACCAGTTTCATTTGATTTAAAGTTATTATCTTTGCTCAAAGGTAATTTAGATATAGATTTAAAAGCATTTATTCATTGAACCATTTTTCATTTATTCCCATTGGAAGATTTTTACCCTGTTGTTTCGAAGTTCCTATTAGGAGTTTGAATAATAAAAAGATACAATTTTAGTTCTTAAATTCTTTTTTATTCACAAACACATAAAACACTGGTTCACTATAACCGAGTAGGGTCCTTGATATCGTTGGCAAAGTTTCGCATTCTCCGTGGGCCGGTCAATAAACTTCCGAAAGCCACTCCAGCTGCTGGCTGGTCCGACTGGTGATTGCCGTTGAAGATTGGGCCGAAAAAATACGACCGCGGGATTTGGGGAGGTGTTACTTTGCGCAGCTTTCTCCATGTTCGAGAGACTTGGAAATCTATCCGTCGGCCGTGGTCCTGTAACTATACAAGCGTTTTAGAAAATCTTGAATTCACCTAAATATTCAGTATTTATTAACTTACACTTACCATTTTGCATCCTGATCCTCCTTATTTATAGCTTACTCCGATTCACTGGTTTGATTTTTAAAACGAGCGGCCGAACTTTATTCGATTTTTTGGTTTTCTGTTCTTCTCGCAAGTCAATGCAAAATATCTTCTAAGTTTGAAGTTTTTGTTTCAAAAAATTATTCTTTTCAGTTTAAAACATTTTTCTTCGATTGAAAGAATAATTTACTTTGTTTCTAAAGAAATATGCAATTGAACAAATTTCTTTTGAACCAAAGAATTTGTTTGAAATCAAAGTCCAAAATTATTTAATTCAAAAAAATTATTCTTTCTTTCAAAAATTATTCTTTTCAATCAAAACTATAATTCATTGATTCAAAGAAAACAGGAGCTGGATTCAAAAAAATGAATGTTTTTAATCAAAGTCAGATTTAATTCTTCCAAAATTCAAGTTTACTCTGCGTGAATACACGGAATCGTCCATCTTGTAACAGGCAATCGTAATCATAGGCATGGTAGGCGAACAATTCGCTGTCAAAAAGCGCTCCATCTCCACCCCCCACCAATGAGAAACTTTTGGTACTCCTTGCCTACTGTTGCTCAATATGCAACCACCCGTAGCTGTATAGGCACGCTGGTTATTACTTTACAAAAGCGTTGCCAGTAATGATATTTCACAACGTCGCTAGTTGGCAAGGTTGCCGATCACCAGCGCGAAAACTTCGGATTTCAACTTCAATGACAATATATATAAAAATGAATGTTTGTCTGTCTGTCTGTTCCCTATAGACTCGGAAACTACTGAACCGATCATCGTCAAAATTGGCATCTGAGGGTTTTTGGGGCCGGAGATGGTTTCTATGATAGTTAAAACCCCCTCCGACTTAAGGGAGGGAGGGCTTCCATACAAAATTTGTAGTTTTTCGAATCAAATAAAAGTCATGACATCCATTTTCACGAGTTTTTTTTCCTTTGGGCGGTTTGTTTTTCGTCTCTATGGTCGAGGCGTCGCGAGCCAACGTCGCAAAAGGATAGTAACCATGACATAGCATACTGATCAGTGGGAATATTTTGGCGCGTATTTCTCAACCAAGCATACTTCCAATGCAAGGAGGGCGATGGTGGCCTTGATGTATTTTTTTTCTACTTGATTCCTAGCCTATTTGTACAGCACATGGTTATGAATGACGCCTAGATATGACCCAGATTGATATTTTGCCGATCGAATAAAACATATACCCCATGTTCAAACGTTCAACTTTTCCCTGTTCCAAAAAAATTAAAAAAAAATGTTTTCTTCTAGACATTGTTATTTCGGCCCAAATTCACAACTGAAACGAATTTAGAAATGAAAATGGGATCTTTTGATTTTAAATAATTCTAAAAAAAAAAACATCGTACTTTTTGCTTACACGTACCTACTTAACATGAAAAGTGTTTTTGTGTTACATGGCTGCTTAAAAGAGACTTTTGATCCGCTTCTTTTTTGAAAAGTGAGACTTAAGAACTGATATTCAACTGCAAGCAAAAGTTTTATGAGAAATTTTTAGTATACTTTTAAAGTGCTCAAAACAATATTCCCTCCTGTCAACTTACACGGTGGGGGAGGGTAAACGTCGAACTTTTAAGAAATTCATCTTCAAAATGATTCAATATGTTGGAAAGACCAGAAGGGATATTCTGAATGTTGCAACTGAAGCGGATATTTAAAATTCTTAAATGTCTTTGTAAATGAAGGTCATTTGCTTTGAACAGCATTCGTTAAAAGTGGAGTAACAAACATAAATTTATACTGCTGGAATACTGCAGATATATCAATGAAACTTGATAAAACAAACAAACAGAAATACGCATTAAATCCATTTTAAAGCCATCACTCTGACGCATCTGAAAATAAGCTTGCATTTACACTTGCCCCAATACACGGGACAAATGTTAACTTAAAAAATTGTTTTTGCCATCAATTTTGAATATTTGACTTTCAAAGAGAAAATTAAAAAAGCTGAAAATTTATTTAGTAATGCAACTGATATTTTTTTTAAATATTTCTGTTTTTTGCTTTGATAAATTTATTTATAAAAAAAAATGCACTGCATAAAATCGATAGTTTTCATACCGTGATAAGTGCTGTTTGGGAAAATTTCAAGCTATAATGTCTCATGTCCATGAGTTTCGCATATGGCGAAACATTTTTTAACATAATTTTGGCATCTCCATAAAGTACCAAATGCAATAAATTCCAATATGCGAATCTTTTTCTTTCTATTAGAAATTTATTTAAACTCAAGCCGGGTAAATCAGCCTACCTTCTTCAAGCAGTGGGGGACAAAATTGGAAAAGATGGGGGCGCTCCCCTGTAAGTTTAAGATAAAGAGCTTTTCAAAGAAGGGACCATATTTTAAAAGAGGGTACGGATATTTGGCATAACTTAAAAATAGATGTGACAAATGTTTTTAACGAAAGTTCGTAGCTTCCCACTTTGTGAAAAAGGGGAAAATCCATAAATTTTGTACATTGTATAATTCATTAGGAAACTTCAAAAACAGAGTTTAAATTTCAGATCTAGAAAAACAAGTTAAGAGATCAAGTTTCAGGTAATAATATATACCATCTTTGAATTGCAATTCGGAACTCTAGCTACAGCTTTCATTTCAAAGTTGTTAGTTCTGAACTATGATGAGGTTTCTTAATTTGAATAAATTTTTACAAATTACATTTATTTTTGGAAAGGGTAGCAAAGCACACCGGGTCAGCTAGTATATAATATAAGCACAGAGAACAGACGTACAAGCTAGCCCACGAAACTTGTGTAAAATTTCCAGCGGCATTAGTTTAATTATGAGTTCATATATACGGTTACGTCTTTTCGAAAACTGTACACTTGAAAATTTGATTTGTAACTTTTGAACGGCGCAATAGGTGCCACTGTTTAAGTTCAATTTTCAACATATTTTTTGGATGTCTGCATTTGAAATTTTACACACTTTTTTTGAAGATTTTTTGTTCGAGCTTGTACGTCTGTTCTCTGTGATATAAGCCGGTGACCAATTTTTGTGAGTGGCCTCCGATTGTTGGGAGACTGTACCATTTCAAATAAAAATTTATTTGCGCAGATGTTGGTCCGAATTGTGTACGCAAAATGAAGATTTTTGCAGCACGTGTCGAAATTTGTCCAGCGAGGTTGCCAAACTAGCTGATTTTAAATGCTTGGCTTGGCTGAGAGATTCCATTAACTGTAAAACGGTTTAGGACTGCGACGAATTGGATCGAAATCTTATCAGTTTTGGATCAATCCTTAGAGCACTTGTATCCGTGGTCCAAACAGCCGGTTTAGAATCAAATTCCGACCCAAGCAACCGCATCCGTGTTTCATTAAACCAGTTTCATCTCACTTTTTTTTTTAGAACTGGTATAAGGATTTCTTCAAAATTGATGAAATTTGGATCCAATTTGACGCAGTTCTAAACTGTTTGACAGTTAACGGACCACGAGTGGGGCTGCCCGTTTTTTCACTGGATTGGATCTTATTTCGTTGGTTCAATTCTTGTATAAATCAGACCCAAGAATAGACCACGGATACAGGTGCTCTTAATTCAATAAAACAGATCCAAAACGTTAACCGAAGAAAACGGAAATCATACTTTAGAAAGCCTTTCAAAATTTAACGATTAAGATGTGATTTAAGTATTCTTGTTTGTATATTTCTGGTGAAGAACAGTCCCCCTTGCGAAACTTTTGTCGAATTTATTGGATTGCATTCTTCATTGAAGAGATATAACAGATTCTTCTAAACGTGGGCCTAGTACTAAGTTTCCCTACTGCACTATTGAACGTTCAATAACTCAGGGTGGCCATCGGATTTCCATTTTCAAATTCCCGGTTTTTTCCCGGTTTTCCCTGGGAGATTTTCATGTTTTAATACCTTTTACAAGATTTATTGACCGAACAAATAGACATTTTCAGATATTCGTAAGTGAAAGTGTGTCAAAAATGAAAATTTTTAGTGAATCAATTTTGTAATTTGAAAGTTATTCATAACTTCAAAAATTGCGGTGAGACTTGATCGGTTTCATACCGATAATAAAGAACTGTTTTGTTACGGAAAATTCTTTATTTTTATAATTTGAATTTTTTTGGGCGTCACTTGGAATCTTGAAGTACCACATTGCATTATTTGAAATCACATTGTAATGTTGTAAATCTAAGTTGACGTTCAAGATCTCAAATTATATGGGAGATTTCAAAGTTTATTCAACTAATCAGAACCGGATCTTCTTTTTGTCAATAAAACAATTTTGAGGTTCAAAGGTTTCTTAAACAATTTAGTTAATGATGAGGAAAATATATTTTCCGAGACATTTAAGGTTAGTTTTTTTTGTGAAAATTATTAACCAATTAAATAAAAATTTGTGAAATCTTTAAAAAATCAAGTTAGATTTGTTAAAATTGGCCAAACATAGATATTTATTGTCATTATTTTCTTTAAAACTCTAAAAGGAACGAACAACCCATAATGATGTCTTAAAATGAAAGCTGCAGCACCAAAAGGGCTGGAAAATGATATATTTTGACGAATATTTGATAAAGATAAAGATGATAATTTTAATAGATTACTCATGTAGTTTACTACATTTTAATTCAAAACCTGGTTAAATTTCAATGCTTTTATTTGATTCCACTTAGGAAGTTATAAAGTTAAAAAGGTGCATTTGAAAAGGGGTTCATCAATCTAAAAAATCTCTTAAAATGAAATTTATAAAAATTGCCACAATGAACCAAATTGAAAACAATTTAATTTTTTTATTATAATTCAGAAAAATCAGTATATTTAGATAAATAAACAAGCTTATTTTTTGCTGTAAATGTATTTTGTATGTATGTATGTATTATATCCACCTTGGGTTTACGGCAGCGCCGCGGTTGTGGCAAAAAAAATAACCCACACGTCCATCTTGGCTACCACACAACACAATCATAACCACTCAATGAGACTTCTAAAGGAATGGAATCGTAAGCAGAGGCACTAACGGTATCCAGGGTAAAAAGGGGGAAAGTCTCGAGAAGCTATAACCATATTGTTGACTAACCACGATAGCATGCAAATTATAATCCCGCCGCCAAGGCTTCCGAAAAAAGAGTGCGTCCTTATTTTACAAAAAGTAATCAAATACTTTATTTTTCTCAGCCATGCCAACTTCCCTTGACATAAATTGAGGAACGTCTAGTATTCAATGCGGTACTAGCATACACCCCAAGCAACCAAAAGTCGCATACTTACTTAAACATGAAACTCCGAAGTTCGCATTTGGCTGAACTTTGGTTTTACGGGACTTTCAGGTACCCATATCGCGTAAAAGTTATTCAGAAACTTCTATCGCCTTCCAAAGGGCGAAAAAAGCGATAACGGAACTTCAAAGCGCTTTCAATGCGACTTCTTTCGAGAAGGATCCTCAGGTTCGATAAGTACTTTCTAACGAACCGTCAATGAACCTTCTAGTTACTGCACGGAATCTGTTTGAGACTTTTAAGCGACATGTCAAATATTTCTGTCAAACATTGCGTTTTGTTTACATTCGAATTATCCACAATGAAATCCAGCATAAAATTAGCAAAGCCGCCGTAGGTAAGAACGAATATACAAAAAGTTTTTCGGTGTTCTTTTGTTCTTAAATTTTCAGACATTTTACCAACCATCGCGGAAACAGGCAGTGGATAAAACCGGTCTCGAATGCAGGAAAACCCACGGAACATAAACGCCCAGCAGCACCTTCAAACATGGAGAAGTTCGAGGAGGATAATTATCATCAACACCTTTTCGAACCAGTCCGGCACTTCGATGGAAACCAAATAGAGCTGCGAATGGTTTGCAGCAAGTGTTTCCATATGTGCAACTTGCCGACCGATTGCCGATTCGAACATCACCCTACAATCTCATGCCGCCCCTCATGGTCACTGGTTTTGAAAAGAATATGGGTCTATCCTTGACCCATTTTGTTCATTGAATTTCACGTGAATAAATAAAATAGAACATACAATGTTGTATTTATTTCCTCATTCATGCAAATATCATATCCTTCTTCAAACATCCAAATTACCCACTAGGCTATCCTCTAATACTAGCAAGGTAAAATTTTCAGGTTCAGTTTATAAACGACTAGAAACGATGATGATAGCAAAGCCGGTTTGGTCAAGAGGCTATAGAGTTTCCCAGCAGCCTAAAGAGCATTGGATCGATTCTCGAAGCGGGTAAGTTCATTTGTAAGTATATATTTAGTAAACCTAAAAGTCAATGAGATAAACATAGATAGACCGGCAACCTTGCAGTCTGTCATCTGGTTGTCAGAGCAATCTGTCAATCGGATTTTTTTTTCGGCGCGTAGAAGTTACTTGACATTCTCTTAGAGGCTGAATAGCGTTCTCTTCAGCCACCTAAACGAACTTCAAAGTAGCTTTAATAACTTAAATTTTGGGCTGATTAGCATTCTCTAGGACCACCTCCAGAAGCTGATTAAGCTTCAATGGTACCTCTTTATGGAACTTTTGGTCGCTTGGGACGGTAACCCGCTCTTTTTGTAAAACGAGGATACCCAGATGCCCCTACCCTAGATATTAATATAATACAATAGATATATAGTTATATAAAATATAAAATGAATATAATGTTATAGCATATGCAAATTGTATATATGTTGTTTTGCAATAATATAATTTAGTACAATATTAGAAAGTTGAATAACGTAAACGGCTAGGTTTCGGCCAGACCGAACTGAGCGCCATGAGAAAATTCCGAAACAACAGAAATTAAATGTCTTGTAATTCATAAAGGCGAATAGGCGAATAAAGTCCAAGGAATTCATAGTAATCAATCTATGAATTCCTTGGACTTTAAACTATCGCCACTGATTGATAAACATTAAAAATTTTCTCTAGTTTAAAATATCTGTACAAAAAGTTCAAGTAACTTTAAAAAATGCTAATGGCGTTCAATTCGGTCTGGTCGAGATAAGAATGAATAAAACAGATTGCATAAAAAACGATATGGTTATTTGAATTCTAATTATTAAATAAAAAAATAAATAAAACTAAAAAGTGCAAAATTTGAATATGCATGAAATAGGATTATTAAAATTGCAGAATTGATCAGAATGAGCTGAAATGAAACATAACATAATTAAAATCTGAAAAGTTAGTACTGAATGTTATGACTGGCCTCCATTCACATCCGATCAGATCGCCTCCTGTACATCAAAGGGTAAATGATTACTTGAAAAGTTAAATTAGTAACCATAACGTTAATGCATACATGGTTGAAAAATAATGAAAAATTGCAATATCAACTTAAAAATAACACATACTTCAAAATCTGTTAAGCTTAATAAATGTGAAGCAATACTCCAACGAAATGAGCTCTGAAAAGAAGACTAAAATTATTGTGGAAAAGCAACCATTTAACTGCAGCTATGGAAAATTGTTCAATTAATGAAGTCAGTTTAAGGTCCACTGAGGAGGAGCGAAACGCCAACATAAGCTCGAAACGTTGAAACGATCTGATTAATTTCTCACCAAGAAAAGTCGATGATATCAACAACCCAGTAATTGCGGTGAATAACCTGTTCATTAACTATGTATGAGATAAACAGCATTTAGATGATAAAATAGTTGTACCGAATGTTTCTATCCTAAAAATAAAAAAAAATAAAAAAAAAAATACTGAAGGTACAGATAATATGTATAAACAAAATTATTCAACAGTGATGCTAAGCTGAAAAAATGGTAACAATTATAAAAAATATTTTTAATATCTGTGAATAAATTGAAATGAGATGTAATTGACAAAATACAGCTGTGAAATGAAAAAAAAAATATTTCAAAAAGGTTTTTCATATGGTGATAGAAATTGGCAATGATTTTGGAATGATAAAGGTTAAAAATATATTAGTAGTGACTTTTCAACAAACAATGTAGATCTGGACAGCATGTATGATAGAACCTAAGAAATTGTACAAAAGATTTACTGTATGGATGAACGAATTTATCACAAACCGAACAAAAATAAGGGCCTCAAGTAAGAATAAAGAAAATCTGACGTTTAAAAAAGTCAAACAATCTGTTTCCTCGCGATAAACCGAAAGACAAAATCATTTGATCTGAAAATAAAGTTTCATTTCATTTATATTTTTAATGGCTTATTAGAAAATATTAACTATGTCGCTTTCGCTAAAACACTTGTAAAACACTATTGTAAAACACTTAAACATATGGTAAAATTCATCCCTGCTAAATGAGGACACGGCTAGAACAGCATGAGCACTTAGTTCCGGACTTCCTTCGAAGCTCCTAGCGAAAGTGACATCGACATTATTCAACAATTAGCTATACTGACTGAGAATAACTTTATAATTGAAGAGGACCAAAAAGATGAAAACAAATTATCATAAAAACATGATGTTTGAAAAAGACAACTTTTATTATGTAGAAATTAAGTGATGACAGGACAAACGGATTAATCCGAATTAAAGTGAATATAAGAAATAGCTGGAAGCTGGAAAAGCAGCAGAACCCGTTTTAACTGTTGATGCTTCTTGAGACCTGAAATAAATTTATTTCTAAAGGTTATTGCCTAATTCGAATTTTATGTAGTAAACCTGAAAAAACAAAAAAAAACGGGATGGTGAGCTAATAACAGTGATTTGTTATTTTTATATTGCTGTTATTTAAGCTGCTGATCTCTAGCGTAACATTTCAAGGGGAGGGAACTGCTATATGTAAACAAATTGTGTGTGACAAAACGACCTAATTAGTTTTTTTTTTGTGTAGGACCAAAGGGCGAAACTTCAAAGCCGGAACAAAAACGGCCGATCAATTGGGCGAAGCTTCCCGGCGTAACTGGAATCAGACACGAAAAAGGACGAGAGTCGAAAATATCTGCTATTAATTAAAAAAAGATGAAGTTCTTGATAACCAACGAACAATAAGTGAATATAATGCACATTTTTTTTTAAATTTTGTTGAAAAAAAGTGTTTGTTTTTTTTGAGCTTACTGCTAGTTTCGCCCTTATGAAATGTTACGCTAGATCTGGTTCATAAATGTAAAAACATAGAGATGATGTATATTATTATCCTGTAAAACAAATTGATATCAATATGTATTTATGTATCCTACGAATGTATTTAATATAAAAAGTGAAGAAAACATATCCTGGAAAAGAAGCAATTATGTATGTATGTATGTATATGTACGGTATCCACCTTGGGTATATCCTGAAAAAGAAGCAATTTAACACAAAATTTGTTGAGTTCATTGGAACAAGCTGTGTTTAAGTAATTAGAAATTTCAAATTTACCCGGGTTAAAAGTTTTTGACCATTGTTTACACATGGTGTTAATTTTGTTTTTTTAATGGAATTTGGCATAACGTTAAGGCGATGAAAATCAAAGTTGAAATATGTTTTTTTTTAAATGCACACAATGTTCATTGTTCCGGTTGCATATTTTCGGATGTTACTCTATGAGCTTAAACCTCTCTTACTCTCAAGGCATCATATCTCGCGTACTTTTTCATAACCCCGTACACCATATTTTACCGATAAAGTATATTCTGTTAAACATTCAGAAGGAATCAATTTGAAATGATTTTTTTAACCAAACCTTGGTTATGACTTTTATGTTTATATGACTGTTCCCGGGAATGTTTCTTTCATCACTAGCAGCAGTTTTGCGAATGTGTCGTTTTGAGTTTTATGTACGATAAGGATAAGGGCCTCCAGATGGTGCAATTTTTGTAGAAAGAATACACTATAAGTTGTATGAGCAATTATCAAATGATATGGTTATTAAAACTGCCCCTCCCACCGCACACTGCAATCCAGACTGAGCTCTCACACCACCACTCGCAGCAACGGGACGCGGCCCTATTCCCAGGGGAAGGAGTCTACCCCGAAACGGCACCCGCTTCCCATGATGCAGGTGGTGAAATATCCTCATGTACAGACCGCCGCATGCAATGCGAAGGACAGTTAAAATATCCAACACCATATCCAAAAAGCAGCGAATGAACAGATAATTGTACCCAATTAATTAATAAATGGAACATCCTCACCCGCTTCCAATCCTCGCCATGCCGATCCATCTTGCTGACACTGCGACGTTCAACGTTCATTCTTCAATGATGAACTGATGATGAACATTTTCACGCTAACACCCATACACATTGACACATATCCGCTTCAGACTATTCATTTACATTTTACACTACCACTTTCCTCCTCGTTCAATCTGCTTCTCGCCTACTATGCCAACTTGTAATAATTTTCCACTCCCAAATGCACCTACACAAATACCAAACAACCTATTTCCAACCAACACAATTTCAATCTACTTGAGCATAGCTAAAATGGAACCCCCTTCTAATTACACACGCGATTTTTTTTGTGTCGATCACCAATACACTAATCTCACACGCATGACGCTTGAGGTGATTATCGCCTCTCTTGGTCGGACATGTTTCGGAAACATAAAGCCTCTAGTATCCACATTGATGTTTCTAAATCTGGCAAACATAAACGGTCTCGCGGATCACTGGAAAGCAATCTGATGACAGTGACTTTCACGACAATTCCAATTTTATCACCATGATTGATTTAATTTCACTCAAATATTTAGAACACTTTGGACATCGAGGAAAACAGTACCACACGCGACGGGACCTTGACGCGGACTGATTTTTTGCTGTAAATGTATTTTACTTTTAAACTCGGACTTCAAAAGTTGAACTCAAATTCTGAAATACCGGCTTTGTAATGAAATTCTGATCATTAAATGTCTATATTAGTTTCAAAATTTTATTGTCAATTCGAACTTTGAGTTTAAATTTTGAATTCTAATCCATGCATGCATGAGTAGCGTTACTATTGTTTTGTTTTTTTTTTTTTATTATTCTGAATAAGAATATATGATTTTTGAGTGTTATTTGCATAATAATTTCTGAAGTCTTAGTACGGGGTACTGGTTAATAAATTATGGATTTAGGTTACTAGTTTCTTAGTTTCGGTTTTATTTCTGTCCTAAAATGAGTCTGTTAAATCCAGATAATGAGTCTGAATTTTGAATCTCAAATTAAGTTATATTTTTACATTTTGAAATTTAATTTTGAGTCCGATTCCAAAACTTGAAACCTCGAACTTATACCAGAATCTTTTTAAAATTCATCTGCATTTTCAGTCCAACTTCTGAATGCATGATTAAAGTCTTAACACAGAGAACTTAATTCGACCTTCTTAATTCTAAGTTTTGAATCAAATCTGTATTCAGAATCTAAATTTGAAATATCATACTGAGCATGAATTTTAAAAAAAATTCTATATCAATTCTGGATCTAAAATTTGGATCCTAAAAATATAATTTCAAAAAATTCTGGATTAAATTTTTAATATTCGCGAACATTGGAGAATGTAAACACGCATAAACATTTCACTGCATAAGGTTTTTCCCGGTTTTGAATTCAAATTCCCGGGTATTTCCCGGTTTTCCCGGTGCAATTTTCAATTCCCGATTATTTCCCGGTTTTCCCGGTTCGCTGGCCACCCTGAATAACTGAATCATTTAATTTTTTTGCTGATGATTTAATATTTGAAATCCTCAATTTACAAAACATTAAGAAAATATCTATAAAGCTGAGAAAGAATGTTATCCGAACTTATGTTTTCTTGGGTTGGTTACTAGTATGATATGTTTAAAAAAAAGTTATATTATTGGTTGGTTTCGCCTGTTGAGTTAAAGCAGCTTAGATTTGAAAACTTGTTTGTAAAAATTTATTTATGTCGTTCCAAGCAAGATTTTCCCATGTGAAAAAACGTGTAAACGAGAAAACGCGATTGAAATTTCAGCTATATTTCCAATTTTTCTGTCAAACTAAAAATTAAACTACAGTTTTTTTTATAGTGAACAGTTCAAGTTAATCATGTTTTCTGCCAAAAAAAAAAACATTTCCTACAACAAACAGCAAATTAGAGCCAAAAATGATCCGTGTGAGATTTTGCGTGGAATCAGAACGCATACTGATGCTTATCCTACGAAAAAAATTGTCACAAGGCTGCAATTTTTCTATCATTTTTAAAGCTCGTATGGTTTGTATTTTTCGCAAAAAAACAAGTTAAACCGTAAATTGCGCAAATGCGTTCCTCTTTGTTTATAAAAACGTATAGTTGAGTATGCTGCCCCTATTCGCATATGAGTCCCATGTGCATTTTCATCGCTTTTGAGTTATCGATGGAAAACGCTTCTTTGTGCTCCAATTTACCTATAAAACAAGTTTTTGTTCAAAGTTTGTTCCCAAAATTTCGAAAAAAATATGACCCCTGATGTGTCCCATGTGAAAAATATTCGCATATGAGTCCCAAGTCTAAAATTCAGCGCCAGAGCTTACAATTGAAGGAAAGGATATATAAAAAATGAAGTCAATCAATAATTTAATGCTTTAAAAATTAATTTACATAAAAATTGAGCGTATAGTAGCAAAATTATTCCGAAGAAATCAGGTTCTTAGTCACAAAAAACATTAATTAGTAACTGGTAACCAAACTTATTTTTTCAACAAAAATCAACCGATAAACAACGCTCAATAGATCAGTCTTCGGTCAGGATGGTTCCTTCGTGGGTAATTTCGACTATCTAATGTGTGATCGGGTGGGTGGTACTTGAAGTGTTGTTTCGGTAACAAAATAACAAACTTTTTTCATTACTTTTTTCTGTATGCACAACAATATCAATACCACTGTTTTCGTTTATTACCTAGGAAGATGTTCCCGGAAGACTTTTGGTCGGTGTTATCTACGTATCCGTACATTGAATTAAATGATGATGATGTCTGATAAATTCGCAGCAATTTCACACGAATGAAAATAAAGTTTTGGGAAAACACTGGAAAACATATCCCCCTTGGCGAAAAAACCTTGATTGAAATCAGTTTAGAATCAAGATCTTTCGATAACTTTCTTCTGTCATCAAGAAGAATGGTAAACAAATGAAAAAAATATGTTAGAAAAGTACTTGCCACTTGCCGATAACTTTAGCACCAGAAACTCATTTGCGAATAATCTCTGTTCGAGGGCTAAGAATATTCGCATATGAGTCACATGAGTGTTTTATTGAAATTTCTCCTTAATTATTAGATAGTATTAGCGCAAAAGTAAACAAAAGTATTTTTCGAAGTGTTTTCTATCCGAACTATTGATAGGTTTTGCCAACAAATGATGCATACGATTGTTTTTATGAAAACAAGTTTCAAACTTTACAAGCGTTTTTCTCGGTTTGCAGTTTTTACACATGGGACTCATATGCGAATAGGGGCAGTATGGATCTTGTAATTAGTGCCTACCGAAAAGTGTTTTGTGAAAAACTTTTCTGAATAAAACACTAATGGCTCCTCGCTCCTCCTCCGGCCTCCTAGTGGGGCCGTTCACATACCACGTGGACAACATAGACAACCACGTGTCCACGGAGGGGGGGGGGGGGGGGAGGGGGGTAGGGATTTGGGTCATGTCCATGTGGACGTCCACGTGGATTACATCCAAAATATTTTCTAAAGGTGAATTAATATTAAGATGTTTAAATCAAAATCTTAAAATTGCAATGCTTTCCAGTTTAAATTTAAACATTAAGTAGCCACTTGAAAGCAAATGATAAATATGATAATTTAGAAATTTAAAATTTATAAAATCATTTTATATCAGGAAATGCTTATTCGTTTATTTTTTCAGAATCAGCCATTTCAATAACAAAAAGGCAAAAAGTAGTGTTTTCTGACTGTCAAATTAGATTTGAAAAAAATAACAATTTCAAGTCTGTTCACGTGGACATCCAAGGAGGGGTTTGCCAAATGGCCACGCTTGTCTACGGAGGGGGACACGTGGTATCTTAACCGGCCCAGTGTTTTGTTTTTATTTGAAAATTAACACTGAAAGAGGCCATTTCCAGCAAACAAGGGAAAATGACCCAAAGGTCACATCGGGTTTTGCTTGGAACGGCAGTCAAAGAAAGTCTTGATTAGCCATGGGGTCACAAACAAAATAGTTTGAAGATTATGTTAGTCTACAAATCACTGTCTGCAATTTAGATACTCATAGAGAAATTAGTGGTTTTAGAACAATGTAAATGTGATCGAATAATTGAAATTGTTTCTTTATAATATTAACTGTTTAATGTATCAATGTATCGAAATGATTTGCGCAGTCAAAAATTCACCAAACATTTGAAGCGTACGTCACAAAACAGACACAACACAACGTGGAATCTGAAGTAACCAGTAATATTTACAGAATTCCGATCACACCACATCCTACGCGACCTCCTGCGTTTCCGGTCTTGAGCGAGTCCGGATGATTTGTTTTGCCCAAGTCATCGATTTCCGCATGGATGACGATTGCACGACCGAGAACGCTGTGTGCCCCAAAGAGGGATACAACCGTGTCAGAAAACGAAGTTTTTGCTATGCCGCTCTCGTCGGCTGCGATATTTCCGAGGTCACCCACGTGACGAACCTGATCATTGGGCGCTCCATGTGAAACCTGTAAAAAATAAACACCCCTCAATAACTTATGCGTGCTTTAAAGGTGAGATGACGAGGATACTTTGTCCGGATTATAATGCCCTCCAGTGCTGGTGCACCCATCACTGAGATCTCCTTTCTCATGAATGTGGAATCCATGCTTGCCAGGTGCCAGGCCAATCACATTAACTTCAATGAAAACCGGTTCTGTACACGATGGTTGAGATAGTGTTACATTACCAATCACACCGGAGGCGCTCTGAATGATCGCGATCGCTTTTTTTGCCTGGTCCTGAAACAACAACAAACAACGCAATAAATCAATATTTAGGTATGCACACATAGCTGCGAGATCCAAACTAGATCAGGAACAGAGAAAAAATTTAGAGCAGACAAACAAAATCTTATGCTATAAATCAATTATCATGTTAGTGTTCATGAACTTTCAAGTTCATGAACTTTCAAGTTTACTGACGAAATTCTAAACTTTGCAAAAAGTCAGAGAAAAGAAACAAGAATAAATATTCGGATTCTTAGATAAAAAGTGGAGGTATAAGTATGTGCGAACACGAATAACTCTTGCAGGGTTCATCCGATTTGCATGTATTTTTGTTGAGACGGAGAGATGATTCCGAAAATATTTTTATGGAATTTGATAATGAATTTTAGTTTTCATTCGTATCAAATAAAAGTCATGGCATCCAATTTTCCATTTTTTTTTCATTCAAAGCACCTAGAGAAGGCGCCAAAAGCAAGGCTCGCTCATCCTTCTTTATGTAGGAAGTTTTGGCGCCTGTAGTATCGGAGAAAAGGGTCTGATCTGGAACTAACCCGTTAGATCTTGCTGATAGTCCAAATGTCGTTAACCACACGCCGCGCTGTCTGGTACTCCTGAGTTTCCCACAACGAATGTAAGTTTTCAAGGCATGCTTGTCTACATAAATTCAACATGAATAGTAATAAGGGCAATATGGTATAAAATGCCATATTAACCTGAACTACGATACTACAGCGCCCATTTTTATAGCCAATGTTCTCCTTCACGTGACTTTAGTAAAATGGATACTTAGATGTGATTGTTTATCTTTCTTATGGGCTGAAAAGTAATTATAGACGGAAAGAGCATATTGCCGAAAATAGTTATTTTTGCTTCAGAATTAAGGCAACTTTAACTTTTTTGAAGCTGATCTACTCAAAGCATGCCCAAATGCCGGATTTGCCCTGATGTTGTTAAAAAAAATCTGGGTTTATTTACGTTATTTGCAAAATAAAACAAAAAATTCGAATTCATTAAAATAATCATCAAATGTCCGGATATTGTAAGGATTATGATAAAATAACTCGGATTTGCCCGGTCCGGATAAGTTTTGCGGTCATATTAGAGAACGTCATGTCACTCGAGGAAAATCATATTCAACGATATGACTGTGCATATTTTGATATACTCCATTACATATTCATGGTACCACCACGAGAACGTCTTATTTATACCTTATTATTATAAAGCAATCTTAAATTGACTCAAAAGATTTTTAATATATTTCAAAATGTATGAGTTAGAGAATAGAATGGTATCAACTTTGTGACTCCACGAAAATTTCCTCATTGAAAAAAAAAATGAAAAATAAAGAAGCGATAGAAAACTAATCTTCTTCCTTTCATACTTAGAGATGTCTAAAAACAAAACGGAATTTAGAATATTAAAAACGAATAACTTTGTAGAACTAAAACTCATAATTATATCCAACACTCAGTATCAGAATTCAGAAACAGGCTTTGATTCAATTATCGGCGAAGCGAAAAACAATACACTGATCCACGTCCATTATGATGGGAGCAGAAATGAACGTTTTCCTAGATCAATAAATACTGTTTCTATTCACCCAACTTGGGAGTTAGTTAGCAGAAATAGCTGTTTAAAATTGATAGTAACAAATACGAACTACTTTTTTCCATTGTTACTAAGGCCAACTAAATATAATTTGACAGAAATATCACTGATAAGCTGATATAATTCCCCCTGCGCAGGAGAAAAATTTTCATCGCCCAGAGCTCCTGGCGCCAACTAGTTCATTATTCCCTAAGCTTCGTTTCCCGGTCATATAATGATACCAATAGCTAAATTTCGATTTTTCGCAAACCATTCAATTTTCATTTGAAAATTTGGAAATATTTTTATGAAGAGTTATGTAACTCAGTTAGTTTAAATTTTAGTTTCAATGTATCGGATCAATTTCTATCCTTATTGAAGAAGAGTTTATGATCTTCTGGCAATTTCGGCAATCATATGATCAAAAAAGTATATTCCCTAATAAAGTGCCAAGACTAAATTGTTCACCAGAAGATCTTTTTTAAAGAACTGTGAATGTTTCCTCAATAAGATAAAGAACATTTTCTCTTTGAAAGTCTTTATATCTTTCACTTTTATTCATTTGCTTAAATTAATTCTTAAAAACTGTTAAACTTTTATTCTATTATATTGTGAAATTATTTTTTAAATTTTAATATCCTTTTAATTGAAATAGTTTTGTCTAAATATGAAGAATTGTTTTTCATATGTAGGCACGTTTCAAATTTTGTTCCTCAAATTCAAAGCTCAATGAATCTAGTACATTTCAACCATCGGGACCTTTTTTCACTGGAAGGAAAACATAACAAAAATTGAACACCATAGCAACTTATACTTTTGCACGCAGAAAAATTGCAGCAGGCTAAAAATTCATGGTAGATAAAAAAATTTCTGTATATTTTTCTACGTGTCATTAGAACACGTGGAGTATTTTTTGAATGCTAGCGCCCCATCACAACCAGTGCAGTGTATTATTCACTTACTAAGCATTTAAGACACGAACCTTTGGTTGATGGAAATGTGGTTATATCAGCTTATCAGTGGAAATATTACGAAAACAGTTCGTAAACTGTTCCGATTTACCCCATTTTACAGTACCAATCAAGTTCAATTAACATTAATAATGATTTTACTGTCTACTTACACGACCAAAATTTTTTTTTTTAATTCAAAAGCTCAACAAAGTTTGTCGAGTCAGCAAACCCGATCGAGCTATAGATCGAACTACAAAAAAAGTATTAAAACGAGAAAGAAGTAGAATCAGATGGATTGGGTAATTATTAATTAAAGATGTTTCCCAATGTGTGATTCTTTGGGAGTTCAGAATAAATACGCGGCTGCTCTGTAATTATATTATGTAATTATAACAACTTGGATGCCATAAAACAGCATTTCTAATCAAAGGTGTCTATCACTCCAGCTTTTGTAATAATTTTACTTCATACCAACAATAAAATAAATAAAATGATTGACTTAATAACCGACCTTAATAACCGGACCATACTGCTAATGACAATGCTGTTCTTCTAAAATCTCGAACTCTTAACAACTTCTCAGAGCAAATTTCCTCAATCTGTTTCGGATGAAATAAATAACACTCCTATTTATAAATCTCTAATATTATTTTCCTGGGCTATTATCACTCTTTAACTTCATTAATTGAAATTCAAATCTAACCAAAAAATGGACAATTCTATCAAAAAGTATTGAAACGAAAAGGATTTATTCTTGACAGGAAACTGTCTAAGCAGCATCTTGATCCAATTAGCCTCTAGTTCTTGTAAAATGCTTGATTAAAGAATATGCCTCCGAAATTCATAAACCGCAAATGCACACTTACTAGAGCATTGGTGAGGAGAATACTATTACTTTACCTTGCTTAGTAGCACTTTGAACATTGAATTCCTAACCATGTGCCAATTGTTAACATCCTCATCCAACTTATTCTTGTACAAATAAATTGCCTATCTTATTTTGGCAGTTATCATTCATTTACAATACTGTCTATTCTAATCTAACTTACGCATGGTGGAAAAGTGGAAATATCAACATTTAAACGGCTAATTGTGATACAATTTTCACTGCGCAATGCTGTTGTTGTCCAACGGAAGGGAGGGCAAGTGTTTCAACTCCCATTCCCCATATCAACATGGATCATCAAAGAAAAAGTATACGATATTGAACCACCTTTAAATTTTTTTTTCTACTAGCTGACCCGGTGTGCTTTGCTACACTTTTCAAAAACAAATGATAATTTCGGAAATTATTCAAATTTTTATTGTTTTATTGGCAAATTTTGTATCAGATTATAACATATGTAATTAAAAATCAATCGCTATGAAATGAGAGCTGCAGCTGGAGTTTCGAATTTCAATACAAAGATGACTTAAACTAATTTTCTGAATCTTGATCTATAAGTTCTGATAATTTTAATCTGTTTCCTTAAGCTTCGCCCTGAAAAAGGAGGGTTTCAAATTAATCTTACGCAAACAATCTAACTTATAAAATATGGTTGTTTTTGCTTGATATGTTCTGGAGTTTATGCTAAAAACTGATAAGAGAGCCCCCTTTTGTCCTTCCCATCATCCCCTGTTGAATGGAGGTCGTGGTCTTAAATAATCATACCAATTTTTTTCGAGCCCAAAAATCCTCTTATAAAGCATGAATCACTACAAATCTGGACGCACTATTTATTTTACCATAGTGCTCCTAGTTGTCGGATCTGGAATGTTTGGCAGCACTTTGTAGAGGAATGTTTCTTCTACCAGTGCTGAAAATTTCATTACGATTCGTTTTGTTTCAAAAAAGTTACAGGTGATGGAAGCCGCGAGATGAAAATATATTTTGAACACCCACGTGAAAAACCCGACGTGGTCGGGTTCAAAAATCGCGAAATCGTTAAAAATGGTCAAATCAACCGTGTGTAGCGTTCTCAAACGTTTCCGTGAGATGCGTACTATAGATCGGCAGGTTCATACCAAGCGTTATAGAGGACCTAAGAATCAGAAACTGCATTTGAAGGTGTTGAGAACGATCAAGGAAAACACAGGGTAGTCGGACTATGACATTGCCAAGAAATTCAACGCCGACCGGTGCACCGTCAGCAGAATTCGTCTACGCGAAGGAATACGATCCTATCGGACCAGTAAGCAACCAAACCGGACATTGAAGCAGAATTTAGTAGCCAAAGGACGTGCCCGCAAGTTATACAAGAAGATTCCAAAGAAGTTCGACGGATGCATCCTCATGGATGACGAAACGTACGTGAAGATGGATTTTGGGCAGCTTTCTGGCCAAAAATTATGTAAAGCCACTGCAGTGGTGCACTGCACTGGTCATGGTGATGTCCCCGGCAACTTCAAATTCGTTTTTGCTGATAAGTGTGCAAGAAAGTGTTTGATCTGGCAAGGTATTTGCAGCTGCGAACGAACAATTCCGGTTTTTGTGAAAAACAAGACCATGGACTCCGAAATTTACAACGAGGAATGCCTGAAAAACTTTTTTTTTTTCGTACATTAGATCTCACAAAGGACTAGTTAAGTTTTCGCCAGATTTGGCAAGCTGCCACTACAGCTAGGAGGTTCTACAGTGGTATTGGACCAACGGGTGGATTTTGTCGAAAAGGACATCAACCCACCCAACTGCCCTCAATTCCGCCCTATCGAAACATTTTGGGCAATTGTCAAGCAGAAGATGAAGAAGAATGGTAGGACGACTCGGGAAGCAACAGAGATGAAGAGATTGTGGAACAAAATGGCCGCTGAGGTCAGCGAATAGGGTGTTCAAACTATAATGAGTGACACTCAACCAAAAGTTCGAAAATTCATCAAAACAACATCGGAATATTTTTTTTATTATTTTTCCTTTAAAGTGCAATAAAAACCCTACATTTCAAGTACAAAACATTTTTATTTCGTTTACATAGCTCCGAGATAGACCCGTTTTAATGCGTCCAGATTTGTAGTGATCCATGCTTTATCAAATATAGTCCCATTGGTTGATAAGTTTTTAAGCTTTACTTTCTTCCTTTTTCCTTTTATCCTTTCTTCCCCTCTCTACACTGTACAGCATAAAGGTCTATAACAATCGTATTTAGAAACATATCTCGTACTCAAATACCTTTCCATGCCATATTTGTTTCCATTTATTGGCTTCGTTAGCATAAATTGAGAGCCTATGCTAACAAAATTGTATTGGGCTCACCTCCCTCCTCCTATTTACCTACTCACTGAAAGGTGAATGGTATGTCAGATAATCATAGAATCATACCAACATGATTTTCAGTTATGTCCATTTCTCAGATTTTACAAAAAAAAAAGTTAAATATAAGCTTGCCTTTTTATATTCCCAATTCTATCCTTCTACTGCAAGAAAGGAATTGTTTCACATATGAAATTTTCTCGTATTTAAATACCGTCCCATGCCAAATTTGCGTAGTAAATTCTTGAGTTATGCATAAACTTGCAAGGAAGTACCATCCCCCCTTCCGTTCTCCCCATTGAATGCAGGGAGGAGAACTTAATATTAATAAAAGTGTTTTGCATATTAAAATGCTTTATGAAACCAAATTTGGTAGTAGTTTCCGAGTCTATAGGAAACAGACAGACAGACACACGTTCATTTTTATATATAGCTGATCTCATATCGAATAAGGCTACGTGCAACCGCCCTCTCAGGTTTATGTTAGTTTAGAGTTAGAGTCTGTTTCCAAACCGTAAACTTCCATAAACACAGTAATGCACGCCACCTATTACAGCCTAGCGTACGGAATAAAGGAATTTTTAAGTTGTTAAGTTGAACAAATAGATACTAAATTTTCACTTAGAATTTAAATGAAAATATGTGAAAATTTAGTATCTTTTTTTTCAAATCTTACAAGCTCTTTTGTTATTTTCATAATTGATTTCATTTGTACTTTTTATTGCAAGATTTTAACAAAAGAAATCTAAGATAGTTTTTGCCGATCTTTGTTAGGAAGTCTTTTGAAATTAAAATGTAAAAACATTTTTAATCCCTTATGTGAATGCCTTTAAAACGAGACCAAGATTAGTGAGATAAGCATATGGCAAACAAATTCCAATATAGAAATTATAAAACTAACGAATTCTCTTGAGTAACATTCAAGGATGGTTCTGAGCGAAGTGAATTTTTACTTTCTTCCCTTGATTTTAAAAGTTGGACTACAATTGAATTTATTTGGCAGGACTACCAGACTATTGTTTTTGTTCATTGAGCTTTTCGTATTAATGAATACATTTCCTCTGATTTGTTGTAATTTTTTTATGGATTAGGATTCATTCATTGGATTAGACTGCAACATTACATTTATCAATTGGTTTTTATTTTCCTTTATTCGTTGCTAATAGAAAGCTTGCCTTTAATTAAAATGTTTAAAACAAATATCTTTTTGGAATCGGTTTCTATATGCAGCGTAGGGAACAAGCAATTCGATTTTGCGTCGTTAGAAAAACAATAATTGATAGATTCCAGAATTCGCTAAACATTGCTGATACTCTTTGAAAATATAGGGCCATCATGCAACAGTAGGGTTAGATGCCACATTTGTAAACCACAACACTTATTAAATTTTTATTTTAATGTAATGTAATAAAGTTATCATTCAATAATAACAAAATGATGATGACATAGTTTCTCACATCGAGAGATAATTTTTTAAAGTTTTCGATTCTCATAGAAATTTAAAAAAAAAATCGAGCAATAGATGTACAAATTTTTACATTTTTCGATGCCGTAAAAAACTTTACCCAGTATGACGGATTGGCTTTATGATATCACCTTCAAATTGTATATTACTTTTACTATATATTTAGTAATCGTAGAGGATACCCAAACAACCAAAAGTCTCATATCAACTTAAACCCGTACTTCCAAAGTTCGAATTTCGCTGAACAAAGGTTCCAAATGGAATTGGTACCGAATTTTATCGAATGTGAGCATGAAAGTTACAAAAGGTTCCTCAAATAGCCTTCTATGGACTTGAAGTTCCAGGAAGTTCCTCAAATGGCTTTTTTGTGACATGTCAATCGCATCATTCAGAATAAAAGTTACAAATTGGGTCTCAAATTGCCTTCTATGAACTTGAAGTTCCAAACAATTCCTCAAATAGCCTTTTTTGGGACATGTCCGCCATTTCATGAATATGAAATGTGAACGAACATCACAAAAGGGCATATAATAAATAAATAATTTTTTGGAGCTTGGAAATTTTTGAAATGTATAATTTATATTGAAACTTCAACTCAGAACAACTGAAAGCTAACTCGCAAATGATTGTTTTTGAAAAGAGTAAATATTTTGACTTTATAAAATTTCGTCAAACTGTATTTACTTACCACGAATTTATAACACGTTTAAAGTCAGTTGAAGCAATTCATTAATTAAATATCAAGATAAATTCAAGAATTTGTATAATTTTATGTTTAACAGTTATAAAAATGGAATTCCATTTTTTTTTACCGATATTATTTTAACGGATGATTGATTTATACGCCGTTTCGTGATGTTTCTTAGTTATAATCAACATGCGTCTTTGCTGCTGGCCGCTGGCCGCCCTTGCTGATATTATAGGAAGCTTATAACCACTTCGAATTTTAGCTGTCGGTAAGGCATCATCTGGGCGTGGCGTCGTGGCAGCGTGTTTGGCTATCATCTCGGAGGATCGGGTTCAAATCTGGTACCAGGACTAATTTTTTCCTTTAGGTTGTTTGATTGCTTGAGTAAGCGCATCAAATAATTGTGTAGCCGAACTTGTGTGCGTGCTGGCATGTATCGAATAATGTTAAAAAAAAAAGCAATTAAGGTAAGATCAATTAAGGGAGGTGATGGGAGGAATTAAGATGGATCCCGAGAAACCGGCAGCACAACATAGGCTGGAGGTGACCAAAGTAAGAGAGGAGAGGAGATTTTTTTTTTGTTTTCGCTGATTAAACGTTTACTTGTGGGCTGAATAGAAGGCCGTTCAAATCTGTAATGGAACTTCAAAGTTTCAATAAGAACTTAAATTTTGGGCTGAATAAAAGGAACTTCAGCACATTGATTATGCTGATTAAGCTGTGTTTGACCTTTTAAACGAGACTTTTGGTTGCTTGGGTATCCTATACCAACACTGAGTTGGGGTAAAAATATTTTTAAGACAAATCTCGTTTCCATATGCTGGAATATGATTGTTTTGCATCACGCGTTTGTTAATTTCAAAATTCCATTCATCCAAACATTAATTTTTATGATAAGATTTTTTGTAGTATCTTGTGAGGTACACCGGGGTAAGTGTGGACGATGGCTATTAAAACAATACTGTGCACTTTTTTTTCAAAATTTTAATGTAGAATGTTCAATTTACTTGTAATCTATCCAATAACTGTGAAAAAGATACGATTCCGACAATAACGGATGTTTACAGCGACTTTTTGCGAATTTTCTATTTTATTTGTTATTTGTTTATTTTCATCAACAGATCACATATTGATCCAAATGATAGGTTAAAAATTAAAGACGAACTACAATTACACGGAATTTACCCTATACTATACTTGAAGCACTAAGGATTCTTCTTCGGAATAATTCCCTCGAAACGTCAAAATCAAAATGGTCGGAGAAGCGGTTAAACGTCCTTATTGCACCAATTAGCGCTGTATTAGCTCCGTAGTTATTCTGTCGGAGAGGAGCAAAGAGCTGAAGATTACGATTCCTCAAGCCACGGGATCGCACGCTGAGTTGGAGTGCTTCTAGCAGTGCAGGGCAGTCGATTCTAGACGAAAGCAGATCGGCAACAATAGAGGCCCGTGTTGCGGTCCGGCGGGCCTGCAGCGTGTCGATGTCGATAAGGCGGCAGCGGCTTTCGTAGCTGGGGAGTCGGAACGGGTCTTGCCAGTTCAGGTTCCGGAGAGCGAAGCGCAAAAAACGCCTCTGGATGGCCTCGATACGCTCCGAGCCATTTTGGTAGTAGGGGCACCATACAGCCGAGGCATATTCGAGGGACGATCGAACCAAGCTGCAGTAAAGACTCTTGAGGCAATAAATATCCTTAAAGTCTTTTGTCATGCGGAATAAAAGTCCCAGGCATCTGGAAGCTTTATCGACGATGTAGTTTGTGTGGATCTTGAAATCCAGCCGTTCGTCCAGGATCACACCAAGGTCTTTTATATGCTCAACTCGTGCAATTGCCTCATGTCCAAGAAAATAATCAGCCGATAGCGGTAGCCGCTTGCGTGAAAACGAAATTACCGTACATTTGTTGCGATTCAAGGGAAGGCAATTGACATCACACCAGGCGGCGAAGATGTTAAACTGGCTCTGTAATACGTTGACATCTTCGGGGCTGTTGATGGATTGAAACAATTTCAAGTCGTCGGCATACGCCAGTTTTGGTCCATCGAGAAGCAACAGCACGTCGTTGAAGTAGATCAGGAATATGATGGGGCCTAGGTGGCTCCCTTGAGGTACTCCAGAAGAGGCACGGAATTGATCGGAAAATGATTCACCTGATCGTACAATAAGTTTCCGTCCTACCAGGTAGCTATGGAACCATTCCAGTAAAGAGCCGCAGATACCGATACGATCTAGTTTGGCTATGGCTATTTTGTGGTTTACCTTGTCGAAAGCTGCGGTCAGGTCGGTGTAGATTACGTCGGTTTGAGATCCCATGGCAAAACTGTCTTGCACGGAAGATGTGAACGTCAACAGGTTTGTTGTCGTAGAGCGTTTGGGCATGAATTCATGTTGTTCGTTAGAGAAATAAAAATTGCAATACGAGAAAAATGGATCTAGTACAACCAGCTCAAACAGTTTGGCGATCGCACAAAGGGCAGAAATACCGCGATAATTGTTAACGTTCCTCCTGTCACCTTTTTTGTAGACCGGAAACATGTAAGCCTCTTTCCAAATGGAAGGGAACGTGGATTCCGTGAGCGATGATTGGAAGATTCGTTTTATAGGAGTCAGCATATGTGATATATAGCGTTTTAGAAAAGTCGCTGGAATGCCATCCGGACCTGCAGAAACACTGGATTTCAGCTTAGCAGTCGCCTTCAGGATGGTATCGTCATCGATTACGATGTGATGAAAGGAAGTGCTCTGACGTGGGACGTTACTAGCCGCCATAGTCAACTGCTCCGTGGTTATTGAACCAGAATCAAAAGTACTACGGAATTTGTCAGCGAAGAGGTTACAAATATCAAGGTCAAGCGTGGAAACATCAACATCCTTTCGAACTAGGGCATGAACTTCAGCTGATTCGCATTGGAGACATTCCATTACGAACTCTTCGATATCTTTGGCCGTAACACTATTTTGCAATCGAGCCAGATAGATCCAAAACTTTCTTTCGCGAGGAGCAACCGTCGCAATAGTTTTTACGGTAGTTTTTCTTCTAGTACCCACACAGGGGGCAACAGTTGGGTTTTCAACTCGGCGCCTCTTGTTCGAGGGAGTGGCTAGCCTAGGCCAGGCAGCAGGGACGCGAGGAGAAGGGTTGATGTTAGAGCGAACGTTTAGAATTTTATCAAGCTTCGAGTTGGTCGCAGCAATTTCAGACTTCATATCAGCAACTAACGAAGCCTGGCTCTTCCGCATGTCCGCAATAAGAGTTTCATAGCTGTCCAAAGATCGACGAAAAGCAGCATTTTTTAGAAGTTGGCAACATTCGTCACAAACCCAGACCAGATTTCTGTTGTCAGCCTTCGACTTGAGGTGCGACGAAAGCAACCCCGCACACTTTAAGTGAAACGCCAGGCTGCAAAGGCCCTGACAAAGAATGCTGTCGGAGTCGCTCGTAGGTTTAGCGCATTTATCGCAGGCTATAGCGCTTGATGACATTTGCGTCAAAACTCAATAATTGTACAGTGCACAAAAAAAAATCGAGTTGCACTAAACTGATTTGAACACAGTTCCTCGTCTGTTTGAAACAGTATCTATGCCACGTTCAGAGCGGGATCGGATCAAAACAAAACGAAAAACAACCGCAAATGATACGGATTTCGATCGGGGTAATCGCGGCTCGAGAACGACGGATCGGTTGGCAAATCACTTCGCACGGCAGCACCAGGAGAAGAACAACACGTGAAGCAAAAACGGGACGGATAAAAATGCACAAAACACGACAAAAACACGGTAGAAAACGGAGCTTTGAAACTGTAAGTACACACTTCTTCTTGCAGTATTCTGAGTTTTCAACTACGATATCGAGGTGATGTGCATCTTTTTCAATTGCAAATTTCTCGTAAACTAGCTGGCTCTTGACGAATAACTCTACATTGAATCAATCCTTACATTCGAAACAACCAGTTAGGAAAAGAAACGGCGATTAAAAATGAAGAATAAACAGTTTATTCACAAAAAACTAAAATTTTGTCAGGACGGTTTTGTGTGGACGGTTTTATACAGGCTTGATATTTACAATTTTTTTTTTATTTTCCTGTTCTTAAACTTCTTCATTCGGATCATGAAAACTTGGGTTGTTCTGGAATAAGTATATATTTCCGATAAAATCGGATCTCGTATATTGCAACATAAATTACACACAATAATCATTGAAAGATGCTTTACTAATAGCACCATGAACTTTTTTCAACATTTTGGACAGTTTGAGCAATTAAGTAACGTATACAACCAAGAAAACACAAATCTGTTGAAAATTTCCTGAAAAATCATAGGGAAAATCTATCGTCCACACTTAGGCCGATGACATAGTGAGAGCGATGCGATGCGAATTGGCGAACGCGGCCAATGCGAACTCGAGCGGCGGAACAAATTGACATCTGCTTCGCCGCGTTGAGTATGTCAGATTTAAGCGATTCACATAGATTTTCATCAAATTTGGTTCGCCGCATTGAATCGCATTCGCCGGTCGCACTCACTATGTCATCGGTCTCACCCCATAAAGCGGGATAAGTGAAGACACCAGCAGTCCATAAAAATTTATGTGATAACTTTTCTCGCTTTGCTTCTTTCAAGCTCATCAGCGTTTGTTAAAAACATGTTCTGCATCACATTGAACGTAATTTTATCAAAATTGATCAACTGCTTATTTTTTAATGATTTTTTAAAGTCGAACTATACGAAAAACCGTCCACACTTACCCCGGTGTACTTTAGATTTTTTTTTATCGATGCAGCACCATTATGCATTTTCTATAAAGATATTTTGACAGAAAAATGTAAAATTTAATTCGAACAAAACTAAAAATTACTGCAATTGGTGCATTATGCGTTATGACATCACAAATATATCACAAAAACTATAAAATGAAAATGGCATGTTTTTGTAAATTTAAAAATAACGGGTGAAACCCATAATTTTTCTGACTACGTCAATTTGATGTTCTATCAACCTTAAAAACTTCTGATTTACAAGCGGTATGATTATCTGTGGACATTAAAGTTGACGGTACTCAAAATCCAGAACAAAGTTCAAAACAAAAATCTTAGAAAATTTGAGAAATTGCATATTGATTGACAAAAGGTTCGAAAAACAGCTACCTGTGAAAATTCGTTAAAAATTCTGTGTTTCTTATTTTGACAATTTAAAAATGAAAAAAATGTGCCGAGTTAGGTCAACTTTCAATACTCTTTTCAAAATGTACCTGGTGTGATGTGGTTTTGACGGTCATTGATTGAGGAGTACGGTTTTAACACCACTTTTTTACATTTTTTTGTGGTCATGATCTTAAAATATTTCAAAAATATATATCATTGTGTGAAACGTACACACTAAGATTGCAATTTCCCCCCTCAGGATAATGACTATCCGAATCACAGGGAAATTGCTTGATTTAAACGAAGTTCGAACGAAACCCCTCTCGAATCTCGGGGCGCTTCATTTCTTCTGAAATTCGCGATTGAAATTCCTACGAACGTACAGGTGATCGCACAATCGTCCTGTATCACGGAAGAACCTCAGCTGTCAACCGTTTTTTGTCTCGCTTTTTATAAATAGTTTTTCTTTTTCGCCTTTGGCGGAAAGAAACGTAAAGTTTCCATTTGTGACGACAAAGCCCAAAGCAAACATCAAGGAAATCAGCGGCGAAATGTTGCTCTTACGGCCATTTAGGACACTTCCTCCAGACGAGCCATCCATCAGCCAAGGAAAAACAGTGAAAAAAGTGAGCCGTAAATTGTGTTGTCTTAAAAAAAAAGAAGTAATTCACTTGATACCACTATCGAAAATTCTTATTTGTTATCTATTTCATAGATGCGGCCAGGATTCAGCGGAAACATCGGTGATGCTGGTAGCCAGGCGGGAGGAACCTCTACGCCAAGGGATCTACCGGCCGTTGAAATTGGCCGTCGCAACATACTTTGTTGCACACCAAGTTTCAGGTATTTGTTGTCAGAATAAATAGTTACATGAAGAATTACATTCCATTGTTTTTTTTTTCAGGCAATATACCGGAAGAATACAAACAGAATGCAGCAGCCATTTGATATTATTAAAAAAAATTCATCAATAAAAGTTCATTCAATTTTAACATGGGTTTTTTGTGCGAAATATATCCGTATTTTACATGTAAATTTTGAAAGAAAACAGTCTCGAGGCTACAGGATAATTTCGAAACCTTCCTGCAAACCACAGGAGAACATCGTTTCGACCCTACAGGTAATTTTGACAGTTGTTTTCCTGTAGTGATTTTCTGTCCCGAGATTTGTCCTGTAATTTCAGCTGTTGAAAATACAGGACGAAATCGTTCCGACCACAGGAGAAAAGATTAAGTGTGTACAGCTTCTAACTTTAGCTTTCTTGAAAACTAAGTGAAATTTTGTTTGAGCATTCCGTAGCTGATCTACAGTCTTTCCGAAGTATGTTTTTCAGATTTATTTTTCTTAGACTTAACAAGGATAACGGAAAACTGAAGTGTTGTAGGTGAATAATGTCTAAGAAACTTATTTACATTACATTACGAGGTTTCCAAAACTATAGATGAGGGTTGAACATCAAACTTGTAGAAGAGACGGATCCAAAAAACTCCTTTTAGCTTAGCTTAGCTTAGCTTAGCTTAGCTTAGCTTAGCTTAGCTTGATTGACTACTCACATCCACCTTTAATCATGGAACTAGAAATGTTAATAATTTAAACTGTGTTTACAACTGAAGAAAATTTACTCATTTAAGTTTTAATCCAAAATATATTCTTGGAGAGTTTCATCTTGGTAAAACATTTCGAATTCCACGATCGCTGGCGTGGCTCAGTAGAACGAGTTCCACATCGCCAATGGTTGCTACTCCGTGATTGACCGAGGCCATCAATTTTGTTCAGAGGTCAAAAGAATGATACTTGGGATTAGCAACATTCTCAATGAACAAAACTGATGCTCTCTCTTTGAACATCAATAACGGCGCCGGCCACGTCCTAGTAGTCAATAGATAGATAGGAAAAATAGAGAAAAGGATGAAAGAATTAAATTTGTGCCTTAGAACCGAGGTTACCTCTGCATCCTAGCAAAAAAAAAAAAAATTGGGATGTGGGTTCAGGGATATGATCTGGAAACACCTTTGACAAGTGCATGAGTTTGACTGTTCCTATAGTTTTCAAACTTCTTAGTAACATTACAGGTTCCTATGCAAAAAGTCTTCATTAAATTCCAGTCTAGATACAGTGATCAATAATAGTTTGGATACATTATGTTCCCACTAACTAAACCAATAATTCAAGGAAAACCATTTAACTATTTTAAAAGTAAACTCAATAAAGAACGTTTTGAATGAATTGTTCTGAGTACCTAAAATTATCTAAAAGTTCAATGCTGTGGTATTTTCAGATGTGCCTGTTATAATTTTCAACCATGTTTGATTATTGTGACCATCCGATCTTACATATTCGTTCACCTTCAAAAAGATTCAAAGTAAAAATGAAATTGTACACCATCCACCGTGAACAATTTCAGGAATCTATTATTTTGCTGGATGTATTATTTTTGAATACTATGGAATTCAAAACTTCTTAAGTTAAAAAATACTCGCTTGCATACATCACGCACATTTAATTTAAAAACAAAAAAACCTACCAATAGCTTTTTTTTTTAATTCAATGTCTCTAGCACCGCTGTTTCATGATCTCCTAGTATAACTAAGTGTATTGCTACGGAAATATGTTAATAGCGAGAAAATGAAAAATTTGGTAATTTCTTACAAATACAATTGTATGTTATTGTTTTACTAACAAAGTTATACTTGCAATGATGATGTAAATAGTTTAGCTGGTCTTATCACTCATTCCACTGAATCAATTTCAATGAAACTATTTTCTCCTATCTATCTTCGCCTATACCATAAGAATTTGGTTAAACAACTAGGTATATTCTGAGACTTCTTGAACGGAACAATCTTGCACACATTTTGCCCATTCGGTCCGTTTTCTGTTTTCATCTGAATCATCGAAAATCTCACACAAATATGTTCTCGAAATAATTGAAAACAAACAATATTAGTTCTCTTCGGATGAGCGACAAAAGTTATTAGTGTTTTGTATTAGTAAGTATATTCTATTTTCATCTTTTTTTATTAAAGATAGATGGTTCATTTTTTGGTTACTCAATCATCAACATCTTTTTCGAAAGAACCCTTATGAATACAACCCACCTATACAACGAAGCAACACTTTAGATGTGCACTTTAAATTTGATTTGGAAAAATATAACTCTCAATATTTTTACGAACATATCATAAACTATTTTAAAGCATCCCACATTATCTACCTTTATGGAAATATTCTCAAATCATTGAAAATTTAAACAATATACAAAGAAACAGTTTACTTATCCTGATGATCCTTTGAGTGCTCCTCTTCTCTGTGTTGATAGCTCCGAGTCTGTCTGGAAGGCCAAGTGCTTTCCCTTTTGAATCAGTCACTTGAAGCCTATTTCAATTTCCGCAATTCCAACACTCAATCTCACTTCCCTCGTCAAAACGCGTGTGCTGCCTCTCTGGTCGCCAGTCGATCCCGTGTTCCTTTCATTTCTTCAAACCTTTATTTCGATAACTTTTCCAAATTTCATGAAGTTTGAAAAAAAAAATCGGGAGCGGACGTCAAACACGTCTTTAAGCAAACGATGCTTACTAAGATTTTTCCGGATCCAAAAAACTCCTTTTAACTATTGAAATAACTATTTTAAAATCATCATAAACATGCTCACTTAGTTTAGTGTAGAATTTTTACTCTGCGCTGCATTTATTTCGAACAGCGATGAAAAAATATGTTTCTCCAAAACCGTTTACGAATGCACTACCGTTCACAAAACAATTTCTTTATATCTCTATTTTTTTAATACACACACCCATATAAATTTGTTTATAACGAATCAAAATTTACATGGGTAAAAGCATGTTGGGTTAAACTTATTGGCGCACCGCAACGCATTGCTAATGTAGTTACATCACTAGAACCGGTATGAAATATTCATTCTTATGTAACAAGCTTGCGTTAGCATACTCAAAATTCAGTGCAAAACCGCATTTAGATAAAATAAAAACAGCTACCTTTGAATAGCCGTCAAGAATTCTACATATAGCTTCTAACTTCAACTTTCTCAGGCACTAAGTGAATTTTTTTTCGAGCACTGATTAACTGATTTACAGGCTTTTCCCTATGCATGTTTTTTAGGTTTTTTGTTCTTAGACTTTGAATAACTTAGAAATAAACTATTGCAGCTGAACATTGTCTGAAATCATATTTATTATAAGCTTTCCAGAACTACAAATTTTGTAAAAATCAGTTGAGAAACAATAGAGGTTTAGCGGAAAAAGTGTTAGGGGTCGACGGTATAAATAGGTTTATTTACGCAAAGTGTTGGTATATTTAGTGTTAAGCTAAAGAAATGCTGCTAAGTTTTAGATTTCACAAACCTTGAACTTTCAGATCAGGTTTGCTAATCTATGCAAATCCTTTTTTTCTCCTCGGGGGTTCCCTTGAACTGAAGTCCCTGGGCAGTTGCCCACCATGACCTCCCCCTCCCTTAATCCAACTTAGCTCAACTTTGTAAAATCACCGCTCCTCCACATCCCTCCAACAGCGAGCTCTAATACCGCGCCTGAGTTCCAGTTATCCGATTCAGCTGTGAACGGTTTATCGGTAAAAGTCATACGATCGCTCACAGACTTGTTCTGCCTGTCTGCAACATGATCGTTTGTGGAACAATTTTATTCAAATAAATATCTTGGTGAAAATTGATAGTTTTCTGAAAGATTTGATCCATACTCCAATAATGGGATAACTTGATTGCTCTAACTGAGCCTTTTGAATTACTTTGATAAACTTGAAAGCTTTCAAACTGATCATTAGGGAAAAACCTATCGTAATTTAAGATTTTTCTGAATTGCTTACAATTTTAAGCAAAAAAATTCACATTATCAAAAAAATTATCACAAATAACGAAAAATCTACAACTTTTATTACGTTACTCGCTATAAAAAAGAAAATTGTTGCACGAAACAGGTTATTATTTTATATTTGCGTTTACCTTGACATTGAGAGTTGAACAACATTGAATCACAATCGCAGTATAAATAGGTCTGGATTTTTTTTTCTCACACAGCTTAAGTGTTTATTGATGATAGTATTACCTACCACTAGCTTCTAAATGAGCTTCGCGTTTCTCGTTCAGGAGACTCGAAATACGTCCCATACGTCTATGGAAGACCTGCGACGTTCTCTTCTGTTTACAACGGCGCATCAATTGATAAAAATTGAGCTGACAAGCACTCAGAATATCAACTTTCTACTATCACTGCACGTACATGTATCTACCTATATGCCATCATAAAAATTATCTTAGCAGATCAACCAGGTGCTTCCGCGATGAAGCTTCGGCGATTAGAAAATCTCTCCTATACCTTTGTCATACTTACACTTCTCACAATAGTAACAATTCCCAAAATCGTTAAAACTATCAGCACCTTCATGTTTGCAGATATGTATATAATACTGATTACAATTATAAAAAACAGGTGGTATATAAAAACTAGTCTACAACTGAAGTACACAACTGAACACCTCAAAGTATGGAGCACAAATGATCTAACCAACGCATGAGTGGTTGAGTCGAAATTCAATTTAAGCTACTCGATGTATCTCGTGATCTGATCATTCCCAGACGCGAACAGGCGAATTGAGAGTTATGAGGAATAGGAGCTAAATGGCGCCTCTCATGCACATTTGTACGGAGTGGTTGTGGCATCAAAACCCCCTCAGGATCTTGTCAGATAGAATGATGTTAGCTGCATTTTAAACATATGTAAAAATCTGTATAGCAAATGTTTTGAAATCAAAAATGGATAATACATTTATTTGAAAAATTTAATTGATATAAAAAATGAGGGAAATATGTTAGCCAAAAAAAACATCCCAAAAAAAATTTACAACGAATAAAGACTGAGAATCCAACAATAAAACTGAAGAATAAGAATTCAGATTTAGAGTTCTAATTAAGAATTCAGATTCAGAATTCAGACAAACTTTGTCAAAGCTTCGAATAACAGGATATCGCTAAAATTATAGATTTTATAGAATTAATGAAACCAAAGTATTACAGTTTTATTTCGTCGAAAGAATTTAAAATAAGTCTGTTCTTTTTCTCCGAAATGAATGAATGAATAAAATTTAATTACAAAAAAAAAACATTTTCAAAATTCGAAGCTGAATTTTTAACAGCTTAGGCTTTCGTTTTGTGTTTCGTATAACCAGAAGAACGTCAATCGAATTAAAAAATAAATAAAATACGAAATTATGGGCTATATCGGTGAAATTTTATATTTTTTGAGAAAGAATATTTAAGAATTGAAATATTATAGACGGATAGAAGATTAGAATAAGGTGAAAGATGTTGAAAATGAGGGGAAGGGTAATTTTTAATTCGAAAATCTTTTCATCACATTTAATCGTTTTGTTCCTCACGCAGGCCCGTGTAAAGGCCGTCCATAGGGGGGGGTTTTCGAAATTCAGATTTAGCTGGTAATAATAACAATACCAAAAAAACACAACAAAAAAGAAAAATTATTTCTTAAACCATTTTCTTACTCATGACAATCACACAAACTCGAGAAAACAATAAATAACAATAACAATAAACTGATACGATTTTAAATAAATCAGGAACAAAGTTGCTAATCGATGCTATTTCCGGTTAGTTAATTACAATACTTCAAAACGATGATTCTTATTCTGAAATAGATTTATAAAGTCAATCTTTTCCAAATACAGAAATCGAATGCGTATTAAAATTTCAAACCAGAATTTAAAGCTTTGGGCATAAGAATCAGTGCAAAGAAATAGAAAACATAAAATATCGGTCAGAAATTAACCATGTTAAAAGTTGTTAAGCGAAACCAGAATAATTTAATTACTAACCATATTAAATTACATATATTTTCTTTATTTTTAATTATTATGAAGCTTATATCGTTACAATCAACGCACAGTACCTTTCAATAAAATGATTGTTCACTACAAGAACTTGAAGACAACCGGTTTTTATTGCAAAAAAGTACAAATTTCGAATAAATAGTACACTCAAACAAATCTTATTATAGTTTTCATAAGATGCATCTTATGAACCGGTTTTTAGAGTGTAAAATAATTTTTCATAAGAGTCTTATAAAATTCTTTCAATTTTCATACGATGTTCTTATGAAAAATAGAAGAAACGGCATTGTGTGAAAATAATGAACACATTCATTCATTCCATCAGTTTTTTCATCATCTAACAGCACGGAGCAATCGCTAGTTCATTATAGTTACTAATTTTTCCTCAAAGTTAAATGTTATTGTCATCTCCGGAATGGTAAGTTCAATTTGATGTTTTTTATGTGAACGTTCCATATATTAGTAAACTAAAATACATTACTTTTCAGCTAGCTGATCGGCAAAAACGCAAGGTCGAAGATTGAGATGCGGCAAAAATAACTTTGATGGAAGCGTCTGCTGATGCGCTGCTAATGGTGACCATTAATGATTTAATATCAAATAAACTGGGCTAACGATAAAGTGAATGTTTTCAGCATGAAATATCAAAAATTATTCTTATTAGAAAGAGATTTACTTTTTCTTAAGAACCTCTTATGAAAAGCAACAACCTCTCATTGCAGCAGGCGTTCATCTTCACACGGATAAAAAACTCTACAGGTTGTTATCAAAATTCGTATGGTTGGCTCTTCCATATCACTGATTTTTGGTTGAACCCATATATTGCTAAATCTACATTGATAGCTACGAATAAACTAGCGTTGCTGTAAAGTTGTTTTGACTGTTGAGGATTTCTCATCTGATCATCGCTAATACAAACTAACATATGGCAGATTTGGCTATTTTATTCAGGTCTATTTAAAGATTCTAAATGTTAGTTTTTGAATGTCACAAAAACAGAAGATGGTGGAACTTATTTTTTGGAGAACACACATCAGAAAGCGAAAATGTAAGTTCAATATGTTGTGTAAGTTGATTTGTTCTACTAACAGTTGTTTTCAGTTTCAGATTCATCCGCTGGGACATATATTAATGTTGAAGCGCACATACTTTGATCCCGGTAGGCCGAAGCAATGGGAAAAAAACAAAATCCCCTAAAATGTTTCCAAACCAATTTTACCACGTAAGTAATTTGATATTTTTTGAATATTTATAATGTTCTCTCGGTTGAAAAAAAAACCGATTTAGATTTTGACGATTTTTCCAATTTGTTTCAGGGCCAGGGTGGCGTTTTCAGCGCAACTTTAAAAAAAAAATCCTTCTGGAAACGGTGAAGCAGCAGCATCAATTGCATTAAAAAATAGCCTTTAATGAGATATATGATTAAATTTTAAAAAAATATATATGTCTTATTAAAAATAAAAAGGAAAAACAATGCAATTAACTACTCAAATTAATGTTTATTTATATTTCCGACGTTCATGGGGATCAGCATTACGGTAAAAACAGCCGTACGATTTTTTTTTATTAAATTATGGTTTTATCACTGACCATACTGACTGGACACTCGATTTCGTTTTCTGGATAATTTTTCCAACAGTACGCAATGTCGATTCCAGAGTGCGCATCGATCGATTTGAAGAAATGCTATCCCAGTTAGGAAATGCCACCCAACTTTCAAAATAAAACACGCAATTTCTACGATAAAATCGGGCTAAACAGGACCATTTTTCCTACAGGGCATTTTTTTTCTAATTTTTCAGGTTCGCCACCTGTCGTCGGTATTACGAACCTGCAAAATCTGACAACAAAAAATTAGACAGAAAATGGTTGAATTTTTGTTCTAAGTGTCATGTCAGTGTGGTCAGTGGTTTTATTTCGTTGAAACTTCATTTTCAATTTCATATGTCTAAACTCACGTGGAAATCTAAAGCATTGATGTCTACACTATTGCTGCTTGCGTTTATAAAATTTATATAGCTACTAAGATATTTCAGAATTTTTACTTTTTTTTGTCTATTTATGTTTAACAAGGTAGGGTGAATTAGTTCTTCGAAGTTCAGTGTTCGCTGTCTGTCGAGGGTTTCGTATATTTTCCTTTGAAGTAGCTCGAACGCTCCGTTGAGATTAGTACATTCACGGTATTTGTGTTCAATGGTCTCGATGGGTGTTCTGCAATGCATACATGTCTCATGTCAGCGCGATGATAGTGAAGAGAAGTTGCCGGCATAACGCTTTTTTGTTAGTCCACAGATACAGAGTTTCTTTCTGTCCAGGGGAGAGTTTCCGGGATCAGACATTCCTCCACGCTTGTTTCCAATTGATGCTCGGGTTGTTTCTTTCAACTTTCGGTTGGTCGGTGTTGGTCAGGAAATGTAGGTATGTCGCATTAGCTGTGGGTCTATCTCTGAGTGGAAGTGTTGAAATAATCTCTTTTATGGCTTTTACCTCGGGTAGGCTAGATGGGGCTGGCCCAGCATTAGAAATCAGTGACCTATAGTGTGGCATAGCGTCGATTTCTATCAAATGTCTACTTGTTAGCAGCGACTTTGATTTTAGTGAGGGTAGATGTAAGTTAAGTCCACCTTGTTCGACTTTTCGTGCTAGCTGTTGGATAGGCACACGTACACAGTGTCCTCTCCAAAGGAAGTTTCCACAAGTAGATGTTAGCTTTGCCAAGTGTTGCGAGTTTGGTGAAAGAATCGAGGCAAGATACCATACCTTGGAGTTGATAAACATGTTGAGAAGAGCTGTTTTCTAGTTGAACCATGCGTGCTGAGAAACCTTAGACACAAGAACATCCCAGTTCTTACGTATCATCACTCGAATAGAATTAGCATAGTAGATTCCTAACGCTTTTATTGTTTCTTTCGTTTGAAGCCTCGAGAAATTGATCGGGTTGCCACTAATAGTACCTACATCAATTGCGACCGTTTTGTTGTGATTCAACTTCGCCCCAGAAACCGAACCAAATTGCGTAAACAAATCGTACATCAAACCAATTTTGTTAGCCGTCGAATGATTGACTAATGAAATATATGATAAAATTTAAAAAAAATATATGTCTTATTAAAAATAAAAAGGAAAAACAATGCAATTAACTACTCAAATTAATGTTTATTTATATTTCCGACATTCATGTTGATCAGCGTTACCGTAAAAACAGCCGTACGAATGATTGACTAAAAATCCTGTTGGATTCTCGAAGCTGATGCGATCGCTAAATCAGCCATTTATCCATTTGTGGCAACGGATAGTCAGATTCTTGGCTTGATTGTTTTTTCGGGTCAGAAGCAAACAATCAAATTTATGGTCCTGTAGACGCGTAATATAACTGATAAATCTATATATTTTTCTCCGTGCAAATATTCATAGAAATATTTTTCGTATCCAAATACCCTCCCATACTAAATTTGCTTTATTAGTTTTGGATTTTTGTAAAAAATTATAAGGGGGGTCCTGCTTCCTTTATACAAAGATAGTAGATGTGCGATCTAACATTGTGAAAAATATCATAGTAGGTTTGGATAAAATGTCAAAGAAAATATCTATTATATAAAATTCTCTTGTAACGGTGTTTGTAGTACTACTCCTCCGAAATGACCCAACCGATTCAAAGGAAATTATTTTTAGAATATTCTGTGGGCATGCGAAATGGTTTATATCGAATAAAAACAACAAAAACTGGCATTAATTGTCCGTAATCATTAAATTTGTAATAAATTAAATCAAATTAAAGTCATGGCCTTCAATATTTTCGAGATTTTCTTTACTTTGGGCGCCGGGCGGGCGGTTTGTTTTTCGTCTCTATGGTCAAGGCGTCGCAAGCAAACGTCGTAGGAGGTTAGTAACTATGGCATAGCATACTGTTTAGTGGGAATTTTTGGGCGCGCATTTCTCAACCAAGCATAATTTCGATGCATGTGGTGACCACATGAAGCCTAGATGTGTTTTTTTCTTCTTGATTCCTAGATCATTTGTACAGCACATATGTAGTAATGAATGACGCCCATATGTGTCCCAGAATAATATTTTGCCGATCAAATCAAAACCATTCAAACGATTTGAAAAAATAAAAAACTTCAATTCGTGTTATTTCAAGAAGGAATTGTTGTCTAAATAATATGAATTTAGTACTGATACGTATGAAATAATGGTAGGACTCTTTGCGGATATTTGAAAAAAGAAAAGTGGAAAGACTTGGTTTATATTCCAAAACGCTAGAAATATTTTTCAAATAATGGATTATATAAGATTGATGTTCATTTGAAGGCCGAATGCAAAGAAGTGCAAACGTTCAACATTTACAAAAAATGTATACATGATTTCTAAATTTATAAATGGTTGGGCCCAAATAAACAATCTAACTAAATAAACTTCATTTTTTTTAAAATAGTTCACCAAAAAACTGTTTACAGGTTCCCTGTTTGTTTACACAGAATTCAATTACGTAGGTGCTTAACATAAATGTGTGTTTTTGTATATTTTGGTTACATAAGTGAGACTTTAGATCCGATTTTTTGTTGACATTTTTTTTGTGATTGATATTCCAGATGCATAATTTTTTTGATAGCAGAAGCTGAATTTGTTTTTTTTTTTGATAAGTTTTTGTTATGACCTAAAAGTGTTGAAAATAAAATTAACTCCTGTCATTTCACACGGTGAAACAAGTGGCAATGCGCCTTTAAGTCATGAAACATATTCCAATTTTTCTCTAAAATAGTCAGATAGGGTATTCCGAGTGTTAAATCTGAACGGATATTTAAAATTTTTAAATGTCGAGGTAAATTTACATGAAAATTTCCAGAAAAAAGAATGAACTCATGAAATCATCGTAGCCTTGAAAGATTAGTTCTTTTTTATGTATTCAATTTTTTAAAACCTGCGTTCCAATTAAATCTTATTGAATCTTGAAAATATCACATAATCTTAAACAGAATCGCAAATCACCTTCAACACTGTGTAAGAAAATTTTAAATCAGACAACAATGGTTTAAATTGGCAGGTATGTATTTAAGGATAAAAAGAAGATAAAAATGCTTTAATTTGGTTGAATAACAAAAAATTTAATCATATCTTTTCTCCTTTCAAAACCAAATAAAATTTCTTTGAATATTAACCCAATAATTCAAGACATCTTGATTTAATTAGCATTTTTTGCTAAAAAAGGGCTAACCTTTTTTTTGGACATGATTTTGATGAAAATATGGATATAAACAACCACTGCTTCCAAATGTGAGGAAAGTGAAGCTGCTTGAAAATGGTTTGAAAAAAAATCATCTCTAATGTTTTTATTTCTTCAGTTCTAAAAAATATACCATCAAAAGCTACTCGGGAGCTAAAAGTGCTGCACTAGGCAGAATATTGAGCAAACACTCCAAAAATTGTCCCGATATTCAAAATTCTTCTTCCATAAAGTTTCATATGCAATAAATTCAAATAAATGAGAAATTTTGATTTCGATTTAAACCTTAAAGTGAACTCGAGCAAAGCGGAGTCAATCAACTAAATTGTTTACAATAAATGAAACATAGATATAATCAACATATGTTATTTATGGAACAAGTTATAAAGAGTGGATTTTTTTTTAGCATGAGGCTTGCCAAGCTTGATGGTAAAGTTGAGTGCTGAAAAAATCGAATTTGCAACGGGAAGCTGATATCTGATATCATTCGGCAATATTCAAAGCATCCGATTCAAAGAAATGTAAATTAAAAGGATTCATGTAAGATGTATGTAAAATTTATTGGAGATATTTTTTAAATAATCAGTTAAAAGACCCGCGAGAAGAAAGCGAGACGATTAACAACTCAAGATTTGATGCTTTTTTAAGTCAAACAGCGAAAAAAAAATTGAAATAGACGCCAAGTTTAAAATGGTAAGACGAAGTTTACCGGGTCTGCTAGTATATTATACATTGTGCATCCGAATTATTAATTTGTATTTTTTATCCGTCCGGAAACTGTAAGATAGGTTACCACATCTGGCGACGAGGATAAACCGGAAAAATTCGGAACTGGTAAGAAAATAGCTTTAGATATATAAAAAAAAACAAAGAGTCTGCTTTTAAGCAGAGATTGGCGTAAGAGCCTGAATGGCGTTAGAGCCTGATTGGTGTAAGAACCTGATTGGCGTTAGAGCCTGAATGGCGTAAGAGCCTGGTTGGTGTAAGAACCTGATTGGCGTAAAAGCCTGATTGGCGTAATAGCCTGATTGGCGTAATAGCCTGATTGGCGTAATAGCCTGAGTATAAAGATCCACTGCTTTAGGCAGGACACTCCGCTGCTTTGCAGGGAATTGGCGTAATAGCCTGAGTATTCAGATCCGCTGCTATACAGGGAGTTGGCGTAATAGCCTGATTATTATGATCCGCAAGTTCAAGTAGAACAATCCACTGCTTAGCAGGAGATGGCTTAAAACCTTAGTTCATTCCATTTTTACTGAAAAAAAAACATAAAAACATCAAATGTGTTGGAATGACAACATTAATCAGTATGCATTTGTTTTCAGCTTAAAGGAAATAAAAGAATGAAATATAAATTTAGTAATTTTCCTGAGACATTTTTAGAATAATATTTAAAAGTAAAACATTATCACTGGATTAAGATACGAACAAGTGAACTCCAATAACTAGGTGGCGAAGTTGAAAGTCTATTACTATTGTGGAATCAAAGCTTATCGCTTGGAGGTGCTGAGAGTAACGGAAAAATTATGAGCAAGATCAATATGACCGGAATTCAAGAAAAATTAAGCGTCAATTTTCGTTATCGATTATGTTGCTCAAGTAGTACTCGTCTAGGATCATCACCGCGAGTCTCACCAATATTAATGGTTTGACAACAGTGAACTACATTTCCGAGGTAATATGCAATGCTGAAGAAAGCAAGCTTTAATTACGATGCCTGTAGGTTTAAGGATTTCTTGCTCCATTTATTGAGCTATCCTGACACTTGAGGTAACTATAAATTTAACATACTTTCCATCAGGTAAGCGTTCTGGACTTATAACTAATATTAATAAACATGTGTTTCGTAGATGAAGCTATATAGTTCTAATATTAGAACTGTGTTAGCCGAATTTCGAACTCCATGCTTTTTCAAAGACTTTTCAACTTCATGGTCGACACAAAGGCCAATAAAGACTGAACCAATTATGGTGACATTGAAAATAGTATTCCAAGTAAGTGCTAAGAACCAAAAACATATTTTAAATAAGGAGAATGTTTTCAAAAGTAACTTGAAATTCTTGTGCTCCACCGACTGTGGATACTGTAGAAAATAAAATATTTAGAAACCATAATTTACCAAAGAAAACTAATGAGATAATTTGTTACTGACTTGGTTATATCAAATTAATCTTAAAAACAGCTATATGTAATTAAGGAAAATTAATAACAAAAACGGAAGACAAGCTTCAAAACTATCTTCAACTTTAATATTAAAAACAAAAATTAAAAATTGTTAAAAACAAAGATATCAAAGCTAAATTGTTACGACAACATCTTTTAAAATGTAAATCGAATCCATGTATTAAATTAACATAAATAAAGAAGGATTTGAGGCTAAGTCTAAAAGTCAATATGTAAAGACTATCTTCAACTTGCAAGGCAGGCATCAGCATAGTTTTGATCTTCTGTAGGGGTTTCCAGTTGATGTGCTTTAGCTTTTCAATAAGCATAGGAATAGTGAAAAAAAAGGGTTTGGAAAAGGTGCAGTCTTTTTGTTTTGGTTGGTATCACCTGTTAGATTCGGAACAGCTAATCCTTTCTTAGTTCTTGCAGGGAAGGAATCAGTTACACTTGATGTCGGAGAAACTGAAACGTGCTGAAACTAGTGTAAATTATTGCGCTGTTGAAACTATATGAAGGTTTCTGGAATAAACTAGTTTTGGTTGAAGAAAAGATTGGAAGGAAGGAAGGAAGACTGCTGTGTATCGTTTAAGTCATCCAGGTGAATCAATCAAACACTGTATTTGATATAAGTCCTGGTTGCCGATCATGGACCGTAAAGCAAACGAATGTTCATGTTGAGGAGGCTTCCAACCTTGAACTGGAGGCGTTTCGATGCTCGAAAATATAACAAAATACCGAACCGTTTGACCAAGAAAGGAAAAGAAAAACGTGAAATGCTACTGATGAACCATGTTTTCAAAGTAAAAATGTATGATTAATTAAAAGGTTTATTACAAAAGAATTTTGTGAATTTGCAATCACTGCAAAATGGCTATGTGAAACGGTAGCTCAACTACTCTGATGAATAATCAATTCTTTCAAGTAAAAACGTTTAAATAAGAGAAAGGTTATAGTGTTTATGGGGTTAATGGGAAAAACTGTTTCCGGTTTACAAGTTATCAACAACTTGAAACAAAACTTATTATGTAATTGAAGATGAATCATGACCTATTTTGGTTGATTGTAACGAGGGTTGCAGTTCTCATTTATCGATAGATCCAAATCCAACTGAACTGAACGAACACTCATCAAGCGAGCAAGATTTGAAGAATAAATAATGAACTAGAAGATTACTATGAAAGTTAGATAGTTTTGTTTTGCAATTCAATTGTAATACCGATTCTACTTTTCAATTAATTTTAAAAATTATATGAAAAACGAGATGTGCGATCTAACATTGTGAAAAATATCATAGTAGGTTTGGATAAAATGTCAAAGAAAATATATATTATACATTGTGCATCCGAATTATTAATTTGTATTTTTTATCCGTCCGGAAACTGTAAGATAGGTTACCACAGTAGATATAAAGATACCCAGCTCTTTACATTTTTCATATAAATTCCAAAAGACATTCTTTCTACAAAAATCAGCACCACCTACTGACGGAAAAGGTCAACATTTCTCACAAATTGTGTTTAATGATCGTAGCGTGCAGATCATGATGCACTCTGAAATGTTTTCAATCAATTTAAAATTATTCAAAATACACGTAATTTGATTAAATTTCGCAGAATCAAACGCTACTGACTCAGTAAAATTGAGCTAACCGCATTCAGTATCATCTATTGTGAAAAAACTTAAACTCAATCAGTTAATATAATAATGAAAACATGACGTTCACAATGTTTTTAATTTGATTAAAGGAGGTTTTAAACTCTGAGACCAGTTCAAAATTCATCTTTCAACTATTTTTAGTTACTGGCTAGAGTAGATTTTTCATTTTCACCTGAGGTGTACTGCGACACTTATTTCTGTTAAATTTGTACATAGCATTTCGAAACGTTAAACTAAAATTAAGAACTAAATTAAGCCAAATGGACTGCAATGAAATCAGTTAGAAAAAAACCAATACTCAAAGTGCCGTATGATAGAAACAGTTGGACCAACTTATACAACTATGGTATTTTAGTTTACCTGAAAGTCGTGTTAAATTTTGAAGAATATTATTTTGTTATTAATTTTTCAAATTCTGAGTGTTCCTCAAAGTGAAACAATCAGGCTGATATTTTTTTTTTTTTTTAATTTTATTTTGTGCAATCTTTTGCAGTCACAAAAAGCGGTTAGCGTGTAGAGAAATAAAAAAAAACTGATTTGAAATGTGGCACAAATGTCACAATCCACAGATCTGAAGTGTGCAGTCCCATTTTATGCGCTGCGTATGAAATAATCTACACCATCATTTATAACACTTAAGAGATGGGGCTTTCGATTGCTGTGCTTAAAAACTCTCAATTGAGTACATGTGTCCCACCGTGTGATAAAAACTGTTTTACATAAGTTTTCTCTGCTAACAGTTTTCACTGTGTTTTAGTTGCATTTCTGTCGTCGTATTGATGGTGGCGCTTATTTTTTTTTGTCTCCCGGTTTTCATAAGAGTCGGGAATCTTTATCTATATATACTAGCAGACCCGGTAAACTTCGTCTTACCATTTGGCGTTTATTTTCTATTTTCCTAGATTTCTTTACATTTCCCTTCTTTCCCTTTACTCGAATCGTCCAGCTCAATTCTATCAAAATTAAATCAAAGAATTTAAACTCAACGGGTCTTTAAAAATCCATTTTTTGTAACTTGTTCAATGAATAACTGTTTGTTGATAATTTGTGCGTTTCATTTGCTGTATTCCATTCAGTAGATTTATTTCGTTTTGTTATATTGTTTTTAATATAGGGACATTTTTTGGAGTATTTGCCGAATATTTTGCCTAACACAGCGCTTTCAGCTCCCAATTAGCTTTGGATGGTGTATTTTTTAGAACTGTAGAAATGAAACACATAAGAAAAGATTTTTTACCAACCATTTTCAAACAGCTTATTATTCACCATCCTCATGCTTCGAAGCAGTTTGAATTAAAATCCATATTTTCATCAAAACCATTTCCAAAAAGTTTCGCCGGATACTTAAGTTATAGACTTTACACATTTCAACTTAAAGTGTTCCCAACAGCACTTGTCATGGAATTAAATCTGGTGATTTTGTGTATTACAAATTCCTTTTTTTTTATTCAATCAAAAAATGCAAATTAATTCCTTTGAACTTTAACTTAACCCAATGAATCAAAGAAACGATTGGTTTTGGAAAGAGTAAAACATATGTTTAGATATATTCACCCATTATTTTAAAGATTTTAATTGAAGCAGTTCTGATTTCAAAATTTCCTGAACATTGTTGGTGGTGATCTGCGATTTCATTTAGGATTATGCTATATTTTTAAGATTTTATAAAATTTAATTGAAAAGCTGATTATTTTTAATTTAATAGATCGAAAAGAAATTATCTGATCAGGCTTCGTTGGTTTCATGAGTTCATTTTGTTTCCTGGAAATTATCATATAAACAAAACCATAATAAAAATTATGTGTCTTTTTTACTGTAAATCTTTATTCTCAAAAATGAAACACCGGTCAAATCCTAACGAATATGACCACAGTTCAACTTTCATATTCTCTGGAAAAGGAAAATTTTCAAAAAAAAAAAATTAGTTATGTTGGCAAAAAGAAATATCGAAGTATACATTTGTCCCATTTATTGGGGCAAGTGAAAACACATAGGTCTTTTTCAGATGCGTCAGAGAAAAGACTTTAAAATTAATTTAATACTTGTTTTGTTTGTCTGTTTTATCAACTTTCATTGCTATATCCTAAGTTTTTCTCCGGAATAAATTAATGCTTGGTACTTCAATTTCACTGAATGCTGTTCAACCAAAAGACCTTGATTTACAAAGATCTTATAATAATTTTGAATATCCGCTTCAGATTCAACACTCGGGTTATCCTTTCTGGCCATTTTGAAGATAAAATTCTTAAATTGTAGATGTTTCATAGCTAAATGGCGCGTTTTCACTTATTCCACCTAAGAAATTACAGGAATTAATATCACTTTCACTTAATTAACATTTTCAGGTCATATTAAAAGCTCATCATAAAAATCTGCTGCTTTTCAACAAAAAAGTGAATCAAAAGTCTCTTCTATATAGCCAAAATATGTAAAACTAAAACACACTTTTCCTGTTAAGTTTGTACTTGAATTGTGTGTAAAAAAACATTAACGTGTAAAAAGTTTTTTGGTGAATGATTTTAAAAAAAAAGTTAAGTTTATTTAATCTGATTTTTTTTTGGGCCCAACAATTTTTAGATGAAGAAATAATGTATACATTTTTTGTAAAATTTGATAGTTTCCACTTGCTCTAGTCTACTTTCTTAATTGAAAATTGTTCCGGAAAATGCATATCCTCACTTTTTGTTATTAAAAAGTAGATTATTTTATTGATAACTTCTATTTACGTTTGCAAAAAATCAAATAGTTCATTCGGCCTTTTCAAACTTTAATCCTATCTAATCTATTTTAAAGAACAGACTCTTGTTGAGAGGACGAATGACCAAGTTGGTTAAAATCCTCTATAAATAAACAAAATAGAATAGAATAGACTCTTGTTCAGTTGATGTGTCTAGCGTTCTAGGCGTATTGGATTATACGAAGTGGAATGTAATGCCATATTCGTTTTCATCTGGTGGAAAGATGGTTGTGCACCAACTGCTGTCATCTTCATATAAAAAAAAACGCTTTGACAGCACTTGGTGCACTACCGGTGCACCACCAGGATGAAAACGAATATGACATAAAGCTTCCCAATTTCTTATATTCAAACGTCCGCAAAATGTCATAACATTATTCCATATTTATCTTTACCAAGTTCATATTTTTTGGACAACAATTTTTTACTTAAATTAACACGAATTAAAAATGGTTTTGATATTTGAAATCGTTTATATGGTTTTGATTCGATCGATAAAATATCAATCCGTGTCACATCTAGGCGTCATTTATTACCATGTGCTGTGTACAAAGAGGCAAGAAAAAAAAAACACATCTAGGTTGCAAATCGCCCCCACGTGCATTAGAAATATAGGTACTTGGTTGAGAAATAGGCGCCTAATTTTTAAATTTTTCCAGCGATCAATGAACAGTATGCTTTGGTTACTAATATCTTGCAACGACGTTTGCTAGCGACGCTTCGCCCATGCAGAAGAAAAACAAACCCTCGAAGAAAAGAAAATCTCTAATAATGGATGCCCGACTTTTCAATTTCAGATTTTGGCAAAACAAATATTATATGTTTCATTCGATCAGCAAAATGTCAACCTGAGTCACATCTAGGCGTCATTCATAACCATGTGCTGTAGAAATGAGCTAGGAATCAAGAACAAAAAAAAACACATCTAGGCTTCACATGGCCACCCCTTGCATTGAAAATATGCTTGGTTGAGAAATACGCGCCAAAATATACTCACTGATCAGTATGCTATGCCATGGTTACTATCCTCTAACGACGTCTGCTTGCGACGCCTCGACCTTGGAGACGAAAAACAAACCGCCCAAAGGAAAAAAAAAATCTCAAAAAAATGGAAGCCATGACTTTTATTTCATTCAAAAAACTACAAATTTAATTATTACGGACAATTGATGCGACTTTGTGTTGTTTTTATTCGATATAAACCGATTCGCATGGCTACAGAATATTCTAAAAATAATTTCATTCGAATCATTTGGGTCATTTCGGAGGAGTAGTACTACAAACACCGTTACAAGAGAATTTTATATAATAGATAAAAAGTAATTTCCGTTTGTTTGTTTGTATGTTTGTCTTCAATAGGCTCAGCTGCCTTAAGAGCTAGAGAGCTGAAATTTGGCATGGGTGCTCATTAGGACCAGGAATGATGAAAAATGTTTTTAAATTTTCGGATGACCCCTTTTGAAGGCGGTCGTCCATACAACAACGGTTTTATTCCCCCGAACCGAAAGTCATGGCATCCATTTTTTGAACCGACTTTCGTTTCCGTTCGTTTCGTTGGCGGGATTATTTTCACCATCACCAAAGGCAGGCTATTAGAAACGACCATCCAGAGCTCACATGTACTGGATAGCAAATCGAAGCTTGCTGAGCATTAAAAATTTGAAAGTGAAAATTTTGGCGCGTGTTTTTTGTACCTTCTACTGTTCAAAGCACATGCTACCGGTACGAGATATTTGGATACAATTATAAGCCTACATTTTGATTGAAAAATACAACTCGCCTGTTAGGAAAATATTGACTAGAACAGTAGTGGCTTTCAAAGTGCTCTCTACCGCTGATGGGGGGCTTTGAAGGTCAACCATTTTTATATTTTTGGAATTCCTTATAGAGAAAGAAAAAAATTTTAGATTCAGAGTTTATAAGTTCAAGGCTGCGATTTTAATGCTTCAATTGGAATTTTGATGGGAGATTAGAAAATTGATAAGATAATAAAATTTGAGGTTTTGAGTTTTATCCAATTCGATTTCACTGATCAATTTCTAACTTTTGAGTTATCATTGATGACCAATGTGCATGGTCGATTCTACCATCTATTAATGGGATGTTTGTGCCCATGAAAAAAACAAAACTAAAAAAAACCTTTTTCATAATATAGAAATGATGTTTTCTAAATGATTTGTTTTCAATAACTTCAAAAAGCTATTAGTGGAACTTCCAACATTTAAGGTAAACTAAATCAAACAGTGCGAAATTGAAAAGCGAAAAAAACACACACATGCAATTGAAAACATGCAAAGTGAGTTTTCAACATGCTCAACAAAATCATCCATATTGAAAAGTGAGATAATCTTCAACAGATATTTTCATTAGATAAGGGATGGAAAAGATAAAAAAGCAGTTTAATCTTTTGAAGATAAAACTATTAGGCCAAATCTATTCAAGCTTCCTAAGAAATGATGTTTTTCTATATTAAGTTTTCAATATCTTAGTCATCTTGCTGTTTTTATACATCGGATTGGGTTGAAAATTGGCACAAAGGTGTTATTTGGGACAAACAATTGAATTCACTTATCTAAATTAAAGTCAGGGGCCGGCCTAAGGGGTCGTCCATATTAACTATTCACTTTTTTTTTTATTAAAGACACTTGACCATTCACATGGCATTCATTTTTTTGCGATATTGTCGTTATTATACACCGGATTTGAATGAAATTTGGTACACGAGAGTTTTGAGGGACTAGCAATCGATTTCAGGTATTAAATTAAGTGTAAGGGCCCGGCAAAGGGGGTTGTCCAAATTAACCATTCAATATTTTTGCATTATCGTCGTTGTTAAAAGTCGGATTGGGATAAAAAAATTCACACGATAGTTTTCAGGCACTCAGAAAAATACTATTATGTATGCCATGAGATTCTCTTATGAAGTGGCGCCATAAGAAAAATTAATGAAATTCATAAGATTGTCTTATGACGCGAATGAATTCTGAAGATGAACGCCTACTTCAATGAGAGGTTGTTGCTTTTCATAAGAGATTCTTATGGAAACAGTAAATCACTTTCTAATAAGAAAAATTCTCGATATTTCATGCTGAAAACATTCACTTTATTGTTTGCCAAATTCGTTTAAAATTAAATCCTTCACTGTCACCATCAGCAGCGCATTAACAGACGGCTCCATCAAAGTTTTTTTTTGCCGCATCTTAATCCTCGACCTTTCGTTTTTTGCCGATCAGCTTGCTGAAAAGTAAACAAATAATGTATTTTAGTTTACTAAATATTCAACGTTCACACCAAAAACATCAAATCGAACTTACCATTCCGGAGATAACAATAACATTTAACATTGAAGGAAAACTATAATAACTATGAACTGGCGATTGCTTCGTACTGTTAGATGATGAAAAAAACTGATGCTATGAATGAATGTGTTCATCATTTTTTCACAATGCCGTTTCTTCTATTTTTCATTAGAACATCGTATGAAAATTGAAAGAATTTCATAAGACTCTTATGAAAAATTAGTTTGGACGCAAAAAAGTGGTTCATAAGATGTATCTTATGAAATTTATAATAAGATTTCCTCTGAGTGGGGGCGGGCAATCGATTTCAGATGTCAAATGTTTCGCCGGATGTCGACGAAAGAAGTCATCCATATTTATTAATTTTTCACTGATTTTAGCAATGTTGAAGTTATTATGCAATGAATTAATTGCTTTTAAAATTGGCACACAGGGGTTTTGAGGGAAGAAAAAATTGACTTCAGATATCAAAGATTGTAAGAAGCCACAGAAAGGAGTTTTGGGCAATAATAGCGTTGTTATGCAAAGATCGAGTCGAAATTTATACACGGTGTTTTTTTGGCACAGTCAATTGATTCCTGATTTCAAATTCAATAGCAGAAGACAGAATTATTGCTCAACAATGAATTCGGAAGTGCATCTGAAAAATGGTTGGCAATTGACTTTCATACAAACTTTTCATGACATATTCCAACTGGAAAGCGAAACGGAGTTCGTATGGGATCAGCTAGTCTACTATATAAAGATGAGTTGGACCATATATGTTTGTTTGTATGCACCTTATACAAATCCACACCGCTTAACCGATCAGCGTGAAATTTGGTACAGAGATGTAGTTGGACCAGCGTAAGGTTTTAGTAATAGTTTTGAGCCACTCCCACCTAAGAAAAAGGACCCTCCCATACAATTTTCGGTTTTATTCACACGAATCAAAAGTCATGGCACCCATTTGTCAACTGATTTTCGTTTCCTTTGGCAGGATTGTTTTCACCATCACCATGGGCATTAGAAACGACGATCCAAAATTCACGTGTACTGGAAAACAAATCAAAGCTTGCTGAGCATAAAAAATTTGGAAGGAGAAATTTTGGCGGGTGTTTTTTCCTTCTACTGTTCAAAGCACGTGGTACCGGTACGAGGCATTTGATTGCAATAATAAGCCTTCATTTAGGATAAAAAGAACTACTAGCCTGTTAGAAATACATTGAGAAGAACAGTGGTTGAGAATCTACTAGAATATGAAGTGTGTAAAGTATGAATACATTAATTCATGTTCAATATGAATTGACTTCTTCAGTTGAATAACAATTTGGACTGAAAACTAATGTTCCAGCTTTTAGGAACCATCCATTTGCATACTTTCGGAACTCCTCATAGGGAAACAAATAATAAAACTGAGGGTTGTAAGTTCAATGCTGCGATCTCAACACTTTGATTGCCGTGTAGGAATCAAATTTACAAAAGGAATTAGACAATTAAACGTTAATTTTATGCAAAAAATTAAAACCAAATCCAACGCACGGGACTTTTAGTTATTTAATCTGAAGTTTTTAGATTTGTACAATTCAATTTCATTTGTAAATTTTTAAATTTTAAATTATTATTGATCATCGATGTGTTCGATTCTACCATCCAATTATAAGAAAACTTAAAAAGCACATTGAAAACATGCAGAGGAAGTCTTTTCTAAGGTTTTAGCGGTAATCTATTTAGAAATTTCCAAGTACAAAATAAAACTTAAATGGGTATTCCATTCTACGGGGGGATCTTGAAAAAGGTCGTTAACATTTGTCTACAAGCTTAATACATGGGATTTTCAATAGATAACCCATGGAAAAGAGAAAAAAAGTTATCATTTGGTAAAAAAATGGTAATTCAATTCAAGCTTCCTAAAAAATGGGGGGTGTAAAATAAGCTTGCCAGAATTGCGGTATCGGGATCGGACAAATCCAGCCTATTTTATCGAAAAACCTGGCCAAATCTAGAATTTGATTTCAAAATGTTCAAACCGATATCCTTGCAATATCCGGGCATACATGGTCAAAACCGCGGAATTATTCAGTAAAAATAGCGAAAAATATACTTGCAATATTTTTTTCAACAAACCACCTCAGCAGATTTAAAATTGTATATCGCTTCCAAACACGAATCATGATTATTTCTAAAACTTGCCATTTAAAACTTCTTTTTGAACGTAAAAATGAAAAATTATAATAATTATAAAATCTCCTTTATGTTACGTTTTAAAAATGTTGTGAATAGATCCGGGTAAAATTCGGGCTTTTTGCAACAAAATCCAGGAAACCGGGCCAGACCAGACTTACCTCAAATTTTGATTCAAATGTTCTAGCAAATCCGGATAAATCCGGGCAACCTGGCAACCTTAGATTGAAATGTTTTTCGTGATAGAATGGATAAGCAATCAAGGGAAATTATTTCAAATTTCTATTAGCAAACCTAAAAACTATTAGTTATTCAATAATATGAAAACGATAAACTTAGCTAATAATCCCAATTAAAACTTTACGAAGACTAACAAAATTACAAAGCTCACATAGCCAAACATGGTCAATTTGTTATGATGATGAACAAAAAGCTTTCAAAATTTCAAAAAGTCAAACAACTCATTTCGATTTATATTTTATGTGAATCCGAGCAAGGCCGGGTAAAATCTGCTAGTATAAACTAATTTTTGCCTCACTGGAAAAAGGGAGGCGTCCTAAATAATCATACACTCAGAAAAATACTCTTATATATGCCATAAGATTCTCTTATGAAGTGGCGCCATAAGAAAATTTAATGAAATTCATAAGATTGTCTTATGACGCGAATGAATTCTGAAATGAACACCTACTCCAATAAGAAATTTTCGCTTTTCATAAGGGGGTCTTATGGAAACAGGAAATGTCATGTTTGGTGAAAATAATTCAAGAAATTTGATGTTTAAAACTTTAATTTTATTATTCGGCCGACTTATTTCAAATTATATCACTATCGGCAGCACATCACACTCGGTACCAATAAAGTTATTCGGTAGCAACCGGTCCATTAATAAAATTATTTTAGACGGTGGTCAGCATGCTGAAAAGTAAACAAAAAAAGTACTTGAGTAAATAAATGTTTTCAACGTTCACAAAAAATGATTTCCTACTCAAACTTACCATTTAGAAGATCGAAATCACATTTAACTATAACAAAAACTTCTAACTCCACAACTAGTGAGTCCTTTGTATGACGATGAAAAACAGACTAATGGAGTGAATGTGTTCATTATTTTTCAAAATGCCGCTTCTTGTGTTTTTCATAAGAACTTCTTATGAAAATAGAAAGAATTTCATAAGACTCTTATGAAAACCAATTTTGCACTCTAAAAAGCGGTTCATAAGACGGTTCTTATAAAAATTATAATAAGAATTTGCCTGAGTGTAGAAATATTTTTCGTATACAAATACCTTCCCATGACAAATTTGGTTCCAATATCTCGATTAGTTTTCAAGTTATATGAAAAATTGTAAGGTAGCCCCCTCCTACCTTCCTATCACCTCACTGAGAGGAGGGAGGGGTACCTTATATTCCTAGAAATATTCCTCGATCCCAAATACCACCCCATGCCAAATTTGATACCATTTACTTGATTGGTTCTCGAGTTATGCGAAAAAATGTCTTTTGTTTGGTAGGTCTCCACCTTCATGAGAGAGGGAGGGGTCTCAAACTATAATAGGAACCTTTCCCTGCCTCCAATACCCCCACCTGCCAAGTTTCACGCAAATCGGTTCAGTAGTTTTCGAGTCTATAGAGAACAGACAGACTGACAGACAGACAGACATCTATTTATATATGGGAGAGTGGGGAATCATGGGCCACTTTTTTACGATGTTCCATAACTTCTTTATTATAAAAGATAAAATGATTATAAAAAATGGTATGGTTTTCTATATTTTCAAGGTATCATAAGGTATTTTTTTAAAATTTTTAAAAAGTTATTTTGCCCAAATTCTGACTTTTTGAAAAAAAGCAATATTTTTTTAATTTTGAAAAATGGTGGGGAATCGTGGGCCACCAAATCCAAATTGACCAAATAACATGCAAAGTTTATGAGTTGACCCAAAACTGTGATTTCCTAATTCATTTCGTTATTTTAAAGCAATTTCAGATGATGAAATAAAAAAGAGAGCTGTGTATGATCGCATAGATTCCAAAATCTGGCTCGCGAACGTTTTGGCAAAATTTCTTATATGGGATGGACAAAATATTTTTCATAACTCTTCATTTGGCATAAGAAAACTTTACAGATAGGTAAAACGTATTTTCAGTTCTGAATGTGTATAAAATCATAAAAATATAGGTGAATCAAGATGTGTGGCCCACGATTCCCCACAAGGTATGATTTGCCAATTGGTTGCGTTTGTGTGACTTATTGAAGTTTCATCAAAAATTCCTTTTCCATGTGAAAGATCATGACAAAACTAAGATCATAAGCGTATGAGCATATTTTTGTTATGCACTTTAGGTTCCCCATCGATGAAATTAGCGGGTGTTTTTTTAATTATGTAAGCAAATTTTTCTAACTTTTTTTAGCTTGATAAATAAAAGAAGCATATGATACCAATTTCAGTCAACAACATATAGGAACATATGCTCACGCAAAGCGACGACGATGACAATTGGTTTGAGATTTTTATCTCAACACACATCTGAGATATTAAAAGTGGCCCACGTTTCCCCATGGCCCACGATACCCCACTCTCCCCTATATATATAGATAATTCAAACTTTCATATATAATTAATAATTTTATCATATTATTGATAATCATTATACGGATGTTTATAAATGATAAATCATTTTAACGGTAAAAAAACTATGTCTAGAGGAGATACATTTTTCATAAAGAATATGAAGCAAAGAGTTGAATTGCACTGATGAGTTTCTAGAAACGATCTTATTCAGTTTTCACAGCCCACATACCAAATAAAAAACTGAAAGGAATAATAAGAAGAATCACTTCACCCATTAACAAAACTTTAATATTTTAAAAATGTCATCTATATATATAAAAAGTAATTTCCGTTTGTTTGTTTGTATGTTTGTCTTCAATAGGCTCAGCTGCCTTAAGAGCTAGAGAGCTGAAATTTGGCATGGGTGCTCATTAGGACCAGGAATGATGAAAAATGTTTTTAAATTTTCGGATGACCCCTTTTGAAGGCGGTCGTCCATACAACAACGGTTTTATTCCCCCGAACCGAAAGTCATGGCACCCATTTTTTGAACCGACTTTCGTTTCCGTTCGTTTCGTTGGCGGGATTATTTTCACCATCACCAAAGGCAGGCTATTAGAAACGACCATCCAGAGCTCACATGTACTGGATAGCAAATCGAAGCTTGCTGAGCATTAAAAATTTGAAAGTGAAAATTTTGGCGCGTGTTTTTTGTACCTTCTACTGTTCAAAGCACATGCTACCGGTACGAGATATTTGGATACAATTATAAGCCTACATTTTGATTGAAAAATACAACTCGCCTGTTAGGAAAATATTGACTAGAACAGTAGTGGCTTTCAAAGTGCTCTCTACCGCTGATGGGGGGCTTTGAAGGTCAACCATTTTTATATTTTTGGAATTCCTTATAGAGAAAGAAAAAAATTTTAGATTCAGAGCAGAGATGTTAAAATCGCGAGTCTACATACTCGCACTTTGCCCTTCTTTGCAGCACGATTTTATTTCGTTAAACTCAATCTGCAATGATGCTATCTAAAGTTCAACTCGGAAAGCATCAGGAAGTAAGCTTCGGGTAAACTCGGCAGGAGTAAACAGCAATCGGGGGAGAAACATCAGCGAAGCAAACGAACAGTTCAGCGAATTAAAGAAAAAATCGTTTTCGTTCGGCAGCCGAACACATCAATCGGACAACGCATGGGGGCGTGGCTAAAAGTGATAGATACAAGGGAACGGGAAACGAGCGAGAGAAGGGTGCGAGGAATGTTAACTCGGTCCGTCGGGCAACGATCGCTCGTGAGCATTCGTGTACGGTAAGCTTCGTTCTGTTGTTTCATTGGTGTGATTTTATTCCTGCGAGGAGGGGAAAACATCAACTCGGAACTGTTCTCTTCGTTTTGTGTGCAATCACGTCATGATTGGAACGAAGATAAAATCAATCTGCACACAACAAGTTAAACTCGGAAAAAATCAGCCGAATGATTCTTTCCGAGGCGAGTTTAAACACCGCTGATTCAGAGTTTATAAGTTCAAGGCTGCGATTTTAATGCTTCAATTGGAATTTTGATGGGAGATTAGAAAATTGATAAGATAATAAAATTTGAGGTTTTGAGTTTTATCCAATTCGATTTCACTGATCAATTTCTAACTTTTGAGTTATCATTGATGACCAATGTGCATGGTCGATTCTACCATCTATTAATGGGATGTTTGTGCCCATGAAAAAAACAAAACTAAAAAAAAATCTTTTTCATAATATAGAAATGATGTTTTCTAAATGATTTGTTTTCAATAACTTCAAAAAGCTATTAGTGGAACTTCCAACATTTAAGGTAAACTAAATCAAACAGTGCGAAATTGAAAAGCGAAAAAAACACACACATGCAATTGAAAACATGCAAAGTGAGAAATCATCCATATTGAAAAGTGAGATAATCTTCAACAGATATTTTCATTAGATAAGGGATGGAAAAGATAAAAAAGCAGTTTAATCTTTTGAAGATAAAACTATTAGGCCAAATCTATTCAAGCTTCCTAAGAAATGATGTTTTTCTATATTAAGTTTTCAATATCTTAGTCATCTTGCTGTTTTTATACATCGGATTGGGTTGAAAATTGGCACAAAGGTGTTATTTGGGACAAACAATTGAATTCACTTATCCAAATTAAAGTCAGGGGCCGGCCTAAGGGGTCGTCCATATTAACTATTCACTTTTTTTTTTTATTAAAGACACTTGACCATTCACATGGCATTCATTTTTTTTGCGATATTGTCGTTATTATACACCGGATTTGAATGAAATTTGGTACACGAGAGTTTTGAGGGACTAGCAATCGATTTCAGGTATTAAATTAAGTGTAAGGGCCCGGCAAAGGGGGTTGTCCAAATTAACCATTCAATATTTTTGCATTATCGTCGTTGTTAAAAGTCGGATTGGGATAAAAAATTTCACACGATAGTTTTCAGGCACTCAGAAAAATACTATTATGTATGCCATGAGATTCTCTTATGAAGTGGCGCCATAAGAAAAATTAATGAAATTCATAAGATTGTCTTATGACGCGAATGAATTCTGAAGATGAACGCCTACTTCAATGAGAGGTTGTTGCTTTTCATAAGAGATTCTTATGGAAACAGTAAATCACTTTCTAATAAGAAAAATTCTCGATATTTCATGCTGAAAACATTCACTTTATTGTTTGCCAAATTCGTTTAAAATTAAATCCTTCACTGTCACCATCAGCAGCGCATTAACAGACGGCTCCATCAAAGTTTTTTTTTGCCGCATCTTAATCCTCGACCTTTCGTTTTTTGCCGATCAGCTTGCTGAAAAGTAAACAAATAATGTATTTTAGTTTACTAAATATTCAACGTTCACACCAAAAACATCAAATCGAACTTACCATTCCGGAGATAACAATAACATTTAACATTGAAGGAAAACTATAATAACTATGAACTGGCGATTGCTTCGTACTGTTAGATGATGAAAAAAACTGATGCTATGAATGAATGTGTTCATCATCTTTTCACAATGCCGTTTCTTCTATTTTTCATAAGAACATCGTATGAAAATTGAAAGAATTTCATAAGACTCTTATGAAAAATTAGTTTGGACGCAAAAAAGTGGTTCATAAGATGTATCTTATGAAATTTATAATAAGACTAGCTGACCCGGTAAACTTCGTTTTACCTTCTTAAGTATAAATCGTAATAAATGTTTAATTTCATCTACACGTCCTTAACTGCACCGTGCTCACGAATAGATTCTTATGGAAATCGTAACAAATAAAGTTGAATTTGTATTGGGACCACCTTCCATAAAAAGTGAGATTCTTGAAACTATTATACAAACCATCTCTGACCCAAAAAAACCCTCGGATACCACATTTCCCTTCATTTCGACCGACCATTCATACGTGATGTTGTTACAAAGAAAACGCCTCCATTTTTATATATAAGATGTGAAGAGATAATTTTGTATGGGGACCCCCCTTTCATAAAAAGTGAGATTCTTGAAACTATTATACAAACCATCTCTGACCCAAAAAACCCTCGGATACCAAATTTCACTTCATTTCGACCGACCATTCAAACGTGATGTTGTTACAAAGAAAACGCCTCCATTTTTATATATAAGATGTGAAGAGATAATTTTGTATGGGGACCCCCCTTTCATAAAAAGTGAGATTCTTGAAACTATTATACAAACCATCTCTGACCCAAAAAACCCTCGGATACCAAATTTCACTTCATTTCGACCGACCATTCATACGTGATGTTGTTACAAAGAAAACGCCTCCATTTTTATATATAAGATGTGAAGAGATAATTTTGTATGGGGACCCCCTTTTCATCAAAAGTGAGATTCTCGAAACTATTATATAAACCATCTCTGACCCAAAAAACCCTCGGATACCAAATTTCACTTCATTCCGACCGACCATTCATACGTGATGTTGTTACAAAGAAAATGCCTCCATTTTTATATATAAGATTCTCTCCCCTCCTCTCACCTTTAGTTCAAAAATGGGGGGGGGGGGGGGTTATTACAATAAATCATATTTTACTGTCAAAACATGGCTGCCTGACTCGTTTAAGCAAAATCGCTTGGCAATTGTTTAAGTTATGTTATAAGTCACGTTGATTTTGTATGGGAGCCTCTGGTTTTAAAGGTAGGATGTGTTATTTAGTAAAATAGATTGTTTTTCCACATCAAAACATGCATGTGTACACAATTTCATGAATATCCCATGTGAATTGTATGGGTTGTATATATTTTTTCAAATTTTTTCACATTTTTTTAAGGGAGCCCCACGTTTTAAAAGCGAGCAATTGCAGTCTGCATAATGAATCAACTTCTTGTGTCTTTTCGATCTCGTGAACCAATTTTTATGAAAATCGCATTTAAATTGTTCAAGTTATGTCCCGTTTCAATTTGATTTTGTATGGGAGCCCCCCTTCTATAAATAGTGAGATTCTTGAAACTATTATACAAACCATCTCTGGCCCCAAAAACCCTCGGATACCAAGTTTCACTTCATTCCGACCGCCCGTTCATACGTGATGTTATCACAAAGATAGCGCCTCCATTTTTATATATAAGATTTCCTCTGAGTGGGGGCGGGCAATCGATTTCAGATGTCAAATGTTTCGCCGGATGTCGACGAAAGAAGTCATCCATATTTATTAATTTTTCACTGATTTTAGCAATGTTGAAGTTATTATGCAATGAATTAATTGCTTTTAAAATTGGCACACAGGGGTTTTGAGGGAAGAAAAAATTGACTTCAGATATCAAAGATTGTAAGAAGCCACAGAAAGGAGTTTTGGGCAATAATAGCGTTGTTATGCAAAGATCGAGTCGAAATTTATACACGGTGTTTTTTTGGCACAGTCAATTGATTCCTGATTTCAAATTTAATAGCAGAAGACAGAATTATTGCTCAACAATGAATTCGGAAGTGCATCTGAAAAATGGTTGGCAATTGACTTTCATACAAACTTTTCATGACATATTCCAACTGGAAAGCGAAACGGAGTTCGTATGGGATCAGCTAGTTATAAATATTCTTCGAAGTTTGATAGAGGTATCTTCAAAGGGTCGTTTTTGAAAACACATTTAGTGTATCACGAACAAGAATTAGGAAAACAAGTTAGTTAAAAGAATATTTAAACAGATTTTTTATTTTATTTTCAAACTTGTTATCACTACCTGAAAGGTAGAAAAAAGAGTTTCCTTAAGAAAATCTAGGAGCATATGTGGTGTAGGAAAACTCGATCGCACCAATATTCACCAAAATGGATCCTGATCTATAACCTTCCCCCTACTAACACTACCCTTTCTTTGGGTATTTAAATATAGATTCGCAGACGTATGGACGGTTGCTATATTTGGAGATATTGACTTACCTTTGTCTCTGAATTTTTCAAATTTAATATTTGGATTACAAAGGGACAAAAGGTTGTTATTTGATCCTATGAAGTATCCTACTAACAATCCTTCCTTCATTCCTCATTGACTACTAGGACGTGGCCGGCGTCGATATTGATCATTTTCAAAGGGAGAGCATGAGTTTTGTGCATTGTGAATGAACTGCTAGTCCCAAGCACCATTATTTTGGCCCTTGCACAAAACAGATGGCTTCGATCAATCACAAAGTAGCAACCATTGGCGAGGTAGAACTTGTTCTGCATAGCCACGCCAGCGATCATGGAATTTGAAGTGTGTAAGTTGAACAAAGTCTATTAATAATATTATCTGAAATTTTAAAGCACCTCAAATTCAATGATTTAAGATGGATATGAGTAGTCAAGTTAGCTAAGCTTAGTGTAGTAGTTAATCTATCTAGCGCAGAAAATTGGATAAAAAATATCATCGGAGTAAAAAGTTATGGAAGTTCAAAGTCAAAGTGACAGTGCACGTGCTTCCTATTTCTATACAATTACATATAAACCATAACCAATTCACCAACGACATTTCTAAAAACTATCTGCACAGAGAAAAAAGACGGCTGTTTTTCCAATTATTCCAATGATCAAAGTGTACACTCTAATTCTCCTTGACTCAGATTTGAAGGAAAACAATTCAAAATTCGCCAAAACTAGGAAAACTCAAATTTTGATTAGAGCGGCATAACTCAAAACTGAGTTGTAGGGGTTTTCACGAATTCTGAGTTGTTTTTGTTCAGGGTGGTTTAGGCTTGTTCATGGATCGACTGAATGAAAAAAAATCAAAAATTTATGAAATTTTGAAGCGGTTTTGAATGGAATTTCTGATTTCAAAAAGAAAAAGACGATTGTGCGGTGTATTTACAAGATGGATTCGTGAATTTTTATCCGGTCGGCTTTATTTTTACCACAAAAAAATTAGTGCCACCAGGCCATTTGACCGCATCCAGCCGGTGGATCTACGTGCTGTTTCACTTGATACGCTAACCCGCCAGCACACTCTGCCTGATTTGAACTGATCTGAAAAGACAAGGAAAAAGAAAACACCATTGGTGAAAATCATTTACATTCCAAAATTATGAGAAAATTATACTTACAGTTGTGGATGATGGCTTCCGTAGAGATTTCTGGAAGAAAAGATAAATTTGTTAAATTTTGTATTTATCCTTTCGACACCACTTAATTTCTAACTCAAAAGTAAATGTAATTAAAAGTTGCACTCACCTTGATTATTGTTATTATTTCGTCAACTGGTCTCCGACCATCGCATCCAAACAATCAACACTGGTTTTGGAACTCTCTGAGTTGTTTTCATCTATTTTGTTCGAAAACATATGCGTCTTCGCTAAGTTCCAGACTTTGAAAGTCAATAGATGAAAACAACTCAGAATTTTGATGGATTCCAAATCAGTTGTTTTCATCTTCATACATAATGCGACAGCTGAACCGAAATTATTCAGTCTCTGAATAATCTAAATTTACCGTGTTTTGCCTCCAACTATAAATATATTAATAGATTCAATTACAAACTGCTAATTGACCTAACGTAATAACTATAAATATAATGAATTCAACTGTAATGATATAATTGATTCAACTGTAAACATGTTAGATTCAACTACAATTATATGATTGATTTTAGGCTTTCAATTATTTCTGTATACCTCCCACCAAATGTTGAAACAGCTTTATAGTTAGTTTCGGGAAACTTCTGGAAGAACTACCTGAACCAATGATTCTTTTCGGCGATCTTAATGCCTACCACATAGCATGGGGCAGTCTAGTCACAAAAGCTTCAAATCAAAGCAGCAAACGCGGTAATGCGTTACTTTAACCACTTTAACAGGCTATCGAAAACAATTTGATTGTTTAAACAACGGTTCTCATACCCGCATCGATCCAGTAACGGGAAAATCGCAGGCACTAGATGTTACCCTTTGCTCTGCATCAATATCTGCAAAATTCTTATGGAGGGTGAACACAAATCTAGCAAATAGTGACCATTTCCCAACATTTGTAGATGTAGCTGGTCAACCTGAAATCATAAAATGTCGTAGGAAATGGATTTACGATCGTGCAGATTGGGCTAAATTTGAGCGTTTATCGAGGGAACATTTGAATCCAGATTGCACTTTCAGCGTGGCAGAATTTTCTCAAAAATTAATAGAAATACAGGGTGGCCTGCGATATCCCATTTTCAAATTCCCGGTTTTTCTCGGTTTTTCCGATTGAGATTTTATGGTTTCCCTCGTTTCAAATGCCCTAATAAATATGTCCATCAGGTTTTTTGACCAAAACTGAAGACATCTTTATGCAAGTTGAATGTTAAAGTGTGAGAGGACTTAATTCTTTTTAGTTTAATCTTGAAACTCAAAGCTTATTCAAATTACGGTGATCGTAATACGGCAAGAAAATAAATCTAGTTGCCCGATCCTTAACCTAAATTTTTTTCTGAATCAGTCTTTCATACCATTTTCGCTTTTTATAAGAGAAACTGTTATTCTTTTATTTTTTGCATGGATAAATCATAGTTTTGATATGATACCATATAATATTTTTAAAATTTCAAGTTGAAATACAAAATTTTCTATTTAAATCTACTGAATGATATTCTGATATTTTTATTCTAAAGTTATTTCAACAGATTCAGATGAACCTGATATTTTATTTCGGTTCTCATGAATGTTTTTGTTTGGATACCTTTACAATTTTTATTAAAATGCACTGATTTTTAAATTTTCTGTCCTATCTCGAAAATGCATGATTTTATTTGATTTTGTGTGTAATGTAAACAAGAATCACACAAAAACTTTCAATTAACCGAATAAATAGTAGCATCTTTTTTCCGGCATTTTTTCCGCATGGGACGATTCCCGATTCTCAAAAGTTTAAGGTGAGATAAATATTTAAAGAAAATATTTTCAAAACCAAATAAAATAAGTACTTCGAGATTATGTCGTTTGTCAAAATTGGATGTTTGATTCTTGAACTTATGGTTTGATAGTTTTTGACAATTTTTAGTGTTTTAGTACATAAATCACAAACAAAATTTTGATTACCTATGATGATTTTTTATTTTTGAAGTACTGTAAACTCGAATGATAACAGCTTAAAATAAGTAAAGTCACGTTAAAAAATTCTCATTCTTCAGTTTATTCAAAAACTAACTTTGATCATAAGATCTTTGTAAAAAAAAAGCTTTTCAGAAATTTTTTCGACCAAGAGAAGACTTCATGGATGAATAACTGAATTCATATCTCTCTTTTAACGTTTTATTAAAATTCTTTTTTTTTTTTCATCAAAATAATTCGATATTTTAGTTGGACTCTTCAAATAATTTCCCCAGTTTAAATATGTGTGGAAGATTTCTGCTTATTTTTCCAATTTTCGTTTCAGCATACGTGATTTTCTGGAAAAAAAAATAAGTTCCTGATGCAGACTCTAACTTTATCAATTCGGGACTAGTGTATAAGCTAGATGATAAGCTTAAATCTTAGTTTTCGAGATGTGGATTCATACGTTCAATAGAAAACTGTCTGATTTCAATGATGAATTCACAACTATAAAGTCGCGGCATTTAGAATTTTTTTAAATTCCTTTCACTTATTTCTTCATTCAGATTTTTAAGTTCTATTTTTTCCAGATATTCGCAAAGAAAGTGCACAATAGTAAAAAATCTTTAATTAATTAACGCCATAAAAGTTAACTACCATGACTTAACGTATTTTATTCAAACTTCATAGTTGTGAAACGTTTATAAATAAAAAAAAAAATTCACTGCAGTGCACAATATGGGTGAATTAAGAAATAGTCTGTGGTCGAGAAATTTTTCTACGACGTTTCTTTGCTCGACAAAAGTATGCGCTAAGTTCAAAAATCTAAATTTTTCAAAAATTCCCGACATTTTCAGGCATTTTACTCATTAATATAAAATACCTACATTTTCCTGCTACTCCCAAATGGTTAACAATCCTGGAATAAACGACTACAGATCGTAAAGTTTTTGAGATAAAGTTCCGTCATGGTGAAATGAATGTAAATAATTTTCCCGGTTTTGATTTGAAAATCCCGGTTTTTTCCCGGTTTTCCAGGTCTTATTTTAAATTCCCGTTTTTTTCGGATTTCCCGGTTCGCTGGCCACCCTGGAAAGTAGACCAAGAACAAGTGACGTATTAAGCAAGATGTATGTGCCGTGGTGGAACCACGATATTGCTCAGGCAATGAAACTGAGAAGGAAACGACTTAGAGCAGGCATGTCAAACTGGGGGTTTGAGGGCCGCATGCGGCCCGCGGCCGTGGTCAATGCGGCCCGCGTAGCCCCGTCTTAAATTGTCACAAAAAAACACCACTGATTTTTATGTAAAATATGTAAGGATGTTTTCGACAAACTACAAGAGGTTATTTTACAGTATAATTTACCTTTGGAAAAGCTAGCTACTCTAGCAAGGATAGTGCATCAACTATGTTTGGGGCTCAAAATGGTGTTGGTGTAAAACTGCTTGCGAAAATAAGGGAGACCGATAGCAATTTCAAATTTGATAATTTTCAATGTATTATTCACCAAGAGGCATCATGCGCAAAGCAATTGAAGTTCCAGCATGTGCTAAAACCAGTTTCAGATACAGACTCCGTTCGATTATGGCAACATTCGATTTTGGCAACATCCGAGCAAAAACCGTTCGTTTTTGGCAACATAAAAAAGCCGGTTTTTTCGTCAATTTTTTATTTTTTATTTTCATTCAAATTAATCAAACCTAATGTAAAACGTAATATTAACATGATTTTTTTCAATTCAGCTTAATTATAATAGTTTTAAACAGTGAAATCATGGCTGTATCCATGTTTTACTGTATAAAACTAATATAATTCAGAAAAATTGAAAAAAATTCATGCCAATATGAGGTTTTAGTTCAATTTTGACTAATTTAAAATAAAATTAAAAATAAAAAAGTGACTAAAAAACCGTTCGATTTTGGCAACATAAAATTTACGGGCGTGTTGCCAAAAACGAACGGGGTCTGTACTATAAATTTTATCCGTTCCCGTGGCTTGAATCATCGCCAATTTTCGACATTTTTGGAAGACATTGGACATGAATTCGATTGTGTTCCCTACTACACAGAAGTACGCTGGCTTTTCTGCCACAAAATATTAAAAATATTCTTTTTGCTACTAATATTATTTTTGGAAATGAAAGGTGAACCTGTTGAACATTCTCAAGCAGACGATTGGGTTCAGGATTTGGCATTTTCCGGAGATAAATTAATTTTTTAATCTATATATATAAAAAGTAATTTCCGTTTGTTTGTTTGTATGTTTGTCTTCAATAGGCTCAGCTGCCTTAAGAGCTAGAGAGCTGAAATTTGGCATGGGTGCTCATTAGGACCAGGAATGATGAAAAATGTTTTTAAATTTTCGGATGACCCCTTTTGAAGGCGGTCGTCCATACAACAACGGTTTTATTCCCCCGAACCGAAAGTCATGGCACCCATTTTTTGAACCGACTTTCGTTTCCGTTCGTTTCGTTGGTGGGATTATTTTCACCATCACCAAAGGCAGGCTATTAGAAATTAGAAACGACCATCCAGAGCTCACATGTACTGGATAGCAAATCGAAGCTTGCTGAGCATTAAAAATTTGAAAGTGAAAATTTTGGCGCGTGTTTTTTGTACCTTCTACTGTTCAAAGCACACGCTACCGGTACGAGATATTTGGATACAATTATAAGCCTACATTTTGATTGAAAAATACAACTCGCCTGTTAGGAAAATATTGACTAGAACAGTAGTGGCTTTCAAAGTGCTCTCTACCGCTGATGGGGGGCTTTGAAGGTCAACCATTTTTATATTTTTGGAATTCCTTATAGAGAAAGAAAAAAATTTTAGATTCAGAGTTTATAAGTTCAAGGCTGCGATTTTAATGCTTCAATTGGAATTTTGATGGGAGATTAGAAAATTGATAAGATAATAAAATTTGAGGTTTTGAGTTTTATCCAATTCGATTTCACTGATCAATTTCTAACTTTTGAGTTATCATTGATGACCAATGTGCATGGTCGATTCTACCATCTATTAATGGGATGTTTGTGCCCATGAAAAAAACAAAACTAAAAAAAAAACCTTTTTCATAATATAGAAATGATGTTTTCGAAATGATTTGTTTTCAATAACTTCAAAAAGCTATAAGTGGAACTTCCAACATTTAAGGTAAACTAAATCAAACAGTGCGAAATTGAAAAGCGAAAAAAACACACACATGCAATTGAAAACATGCAAAGTGAGTTTTCAACATGCTCAACAAAATCATCCATATTGAAAAGTGAGATAATCTTCAACAGATATTTTCATTAGATAAGGGATGGAAAAGATAAAAAAGCAGTTTAATCTTTTGAAGATAAAACTATTAGGCCAAATCTATTCAAGCTTCCTAAGAAATGATGTTTTTCTATATTAAGTTTTCAATATCTTAGTCATCTTGCTGTTTTTATACATCGGATTGGGTTGAAAATTGGCACAAAGGTGTTATTTGGGACAAACAATTGAATTCACTTATCCAAATTAAAGTCAGGGGCCGGCCTAAGGGGTCGTCCATATTAACTATTCACTTTTTTTTTTATTAAAGACACTTTACCATTCACATGGCATTCATTTTTTTGCGATATTGTCGTTATTATACACCGGATTTGAATGAAATTTGGTACACGAGAGTTTTGAGGGACTAGCAATCGATTTCAGGTATTAAATTAAGTGTAAGGGCCCGGCAAAGGGGGTTGTCCAAATTAACCATTCAATATTTTTGCATTATCGTCGTTGTTAAAAGTCGGATTGGGATAAAAAATTTCACACGATAGTTTTCAGGCACTCAGAAAAATACTATTATGTATGCCATGAGATTCTCTTATGAAGTGGCGCCATAAGAAAAATTAATGAAATTCATAAGATTGTCTTATGACGCGAATGAATTCTGAAGATGAACGCCTACTTCAATGAGAGGTTGTTGCTTTTCATAAGAGATTCTTATGGAAACAGTAAATCACTTTCTAATAAGAAAAATTCTCGATATTTCATGCTGAAAACATTCACTTTATTGTTTGCCAAATTCGTTTAAAATTAAATCCTTCACTGTCACCATCAGCAGCGCATTAACAGACGGCTCCATCAAAGTTTTTTTTTGCCGCATCTTAATCCTCGACCTTTCGTTTTTTGCCGATCAGCTTGCTGAAAAGTAAACAAATAATGTATTTTAGTTTACTAAATATTCAACGTTCACACCAAAAACATCAAATCGAACTTACCATTCCGCAGATAACAATAACATTTAACATTGAAGGAAAACTATAATAACTATGAACTGGCGATTGCTTCGTACTGTTAGATGATGAAAAAAACTGATGCTATGAATGAATGTGTTCATCATTTTTTCACAATGCCGTTTCTTCTATTTTTCATAAGAACATCGTATGAAAATTGAAAGAATTTCATAAGACTCTTATGAAAAATTAGTTTGGACGCAAAAAAGTGGTTCATAAGATGTATCTTATGAAATTTATAATAAGATTTCCTCTGAGTGGGGGCGGGCAATCGATTTCAGATGTCAAATGTTTCGCCGGATGTCGACGAAAGAAGTCATCCATATTTATTAATTTTTCACTGATTTTAGCAATGTTGAAGTTATTATGCAATGAATTAATTGCTTTTAAAATTGGCACACAGGGGTTTTGAGGGAAGAAAAAATTGACTTCAGATATCAAAGATTGTAAGAAGCCACAGAAAGGAGTTTTGGGCAATAATAGCGTTGTTATGCAAAGATCGAGTCGAAATTTATACACGGTGTTTTTTTGGCACAGTCAATTGATTCCTGATTTCAAATTTAATAGCAGAAGACAGAATTATTGCTCAACAATGTATTCGGAAGTGCATGTGAAAAATGGTTGGCAATTGACTTTCATACAAACTTTTCATGACATATTCCAACTGGAAAGCGAAACGGAGTTCGTATGGGATCAGCTAGTTTTATATACTTTTCACAAAATAACATTTTGATTAATGACTGATGAGACTTATATAACATATGATTGATGTTGCATAAATTACTAACGATTTATCATTATTTAATATTATTCAATAATAGCTTTGATATTTTTATAGGTTAGGTGAAAATAAAAACGTGTTTTCACATACATCAGAATCAAATATATCAAATATATCTTTACTCTTTGATAATTCTATTAACACATAAACATTTCTTTTTTATTCTGGGTCAATTGATTCGTTATTGATATAATTTCAAGCATTATTTAATTAAATTAACTGTTATCCATAACGTCACATGGCGAATAAAATTGGACACAGAAGACGATTTTCGAGGATTTGATGATCCTAAACAAAAAATAAATTTCCTAAGACGTAAGTTAGAACCTTCTGACGACAGTGAACAAGATAACATGAGTAAGAACAGAAAAAGAAAGAACAAGAGAAACAAATCGAAAAATGAATCAGAATCGAAAACACAAAATATGGAAATAGGATCACAGGATTCAGATGTAAGTTTAAAGAATGAATCAAATCAAAAGAATCTAAACATTAACAAACAGTCAGAACCATCTAACAACAGTATAATGGACGATAAACAAGAAAAACCAGTCAACATTAACACAAAAGCAAATAAATAATATCAACAGAAGGAAACACCAACTACTGACGAATCAGATACTGAAAATGAATCTGAGGAATCTGATGTTAATAAGAGAATACATCCGATGATGGTAGCAAAAATGCTACACAACAATGGAATTAAAAATCACTACAATTTAAACCAAATGGAGGATCTAAATTCAAAATTACATTTCAAAAACCTAAAGATGCGGAGTTACTTCTTAACTCTAAATTATTGAAAAATGAATTTAAATATAAAGTAGACGTACCAAATATTTATAAAGAGACTATTGGTGTGGTCAGAAGTATTCCGCCAGCAATAACAGATGAGGAGATTCTTGAAAATTTGGAAAGTAATAACATAAACATATTCAAAGTAGAAAGAATCCAAAGAATCGATAGAGAAAATAGTAAGGGAAAGGAAAAGAAGTTAATAAATACACATTCCATAAAAATTTACGCAAAAGGTTAACATCTCCCAAAAACGATTCAAATATATGGCATAAACGCCAGGGTTGAAGCCTACTTCTTCCCATTAAAACAATGTTCTAAGTGTTGGCGATTTGGCCACAAAGAAAAAGTTTGTAGGTCAAAAGAAAAAAATTGTGTGAACTGCAATATAAATCACGAAGAAACGATATGAAAATCTCCCCCTCTTTGTAAGAACTGCAAAGAACAGCATAGGGCAGACGATAAAAATTGCAAAGAACGATCAAGACAACTGAAAATTCAAAAAGAAATGACACTTAACAAGCTAACATATTTTGAAGCAGCTAATGTTTACCCGAAATTTACAAATTTACAACAAAGACTTGGCAATGCAAGGGACTTTCCGGAACTTCCTAACAAAACCATAAATAATAATCCACCAACAAGTTATCGAATGAATTTTGCAGAAACAATTCAACGAAATACAAATAATGTCAAAACCATAGATCAATGAGATGCCTCGGTAGGGTTACCAGTTAGCAAAAATGATATGAGTAATCTAATACAATAAATTAAAAATGAAATTATTAAACAATTAGACTTGGGAAATATGATGAATAAAATTAAAACTATACATGATAATCTAATGGAAGGAATTAAATGTAAGGACTCAATTGAAAGAGACATACTCATGATAAAGGTTAGCAGAGATCTAAACACCATTATTCATCCTGAAAAACTGATCGAAGATTCCAATGAGGTGTCGGTAGATCAGCCTGAAGAGTATTTAAATAATTGAATGAAACATAAAGATTCAAAACTAGAATAGTTAATCAGCTTTTTTTCAAAGCTGTTGATTTTATCTGTTTATTATTTATTTTAAAATGGGAAGGGAAAATTACAAAGATCTAATAATACTTCAAAGTAACATTAATAGTATCAGGCCAACAGATACTCGTGAAATACAGCATTTGAAAAAACATCAAGTAGACATAGTTCTACTTTCAGAAACATGGCTAAAACCGAATGAAAAATTCAACTTTCCTGGTTATAATTTTGTCTCTCGTTCGAGACCAACAGGCTACGGTGGAGTTGGAATTTTAATTGAAAAAAATATAGTTTTTGAAAACATTAAGCTAGATAAAATAAGCCAAGTTAAAGCAATAGCAATCAAAACATTAAATACGTATCCACCCATTCTGATAATATCAGTATACATACCACCCCTTCCAATAAACAACAATGATATAATAGCACCTTTTACAAAATACTTCAATTAATTGAAAATCCGAACTGCGAGACTATTCTAGCAGGAGATTTTAATGCTCATCATCAAATATGGAATCCACATCATAAGAACTGTCCCAGAGGAGAATTAATAACTTATCTAACTGAAAATACTAATCTTATTATATTAAATGATGGTACACCCACACTTATTAAACCTCCAAACACTACTCCTTCGGCAATAGACTTGACTTTTACAACACTCAAAATAGCCACCAAATCTGAATGGACAGTATTAAACGAAGATTTTTTCAGTAATCATCTAATATATAAAGATGAGTTGGACTATATATGTTTGTTTGTTTGTATGCACCTTATACAAATCCACACCGCTGAACCGATCAGCCTGAAATTTGGTACAGAGATGTAGTTGAACCAGGGTAAGGTTTTAGTAATAGTTCTGAGCCCCTCCCACCTAAGAAAAGGGACCCTCCCATACAACGTTCTATTTTATTCCCACGAACCAAAAGTCATGGCACCCATTTGGCAGCCGATTTTCGTTTGCTTTGGCGGGTTGTTTTCTCCATCACCATGGGCCGGGCGTAAGAAACGACTATCCAGAGTTCACGTGTACTGGAAAGCAAATCAATGCTTGCTGAGCGTTAAAGATTTGAAAGGGGAAATTTTGGCGGGTGTTTTTTGTACCTTCTACTGCTGAAAGCACATGGTACCGGTAGTTACGAGATTTTTGGATGCAATAATGAGCTAACATTTCGGATTGAAAAATACAACTAACCTGTAAAGTACAGTACCGTTCATAATTGTATAGAAATTTGAAGCAAGCGCACTGTCACTTCGACTTTGAACTTCCATAACTTTTTACTCTGATGATATTTTTTGATCAAATTTTTTGCGTTAGATAGATCAACTATCACACTATTATAACACAAAGTTTGAGCTTTCTGGAGTTTGTGTGGCCTGAGAAACAGTAATTCTACGAAAATCGGACATTTTGGACTTTTCTCATTCAAACTGCAATATCTGTGAAACTACGCTACATTTGTTATTGAAATTTTGCAAAGTAATTGTTGAAAAATAAAGCTAGCACATCTGAAGTTTTCGAAAAGTTCTATCGATGAGATCAAAAGTTACGCGAGGTGCAATATTTCAGGCATGAGCCTTGAAATGCGATTTCTATAGAATTTTGGACGAATGTTTCCATAGGAAAATCAAATTCACTGTTTAACAACCGGTAAATCCATTTCAACCGAAAAATCACGACAATATCGCGAGATTCTGATTTCAAAACACAAATGGATCATTTATTCCATTTTTTCTTTTCTTCATTGCTTTTGCCAGACATTTTTTGTCTGATTGGTGGAGGAAACGATATTGTTTTCATGAATCGTCCAAAATTCTATAGAAATCGCATTTCATGGTTCATGCCTGAAATATTGCACCTCGCGTAACTTTTGATTTCATCGATAGAACTTTTTGAAAACTTCAGACATGTTAGTTTTATATTTCAACAATCACTCTGCAAAATTTCAATAAAAAATGTAGCGTAGTTTCAGAGATATTGCAGTTTGAATGAGAAAAGTCCAAAAAGTCCGATTTTCGTAGAATTACTGTTTCTCAGGCCACACAAACTCCAGAAAGCTTAAATTTTGTGATATAATAGCGTGATAGTTGATCTATCTAACGCAAAAAATTTGATCAAAAAATATCATCAGCGTAAAAACTTACGGAAACTCAAAGTCGAAGTGACAGTGCGCTTGCTTCCAATTTCTATACAATTATGAACGGTACTGTATGTATTGACTTGAATTGTAGTGGTTTTCTAAGTACTCCTTACAACTGCTGAAGGGCTTTGGAGTCTATAAGAATATACAGTGTGTGAAGTATGGATGCAATGATTTACCTTCATTATGAATTTGGATTGAGTGCTGAAAACATATAAAGCTATTTTCTTAAATCAAGCTTTATAGAACCAACCATTTTCGTATTTTTAGAATTCCTCATAGAGAAAGATAAAATAATTAAATTCAGAGTTATAAATAAGTTGAGAGCTGTGATTTCAACACTTTGAAAGCCGTCGAGAAATCTAAATGGAGGATTCAAAAATTTAACGTGCATTATCTGGAAAAACCAAATCCAACGCAAGAAACTTTATTTGAAATTATGTATGAGTTTTTAAGTTTTTTACAATTCAATTTTATCGGTCAATCTATGACTTTTGTAAAAATGTTGATCATCAATGTGTTCAATTTTACCATCCAATTATGCGAAAACTTAAATCGTTAAGTACTGCGAATCCAATCAAATTATTTCCAAGAATTTTTTCTTTATCACTCTTCAAAATGAGACACGAAAGCCACAACCGTGGTAAAATGTCTATAATAAATATAAAAAAAAAACTCTTCAAAATAATTAATGAATTTTTATTTCCAAGAACGGAATTTTTTTTTTAAATCTTTTGTTATAACATCATAAAATGGACGATTTGGGTTCCGAGATAATTTCTTTAAGATCATTTCAAAAAACTATTAGTGGAACTTGGAACATTTAAGAAAAACTTATCATAAAACGGTGTGGAAAAAACAGCGAAAAGTATACAAACATTTGAAAACATGAAAAAAGAGTCTTCAACAAGTCTAAAAAACCAAATACAAACACATACAGGATCTCAATGAAACTTAATGTTTCCTCGAATAGATTCCTTTTACTTAATTCTAAGCGTACATCTTTCGAGTATATGATGGCTAGAATCTCACAAATGCTCTAACCACTAAACCACAAAAGATTACTGTGTATGCCATGACTGGAATTCGAACTCATGGTCGTTGGCTTGGAAGACTTGAAGGCCACGAGCTGCGGCAAGTTTCAGAAGCCTTCTTAGAATTTTCTGGGCAAATAAAGATTGAATATAGCATGCGGGGGAGTATTTGGCATATAGCGTCCGAGAAGATCATCTCCAAAAGAGTTTTCATTAGATGGGGGGGTGGGAAAGATAAAAATATAGTTTAATCATTTGAAGATAAAAAAAAATAGAAGACCAAAGCTATTCAAGCTTCCTTTAAGAAAGGGTAGGTATAAAATGTTTTTCGTGATAAAATAAAAAAGCATTCATGGGAAATTATTTTGAATTTCAATGAATACGAACCTCATAACTATAAGTGTTTCAAAAATATGAAAAAGAGAAAACAGTAAATATTCTCATTTAAAACTTTAAAAACACTAACAAAACTTTCAAAGCTTACATACATGGCACAACATGGGTAAAAAAATTTCATAATTAATATATAAAGCATATTGAATACAAAGCTACCAAAATTTCGTAAAGTCAATCGACTCATTTTGATTTATATTTTATGCAAACCCGAGCAAGGCCGGGTAAATCAGCTAGTAAAGCTATAAAGTTAACTATATACGACTCATCAAAAAATTTACAGAATGACAGAGAACGAATAAATAAAAAACAACTTCTAATCAACTTGAACGAATTACAACCGGAAATGTTCCATAAACCTGAAGATATATCAGAAATTTTTAAGGAAGAAATGGATGAATGTACTTTCAACGTAACAGAAAATTGTAAAAAAAATCCTAAAAATGGTGGACCAAAGAAATTAAAATTTTATTATCCATCAAAAATCCAAATTTTTTTTTTTTTAGAAATCAAAATGACAAAAACTACATCGAATACAAAGAAGCGAAAAAGATTAATAAGAATAGAAAGAAAGTGTCGGAAAGAAACAATAGATAACATAAATAGTGACATGAATACAAAACAACTTTGGAATAAAATTAAAATGATTGGGGGTGGTAAACCATCAAAGAACAATATTTGGTTATAAAATAATTTCAATTTGAGCAAAAACTTCATGAATCTGAATTTTCATAATATAGAAACAAATATTCAATACTCAATCAAATCGGTTGAAAATAAATTAAGTATAAATTTAAATGAAATACAAAAAATAATTAAACCGAAAAAACATCATTCTACACCAGGTCCCGATAATATATCCTTTTTTATATTAAAAAATCTAAAAATTGAACTGAAAATAAGAATCGCAGAATTATTATCAGAAGCACTTGATTCAGGAAAAATTCCTGAAAACTGGAGAGAGACAAAAATTATACCTGTACTAAACCCGGTAAAGATCCGTTGCTACCAACATCTTATCGACCACTCTCGATGATATCAGTTTTACTCAAACTCAACAACTTCACGGTTGAAAATCACCTAGTAGATTTTTTAAACAAAAACAATATCATTCGAAAAACGTCATTTGGTTTCAAATAACATTCATCAGCTGTAAACAGTATCAATACAGCGATTTCTGAAATACAAGATACGAAGAGATATGGAGGTGTAATTGCCACATTCTTAAACCTAACCAAAGCTTTTGATAACGTCAATATCAAGGCCGTGCGAAAGGGGGGGGGGGGGGGGTTTAGGGGTTTAACCCCCCCCCCCCCCCCCATGAAGATTTTTCCAAGTAAAATTTTCGAAAAAGTAAAGAGAAATTACTTGATTTCAAAAGGTGCTAAATAAGTGTTAACAAGAAAGTAAGAAATTTTTCTCGCCTCCGCGGAAATTGGTCTTCAATCACCCTACGCTTGAGACATTTTATTTCACGACATTACATACATATTGATACACGATTTGATAATCGTAGATACAGATTGGAAATTTAATCAACCTTTAGCATTGAAACTCTACACTTGACATACAAAAACGCTACCTCGTCTATAGAATGGGTTTTTTTTTACAGAAAAAATTGTGCTGATATGAAATGTTCTTCAAGTAACCAATTGCAGTCTCAATTTTATTATTTGTTTTTTGTTCTTCTAATTGTTCAACATCACATTCAAAAACGTTTGATAAATAACACAAGGCCACGAAATTAACGTCCTTTGAGGTGCAAAGAATTTGAAAGCTAATTTTGACTAACAAGATGCAGTTTTACTATAAGCTTTTGTTTTTTGAAAAACTTTTGCAAATATTTTAAAATCGTTTTAGAAATTTCTGCATTATTTTGACAAAACTTTAAATCAAAAACACAAGATCTTAAAATTAAGGTATAAATCAATTTTTGGAACTTTCCTCAAGACTCCAAGTTATTCTGAATTCTGCGAAAAAGTTTAGAGGTTTTCAATTTATGTACTTTTCCCCATTTTTAATGAAGTTTTAAACCAAATTGAATTTTAATTTTCAAAAAAAAACTTTAAATTTAACGAATTTTAAAGTAATACTATTAAAGTTATTATTTTTAACTTGAGTACTTTTTTTGCCTTTTATTTAAATTGTTGGACGAATTTTGATATAGAAAAGAGTTTTATCTTTGACTTTGATCACTGGCAATCTTGAAAAAAATTAAATACACCCTTAGAAAATCTTACACAAAAGTATGTAAAAAGAAGTCAAAACAACCCGTAAGTGCAGGAAGCCACCAGTATGTAAAAATGGTGGTACGCAAAATAATGTAATATAGCCTGGTACATACCAGTATGTAGAAAGTACGCAAACGAACGTAGAGCTCTGTGAACTGAAAAATATGTTAAAATCACATAAAATAGGAAAAAATCAAGTTTCTAATTTGGAATTAAGAAGCAGGGATATTTTCTTTCAAAAATAAATTCAATTTCTTTTTGAGTATGCTATTTATTGTCCATCAATTATAACTTTAAAGCTATATGGACCTAGTGATTTTTTTCGATTGGATATCACCTCCATTATTTCCGGGCCAACTGTTTGTTTTAGCAAACTGTCTTCGTTGGTTCATTGAACAGTTTTTCGCTGGGGATCCTGTTTAATTGGCCATACTATGGTGGATAAACTGGAAGACATGCTGATTGGCCAGTTCGGAACAGTTCCTTGAGCTGGTGTCATCAGGCAAGAATTTGGGACTGGATTTCTATGGGATTCAGTAACCGACTGGCCGGAGAAGTTAGAAATCCTGTAGAAGCAAAAAATAGTTAGCAAAATTGTTAAAAAATAAATAATTAAAAGTACATACCCTTTTTGTTCCGCTTGACTGCGGCTGGGACTATTGAAATCAGATTGTGAAATCGTCCGGTTTCATGTCGCTTCTGGATCCAGAGGAAACCAACCACTATCCTTAAATTATGGAGAAGAATTATAAAAAAACATACAGCAGTTATAAATGTTTCTAAACTTACCGAAGAAGCGGACAATTTCCGATGTTTTCGCAAAGATTCACCAGCAGGGTGGCCACTCAAAATCAATTTTTAATTTCCCGCATTTTTCCCGTTTTATTCCCGCATGATCTCACGAAATTCCCGGTTTTATACAACAGAAAACCAAACAAAATTCCGAATATTCATTTTTGAAGCCATAAAACGAAAATCGATTAAGCTTTCTTTTAATGGTAAATGAACTTTAAATGATTTTTGTTTCAGTTATGTTTACCAGTTAACCTGCAAATCATTAGATTGATAAGCCGGGTTTTTTTTTCAATTTTCTAAAACTATTTCTTTTGATTCGAAAATGTCGATTATCATTTTTCAATTTTATTTGTATGTCATATATTTTTAAATATTTCAATTTTTTCGTCCATCAAGCTTGCCTCTCTCTGAGCGTCGAAAAGCACCTTGAATTTTTTAGCTTCCAGTTCCTTACTCTCCTTTTCTGCCTGTCGCTCCCTTTTCGCTATAGTTTTTTTCAGGTTTTCCTCCATTTTTTTGCTTTTAAGGACTCGACATATCTCGAATGAGTATTGAGACCATGCATACTGGATTAACGATTTCGTTATCGTTATATCTGTAACTCCCCCTGACCCCCTGAAAAGCCTCTTTCCATCGTCGCGTTGCCATGAGACAAAATAAGAAATTTTCTGCAATAAGGTCGTTAAATTGAAGAACTCGTTTTTCGATTCGCCCATAAGTTCCATCCAAAAAATGTGGAATCGTTGTGTTTTTCTTCGATATCCCGAAATGATGTTTTTATTGAAGGTATTGCACACAATTGTCCGAAATCGTCCTTAATTTTATCAGCACAAGCTCTACTTAAGTGTTGCTTGTCAACAAGTACTTCTAGACACAGGTCTAAATGTTTTTTGGCAATATCTGGATAGTGTGCAATCACATCGGGATTGGATGGGATAAGTCAAGGAAGATCGTATTACCATTTTATTCAAAAATCCACTGTAAAACGAACTACAGATATTTCTGAATACAAGGATATCCTTGTCGGAAACATGACCAGACTCTTTTGCTTTCTTAATTTCCGATTAAGTTGAGAATCCAATTTCTACGCTTCCAGGAGGTAGGAGATTTATTTTTGTGTTCTATAAGTGTTTTTGATTTTACGTTTAGTCGTTCAGGCTTGGCTTTACAACTTTCTATATCAATGCTCTTACAAGCCCGGTTTATTCATCGAAGAGAAACAGAACCATCGGTGCGTCTGTCTGATACTCGCGTTAAAAAGACTCAACAGTCGAAGCGACCGTAAAATAAACTCAATTTTAGTCCCAGCAAATTATCATCTACAGCTTTAGCAACAATGTCGAATACCTTCGACCGGGAAATCGCTTAAAATTTGAATGATTTTCCTATATCTTTTTCTCCTCTTGTTTTTTTTACCTCGTCGACAAACCGTTTGAGGTACGGTAGCATTTTGGCAGCACGTTCTGCAACGCGTTCATTTTCCACCCAGTGAACGTCACAAAATTTTAACGGAAATATTTGAACCCGTCACTGCAGTATAATCTGCCTTCTAAGTGGAATGTTTTTGAACAGCCTATACAACGTCTTCAAAAATTCATCCAAATTCCATTCCCTTTTTTCAGTCCCTCCTTGAACGCTTTATGTACAGTGTGAAGTCCACAGCTCCCAATGGTGTGAATCGTACGCCGGATTCGAAACAAGTTCTTGAACCTCGCTAGTTAGTTCCTTGAGCATTTTCCAATTTACTGCTGGACCATCCATGGAATACTGGATCACTCGTTTCAGTAGATCAGGATTTTTCGAAAAACATAGTTTCACGACATACAAAAGTTCATTCGAGCGCGTCGACGATAAGAATGTAGAACCAATATACCTTGCTTCAACTAGGTTTGTGTTCCAGAAGCGCACACTAATATCCATTTGTTGCTTCTGCACAATCGTATTTAACGTTTCGTCAAATCCTAATACGAACTCGCTACAATTCTGTAGTAAATTGAAAACTTCATTCAAAAAATAGAGAGCAATACCGTCTGGAATCAAATAGCCTATTTTTGTTCTTCCTATTTCTATTCGATTAGCAATCTGGCTGTTCGGGAACATCCTTTTGTTGTTCAATGAAGCAAGTTCAAACCAATCGAAACAGTTCTAGTTCGGCAGGAGGATTCGTTTCGACCTGGTAGAAATCGGTTGAAGTCAATTGGAAAGCGACTGGTGATCAACTGTCAATCCGTTTCCACTTGTTTCGACCTATTTCGGCTGAACTTCATTGAACAGATTTTCACTGAGCCAAAAATTCCCGACTTTTTGAAAAAATTCCCGGCTTTTTCCCGTTTTTTTCCCGTTGGATTTCAAATCCCGTCTTTTTCCCGCTTTTCCCGTTTTTCCCGGATGGGTGGCCACCCTGCACCAGGCAGTTTTGCAAAAGTTGTTATGTGCGCGCAAGTGGGATGCAAATCATAGACTGACTCTTGGTGGTGCGAGTGAGATGCAAAACTCCGTCAACTACAAATTTACTGAAATTGCAGTTCTTTCTACAGAGAGGGTTTTGTAGAATACAAAGAACTGACAAAGTATGTAATTTCTGAAACTCACTTCTACGTAAAAGTTGTCGAGCTTCTAAGTATGTACTTTTTACATAAACAGTATGTACAATTTTCTTAGCGTGTAGTTTCTTCTTTATATCAAACTAGCTGACCCGGTGTGCTTTGCTACACTTTCCAAAGATAAATGTAATTTGTAAAAATTTATTCAAATTTAGATTTCTGTAAGCATTTTTAAAAGTCAAACCTCATCATAATACAGAACCAACAACTTTGAAATGAGAGCTTCAACTGGATTTCCGAGTTGCAATTCAAAGATAGTAAATATTTTTTACTGAATCTTGACCTCTAAATTTGTTTTTCAAGACCTGAAAATTGTACTCTGTTTTAAAAGTTTTATAATGACCTCAACAATGTCAAAATTTATGGATTTTCCACCTTTTTCCCAAAGTGGGAAGTTACGAACTTCCATGAAAACATTTGTCATATTCATTTTTGAGTTATGCCAAATACCAGCCAAATATCCGTATGCCAAATACCCTCATATAAAGTACTAATTTGAAAAGCTCTTTATCTTAAACTTACATGGGAGCTCCCCCATCTTTTCCAATTTTGTCTTTCATTGCTTGAAGAAGGTAGGCTGATTAATCCGGCTCAAGTTTACATAAATTTCTAATCGAAAGAAAAAGATTCGTATATTGGAATTTATTGCATATTGTACTTTAAGGAGATAGAATTTTGAAAACCGATCAATAGCGTGAATCGGGACAGTTTTTCGAGTATATTCCTAATATTCTGTATTATGAGCACTTCCAGCTCCTGATTAGTTTTCAATGGTGTATTTTTTTTTAGTTGAAAAAATAAGCTATAGAAATTAAAAAAAAAAACGATGAAAAAGATTTTTAATAACCATTTCAAACAGCTTTCTGCACCATCCTCGCCCTTCGAAGCAGTTTAAATATCTATCCTTTTTGCGCCAAAAATTATGTTAAAAAATGTTTCGCCATATGCCAAACTCGTGGACATGAGACATTACAGCTTGAAGTTTTCCCAAACAGCACTTGTCATGGTATGAAAATTATCGATTTTATACAGAGCAAATTAATTTTTTTCAAATAAATTTATTAAAGCAAAAAATATTAATATTTTTAAAAAATGTCAGTTGTATCACTAAATAAATTCTCAGCATTTTTTTTCTCTTTGAAAGTCAAATATTCAAAAAAGTTGGCAAAACAAATTTATAAGTTAACATTTGTCCCGTACGTTGGGGCAAGTGTAAATGCAAAGCTTATTTTCAAATGCGTCAGAGTAATAGCTTTAAAATGGATTTTATACTTATTTCTGTTTGTTTGTTTTATCAAGTTTCACTGATATATTTGCAGTATTCCTGCAGTACAAATTTATGTTTGTTATTCCACTTTTAACGAATGCTGTAGTTCCCATTTCCATTTCGAGATTCGTTTCAGTTGTGTATTTAGGCCAAAGAAACAATTTCTAGGAGAAAACATAATTTTTTATTTTTTTGTGACAGAGAAAAGTTGAACGTTCGAACATGCTTTAGTGTTCCTTGAATGAAAATTCTTTCAGAAAATGAATTCCCTCACTTTTGGTCAATAAAAATCACTTTATTTCACTGACACAATTCACTTACGCACACGTCAGTCCTATCTTATCTAATTAAAAAAAGGCTCTTAATTAGTTCATGTGTCGGATGGGACTTTTTGATGTTCTTCATATTTAAATGGCGCTTGATAAAACTTCAGTTAAGTACATTTATACATTTTAAACAAAATGTTTCCGATCTACCTCTGTAGAAAACATATTATTCATATTTCTGATATCAATATGATTCAAAGATAAACTGGCAAAATGGGTTAATAAATTTTATGTAAACTCTTTGCTTTCTGCATATTTTTCAATGTCCACAAAGTGTCATACCATTAATTCATTAGCACCAGAACTAAATTTATATTTTTTAAACAACAAATGCTACCTTCATTAAAACGAACTAAATATGGAAGTATTTTTGCAAATCTTTCAATTGGTTTTGATTCGATTGAAAATACCAATCCGTGTCACATCTAGCCGTCATTTATTTCCACATGCTGTGTACAATTGAGCAAGAAAAAACACATCTAGGTTGCATATCGCCCCCACGTGCATAAGAAATATAGGTACTTGGGTGAGAATCAGGTGCCTAATTGTTAAATTTTTTCAGCGATCAATGAACAGTATGTTTTGGTTACTATCCACTTGCAACGACGTTTGCTTGACCATAGAGACGAAAAACCAACCCCTCAAAGAAAGAAAAACTCTAAAAATGGATGCCATGACTTTTGAATTTCAGATTTTGGCAAAAAAATGTATAGGTATGTTTTATTCGATCGGAAAAATGTCAATCTGGGTCACATCTAGGCGTCATTCAAACCATGTGCTGTACAAATAAGCTGGGAATCAAGTAGAAAAAAAATCACATCAAGGCTTCATATCGCCATCCCTTGCATTGAAAATATGCTTGGTTGAGAAATACGCGCCAAAATATTCCCGCTGATCAGTATGCTATGCCATGGTTACTATCCTCTCGCGCGCGACGTTGGCTCGCGACCGACGTCTCGACCATGGAGACGAAAAACAAACCGCCCGAAAGAAAAAAAAAATCTCGAGAAAATGGATGTCATGACTTTAATTTGTTTCGAAAAACTACAAATTTTGTATGGGAGCCCCTCCTTCCTTAAGTCGGAGCGGTTTGTAACTATTATAGAAACCATCCCCGGCCCCAAAAACCCTCAGATGCCAAGTTTCACGATGATCGGTTCAGTAGTTTCCGAGTCTATAGGGAACAGACAGACAGACAAACATTCATTTTTATATATATAGATAAAATTCAGTTATCAGCTATTGAAATTCGAAATGTTTTTTTCCTTATCGAGAAGTCATATTCCCATTGTAAATCGAAATAATTTTGTTTCCCAAATTCAGATTACCAGAGTGATTGTTTTTAATCAATCCTTCATTGAAAATGAAGAAAAGAAATGTAAAGATGATGAATAATAAATAACAATTATAATAATTTTTCTAACAAACTTTTATCATGGTTCATTTTTTACGTGATCTGACATTTATTTGAAGATTCAGATTTCTCAAAAATCTGGTGTTATATTTTATGAATCCTATTTGTTTTCAAGCAAATTTCTAGTCCAGAATAAGGAACATCATTTTGAATGATTTATCAATGACATACCGAAAAATGCACTGGTTTGGAACATTAATTTTGATTCGTTTTGAAAAAGATGATTAGTTTTATTAGTAAAATTTATTAATTTTTGAGTTTGTGTGATAATTATAAGTAAGAAAATGGTATAGAAATGAATTTACTAATTTCTTGTGTATTTTTGCTATTGTTTTTATTTTCGGCTAAATTGGATTTTCGAAACCCCCCCCCCCATGTACGGGTCTTTCGCACGGGCCTGGTCAATATTGAAACACTATTGAGCATTTTAGAACAGGAAAATATTCCAAATCAAATGACAAATTGGATCTATAATAATTTAAAAACTAGAACGACAATCTTAACACTTACAGATGGAACAAAAATAATAAATAAAACAAATAAAGGTCTAAGGTCTAACACAAGGATGTCCCTTAAACCCTATCCTCTTCAACATTTATACGAAACGAATCCATAATTTAACGAGAAATGGTACATTGATACAATACGCGGACGATATCACGATTTTAGTTCGAGCCATGAATTCCACAATTGCTGCCAAAAATATGAATATTATTTTAAATAATTTGCTGAAAGAGTTTAAAGACCTAAGCCTGGAGGTAAATCCATCAAAGTCGGCAAGTATTATTTTCAAGAATAGGATACCACAAAACATAAACATTAAAATAGAACATCAGGTGATCGAATTTGTTGAAAATCATAAATTTCTAGGAATTATTTTAGACCATAAACTGAAATTTAAATCACATATACATGAAACAATAGTTAAAGCAAAACGTAAAATAAATATCCTAAAGATGATCAGCAAGAAAAAAAGTGGTGCTCACCCAAAACAGATGCTACAAATAACGAAAGCATTAAGGTACACCGGGGTAAGTGTGGGCGGGGTAAGTGTGGACGATGGCTATAAAAACAATACTGTGCACTATTTTTTCAAACTTTTGATGCAGAATGTTCCATTTACTTGTAATCTATCCAATAACTGTGAAAAAGATACGATTCAGACAATAACGGTTGTTTACAGCGACTTTTTCGGAATTTTCTATTTTCAACTACGATGTCGAGTTGATGTGCATCTTTTTCAATTGCAATTTTCTCCTAAACTAGCTGGCTCTCGATGAAAAACTCTACATTGAAACAATCCTTACATTCCAAACAACCAGTTAGGAAAAGAAACGGCGGTTAAAAATTAAGAAAAAAGAGTTTATTTACAAAAAACTAAAATTTTGTCTTCAACCCCTACCTGGGGTAAGTGTGGACGGCTTTAAAAAGACTTGATGTTTACACATTTTTTCAATTTTCTGTCCTTCATCCTTTATGAGTTGTATTATTTAGCTATATTAAGCATTCGGATCATGAAAATTTGAGTAAAGTACTTATTAGTTCTGTGTTTTTGATGAAATCGGATCTCGTGTGTTGTAACATAAATTACACACTATAATTATAGTATCATGAACTTTTTTCAAAATTTTGGACGGTTCAAGCAATAAAGTAACGTATTCAACCAAGAAAACACAAATTTTTTGAAAATTTCCTGAGAAATCAAAGGGAAAATCTACCGTCCACACTTACCCCATAAAGCGGGGTAAGTTAGGACACCAGCCGTCCATAACGATTTGCGTGATAACTTTTTTCGCTTTGCTTCTATCGAGCTCATCTCTTCAGCTTTTGTAAAAAACATGTTCTGCATCACATTGATCGTCAATTTATCAAAATTGCTACACTGCTGATTTTTTAATGATTTTTTAAAGTTGAACTATACGAAAACCCGTCCACACTTACCCCGGTGTACTTAATCAGAACTATTTTCGATTATGGAATTACGGTATACGCATCAACAGCCAGGACAAATTTTCAAAAATTAGAGCCCGTTTTTCTTCTAGCCCTAAGATTATTAAATGATACGCCGAACCAAGTAGTTTTTGGTTTTGCAGGTGAGATACCACTTAAATTAAGAGCGGAATGGTTAGCTGCAAAAGAGATTACCAAGATTTTACATTAAAACAACAACCCGATAATAGAACGCCTCTCGGAACTGATGTGCACCAACCAAAGATTCAAACATATAAGTTTTTTGGAAAGGGTTGCTTCAGATAATAATTACCTTTTTACGCAATTAGCTAAAAAATCAACAAATATAAACACTAGCAAAATTACCATAAAAAATAAAATAGGAAACATTAGCAAAAAGGAATCATCAAGAGAGAAACAGAGAATTACAATAACTGAGCTTAATAATAATAAATACAAAGACTACTACAAACTTTTAACAGATGGTTCAATTATTGATGGAAAGGTAGGTTACGGCTTTTACGATCCACAAGACATGTTTTCTGATAGTAGAAGACTAAAACCAGAATATCTATATATATAAAAATGAATGTTTGTCTGTCTGTCTGTTCCCTATAGACTCGGAAACTACTGAACCGATCATCGTCAAAATTGGCATCTAAAGGTTTTTGAGGCCGGGGATGGTTTCTGTAATAGTCAAAACTCCATCCGACTTAAAAGAGGGAGAGCTACCATACAAAATTTGTAGTTTTTCGAAACAAATTAAAGTCATGACATCCATTTTCCGAGATTTTTTCACCCTTTGGGCGGTTTGTTTTTCGTCTCTATGGTCGAGGCGTCGCGTGCCAACGTCGTAAAAGGATAGTAACCCAGGCATAGCATACTGATCAGTGGGAATATTTTGGCGCGTATTTCTCAACCAAGAATATTTTCAATGCAAGGGGTGGCGATAAGAAGCCTTGATGTGATTTTTTTTCTACTTGATTCCTAGCTTATTTGTACAGCACATGGTTATGAATGACGCCTAGATAAGACCCAGATTGACATTTTGCCGATCGAATAAAACATATATGTACCTAAATTTGTTTTTTCAAAATCTGAAATTGAAAAGTCATGGCATCCATTTTTAGAGATTTTCTTTTAGATTTGTTTTTTTCTTGCTTAATTGCACGTGGTAATAAATGACGCCTAGATGTGACACGGATTGGTATTTTATCAATCGAATCAAAACCAATTGGAAGATTTGCAAATATACTTCCATATTTAGTTCGTGTTAATGTAGGTAGCATTCGATTTTTTGTTCAAGGAACATTAGAACATGTTCAAACGTTCAACTTTTTCTGTTAAAAAAAATAAAAATTATTTTTTCTTCTAGAAATTGTAACTTCGGCTTAAATACACAACTGAAATGAATTAAGAAATGAAAATGGGAGCTTTTTATTTTAAATAATTCTGAAAAAATCATCGTACTTTTTGATTACATACCAATTCAAGTACGTACCTAACATGAAAGGTGTTTTTGTGTTACATGGCTGCATAAAAGAGACTTTTGATCCGCTTCGTTTTTGAAAAGCGAGACTTTAGAACTGATATTCAACTGGACGCAAAATTTTTGTGAAATTTTTTAAGTATACTCTTAAAGTGTTAAAAACAATATGCCCTCCTGTCACATTACACGGTCGAGCAAGGGCAAACGTCAAACTTATAAGAAATTCATCTTCAAAATGATTCAATATGTTGGAAAGACCAGAAGGGGTATTCCGAATGTTGAAACTGAAGCGGATATTGAAAATTCTTAAATATCTTTGTAAATGAAGGTCATTTCCTTTGAACAGCATTCGTTAAAAGTGGAGTAAGAAACATAAATTTATACTGCAGGAATACTGCAGATATATCAGTGAAACTTGATAGAACAAAAAATACAGGAAGCGGGGGACAAAATTGGAAGGGATGGGGGAGCTCCCATGTAAATTTAAGATAAAGAGCTTTTCAAAGAAAGGACCATATTTAAAAAGGTTTTTTTGGGTACTGAGTATAAATTTGAGATCTTGAAAAACGAGTTAAGAGATCAAGTTTCAGTAAATAATATATACCATCTTTGAATTGCAATTCAGAACTGCAGCTGTAGCTCTCATTTCAAAGTTGTTGGGCCTGAAGTATGATGAGGTTTGATTTAAAAAAAATCTCTCTAAAATCTAAATTTTAATAAATTCTTACAAATTACATTTATTTTCGGAAGGTGTAGCAAAGCACAACGGGTCAGCTAGTACCTTATAAACGCAGAATTAATAGCAATACAAGAAGCAATAAAACATATTATATCCAAAAACATTGAAAAAGCAGTAATTTTTACGGACTCTCAAAGTGCGTGCACTCTAATGGATAGGGATAACACAGACAATTACATAATTGAAAACATTTAAAAACATAGTTGAAAAAAAGCTCTATAATTAAATTAAACATTCAATGGATACCGGGACATACTGGCCACATAGGGAACGAGAGAGCTGATGTAGCAGCAAAACTAGGTACAACACGGTTAAACATAGAATATTTCCATCTAACAAGAGAAGATCTAATGATAGCAATGAAACGTAACATTTTGAAAGAATTACAGAACCACTATGAGTTACTTTCTCAAGAAAAAGGAAGGTTTCATTATGAACACACTAAAGCTGTAAATTTGCAACCATGGTTTCATAATGTAGAACTAACTACACTAGACACTATTTTAATAAATAGACTGAAATCTGGACATATGACTACAAAAGATAGACTTAAAAAATGGAACGTCATAAATTCAGAACTGTGCGATACATATCATACTGTTGAAAACATCAATCATATCTTATATAATTGTGAAGAATTCATTAACTTACGGAAAAACTTTTATATTCTAGAAAACCAGAAATCACTTATCGACATACTTAAAGAAAAGAACATTGAAGAATATAAAGCATTATCTGACTATATACAGAACTCAAGAAAAAATGTATAATGTTACTTACCGAACTCCATTTACTTATAACGTAAACAATTATCTACCTCCTATATGGAAATGAACGGTCGATTTAAATTGAAACGGAATTAGAAAAAAAGAATAAATAAATCCACGAGACTTGGCTTTATGGAACGATAGGTTCGAGCCAATATAAAGAGAGAAAAAAAATGCTTTTAGAACTAGGTTTGGAATTACGGTCTTCGACAAAGTTGTTCAGCGGAAAATTTCCTTTAGGAATTTTATAAATTGGCACATAAACCATCAGCTGGCTCGGTTCCACAGACGAAACAAAAATGATGTTGATTTTTCAGTACAAAATATTCAATTTTCCCATACAAACCTAAAAGTTCAAATTTACTCATGTAAACGTTACTTAAAAATTTTGCAAAAAATCATGGATGAGTTTTAGATCGAAACGAAGCTTTTTAGACACCAGGGTTTGAGAAATTCCAAAATGACCCCAAATCGACTCAGTCTATTATCTCATGAACCCAATGAACATGTGGAACTGGTAGCCCTCGATATATCAAGGCCCATGACGCAACTTGTAGATACACTATAATTCGTAATTTGAAGAAATGGAAAATTTCTGGACGAATGCTAAACATTTTGACAAGCTTCATGAATAACAGGACTTTCCGCGTTGCAGCTAATGGTATGATTTCCAATTCACGAACTGCACAAAACGATGTACCACGAGGTTCAATTTTATCGGTCACTTTGTTTCTTATCGCTGGCAACCTATTTTCCCAGTGATCCCAGGAAACGTCGAAATACTATTGTGTGCAGACGATGTGCTCCTGGTGTCAAAGGGATCAAACTCTACCGAAATACGCAAAATGTTAAGAAACGCCGTCAAAGCGATAAATGGATGGACCTCTAATGTCGGATTTAGTACATTTCCAAAAAAGTGCAATCTCATGCACATTTGTGATACTCCTCATCGTCGTCGTGGTCGTCGTCGAGGTCGTACTATTGAAATAAATGATATAGCTATTCCACGGTTCCGAAAAATTAAAATATTAGGGATCGTTATTGGTCAGAAAATGAATTTTCTACAACATTTCAAAGGCGTTAAAGAAAGATATTCTTAAAATTTTAGGTAGTCGGTTGAAAAGAAGTAATCGTAACACACTCATTGCAGTCGGTGAATCTATTGTCGTCTCAAAATTACTTTTTGGAATAGGTTTAACCAGTTTGCGTTTCGATGATATGGATAAAATCTTGAGCCCAATATATAACCAGATGATTCGTTTAGCCTCCGGTGCTTTCCGCCCAAGCCCAGTGGATTCGATAATAGCCGACGCAGGTCGGCTTAATTTCCGGCAAAAGATGATTGAACGTCTCTGCGTTACGGCAATTAGAATGGTAGAAAAAGATGTAAGCAATAATAATAGTCCGCTAGCGTCCACCTCGTACTGACAACTATATGCGACAAAAAGTTAGGGTAGGTGATCCAAGCCCGAAAGTTATAACCTTCTTTAATGAAATGGCACAGAACAAATACAAAAATTATTATCATCTATACACAGACGGATCTATGTAAGTTGGGAGATGACATAGGAGCTGCTGTTTCTAGTCGAGATATAGAATTTAGCTGCTCTTTACCAAATATTTGCAGTATATTTTCTGCTGAGGCGTATGCACTGATCGCAGCCGAAAAAGCTAAATCTTTGCAACGCGCGATCATTTTCACCGACTCGGCAAGCTGTGTTGATGCGCTTGCAACGGGAGGCAGTGGGCGAATTGGGATCTGGGTTGTTAGCGGATGATTTAAGCGCCACTCCGAGGAGACCAGCCGCCTTTTGATAGCTTGCCCGGCTTTTGAGACCCAACATAGGGTGGGTGTATATTGTATTGGCCCAGATCAGACTCAACCTACCGACCTCAACCGTCGACCATCCATCAATATCCCAGACTAATTGGTCGAAAAATACACGAAAACTAAGACGGGTTGTTCGGTTGGCCAAAAAATATCAACCAACTGGAAAAACTATATTTCCAGAATTAACTTCAGCGGACCCACTTTCCCCGAACAAATTCCCCAGGATTGCTTCGGAAACTGGAAAGGGGTTGGAAGGAAAAACAAGCAAGAGTCAACCCACCTCAGAAAAAAAAAAACTCTACCGAACAACCGAAAAAACGTGAACTTTAACTTCTCATAAAAACATCGTTTATTTTGGCTTAAAAAACGTTTGTTGCAACAACTAATTTATTTACATTTTCCTATGCTATCGTTGGTGGTTTGGTGTTTTTGTAGGATTAGTAAGGAGTGTAATTTTACATTTAGGTGGATGGTTTTGGCTTCTACATTCCTCTACATATCAATTATTCTCCTAAGAGATTTCTCCTACTCATCACTAGCGCCTCTAGCGCTGCCTAGGCATATTAACCTTCCCAAAGTTTCCCCGGATGGGGGTATTTGTCGGTAACGTTGAGAGTGCTTTTCCTACGTTTCCTTTACTTGACGAGGAAACGGTGCGTTTTTCTTTACAACACCACCGGAGGTTATTCCAACCTCATCGGTGGACCATGGATTTAATTATTATATAAAAAAATATATCGTAAGGGGATTTGAACCCGGGCCCTCTAGGTCCTCAGCTGGGAACGTAGCCGAGTGAGCTATTTGCTCATATGGGGGATCGGCTTCAAAACGGGAATCAATATGGGATTCCGATCATGCGCATGATATAAATTGGTTTTGGAGTACTCACGTTGCTGGGCAATCAAACCTCAATTAGCTTTCGGTTGATCCCCAGACCGTCGTTTCTGCTGCTGTCGATGCTGGTATGGTCGTCGCCGGGTGGTGTCGGGAAAACTGCGTCGCTGCCGTGATGTGTGGCTTCGGCGGTAACGGTATGCGTCGACCCGCAGCGGATTTCCTCGGACCAGGTGATGATGACGTTGTTGTAGGCTCGCGTGGGCTTCGTACCTGATCCGTTTCAAACATTAGTTACGGGGAAAAACGCACTCAAAAAACCAGTAAAAATTACCGTGTTCTGCTCTTTGAGCTATCACCCTACGGTATTGCTCGCACTTAGGACACTCTTAATCGCACTCTATTTTGGGAAGGTTTTAAAAAGACATTTTTATAAAAAAAATTAAAACCCACGTTTTTTTTAACAAGTACCTTGTGGTACCAATGCGAACCCGAAATAAAAAAACTTGCAGTCCAGCCTACTCCACAGCCCAAGGAAAAGTGATCGAGTACTTGCATCAGCCCTCAGATCAGAACAGTCATCTAATTTCCTGACCGGAACTTCGTAATCGTTAGCGAACGATTACGAATGTTCACGAAAAACCCTCTTCTTTTTCACATATTTTTCTGGTAACCAACCCGAGATATTGATATCCGATCTCGGGTGTAGATTCTAATTCCCGATTCTTACCAATACAACCATAAGACCTATCATCTGGTGGGGTCAACGCCCGGACATGCATCAGCTGGTGGCGATATCTCTAGCAAAGTTTCGCCAAATCCCTTTAAAACACCCAGATCCGCTTTACGAAGAAAAAGAGTTTTTCCGTGACGTCACGCTCTCGATGGGGTGCGTCGAGAGTTTTGTTTACTCTCCAAAATATTTCTCTGCTACTCGGCTATGCTCTTGGTTCATTAGTTCTATAAATAGATATTTTATCGGCTTTTACAGGGATGGCTATTTTCAGCTAGGTGTTCATTCGGTCTACTCAGGGATGTTCAAGTAAAAAAAAATGGAATTATTTAATTTTATCCATACTGCTACACGCTTTCGAAAGGTCACACAAGGCACCCATGGATACAAGAAACAGAAAAACATTTGATGGAAAAAAAACGTCGTTGTTGCATGAATTCCAGGAAACTGCAATATTCAAGGGAACGAGAAGGCTGATCAATTGGCAAACCAAGGAAGAAGCAAATCACCAATAAGTATACCCATTCCAGCAGCAGATGCTGTCCATTCGGTTAAAGCTTGTCTACGGAATGTGTGGAAGTCAACATGGAATCGGCCTCAAATCCTTCTATGACGAGTTAAACCTTACATTAGCCCATACACAGATAGTAGATGCGCCTCAGTACAACGTTTGTTAACGAGATTGAGAATTGGACACACTAGCTCAACACGTAGCTTTTTACTTGACCGAACTTCACCGCCAGAGTGCTGTTTCTGCGGAGTTCAAATAACAGTTCAACACATTTCGGTAGAATGTCGAGATTATAATGAAGCCCGCGACTTATGTGGATTGGAAGACTTTATCTATGAAATTCTTTCCAACTGTAACGATAGGGAAAATTGTGTTTTGAAATTCATCAAACTTTGTAATCTTACTGATAAGTTGTGAAAAGCTGGTAGAACGATAGACACGAAAGCCGTTAAAACGGTAAAGTGTCACTTATCTTAACAATAATAATAAAAATGTTGTATTCAACTGTAGTGGTATCATTGATTCAACTGTAAATATGATAGATTCAACTAAAATGGTATGATTGATTTTAAACATTCAATTCAATATGATAAATTAAACTATACTTTTATGATTGATTGCATCGCGGAGAATGAAACAGACTTTTTTTTAAATCAGGTATACTTCCACATAAATTCAGGTATCCTTCAGGTATTCTGCACTGCGGATGTCTCCAACAGCAAAAAAAAAATCATAAGAAGGCGACCTCAACGGGTAAGAACTAAGATTGCGAAAATTGCTAGTTTTTTCGATGTTTCTCCAATTTGTTTTCCTTTTTACAGGTCTAGTACGACATCACTAGCAGAGATATCCGATTCCCTCGCCCGTAGGACTTCCTGGATTGTGACGGCGACGATATTTCAGCCAGGCAGAAAAAGGTCGAATCCGTTCAATCATGATATTTTAACTAGCGAAGCGAGCTGGTAGAAAAAAGGGCTGCTTGAATTTCTAATGAAGTTTATTTTGTGTACAGGGTAAGGGTGTCAGGGTAAGGAAAATAACCCGTTCGATTTGTTCGATGAGCTTGTCCGTCTTACCGGATGGCGGTGGCGACCAAAGAGAAGGATGGAGAAGAAATGATTCTTCATTTGCCGGATCGAATTTGTAATGTGAAATGTATGTAATTTACATTTGAATAAAAATAAGTTATAATAGGGTAGTGAAAAATGGTTTATGGCATACAATTGAATCTATTGTATTTAAAGTTAATGCATAAATCTAATCATAATAAGATATATGAATGTTCTATAAGTAAGGTACACCGGGGTAAGTGGGGACGGTTGTTTCGTAGAGTTTTTCGTCAAGAGCCAGCTAGTTTACGAGAATTTTGCGATTGAAAAAGATGCACATCAACCCCACATCGTAGTTAAAAATAGAAAATGAACCAAAAGTCACCGTAAACATCCGTTATTGTCGGAACCGTATCTTATTTACAGTTATTGGATAGATTACAAGTAAATTTAACATTCTGCATTAAAAGTTTGAAAAAATAGTTGACAGTACACGGAAAAAAATTGAGTGGTCATCCCAAAGACGCTGTCATGATAATTTTACCATTTCAGCGCTATAGTATTTTCAACCACGAAAAGTTTAACATCGTTTTTGTGAAAGTGCGCATGAAACAATATTGAAATTACTATGTACCTGGTAATTTTCGATAACTCTCAATGTTTTTTGTCGAAAATACTATGGTCATGATAATTTCATCATAATTTCTATCACAACTACCGTCCGCATAGTAATTTTGACATTGTGGCACCAATTCATATCAACAAAATACTACGCACATCGTACTTTTGAGAACAAAACGTATTTGACTCAAAAACATAAGTGCGTATGATAATTTTACTATGGTAAACATTCTTGTTGTTTACACTAATTCAGGATCATCAATCATCAAACCCGTTTGTAAAAAATACTAATTTTGAGCTGCTTTATAGTTACATAACATTGAAAATCATTCCAGAGCATCGGAAGAACACACTAACATTGACCGACGTGTGTCGGAAGTGTGAATTTTCATGTTTCAAATAATGTCATAATGCATGCATGCAAATAAACAAACAAACATACATAGTAATTTTACTATTTAAATCAAGCTCCTCGCTCCTCCTAATCTTTATCATAACACATACTAGTTTCATCATGAAACATATTAATTTTACTAGGGACGAAGTAAAACACTGCATCATTTCATTGACAATTTTACTAAAATGCAGTCGAATTTACTATGCGCAGCAAAATTGGGCACATGGTAAAATACCTATGCGTAAGGTATTATAAACAACAAAACATATTTGACTCAAAAATATGGTCGCCTGTTGTTCGTTTAAACCACGGATTTAGTATTTTTACTATGCTTTTTTTTTGTGTGTATTGTTATAATAGCCAGCGTCCCCACTTACCCCGGTGTACCTTATAGTAAAATGCAAAAATTTGAAATTTTAGTTGAATCTACTATCTGTATATAGTTGAATGCAAAAAATCAATAATATGATATAGTTGAATCTACTATAAATATATAAGATTGAATGCAAACAATCGATCATGCGATAGAGTTGAATCTACTACATATAGTTGAATGCACGATAGAAGAATCTATTATAATAATAGTTGAAAGCTTAATATTTATAGTTGGTCGATAATTAATCAATCAGAAATATGGTTCAATGTAGGCGGAATATTTTTGAAAAAAAAAAACTATACTTTATTCTCCGTGTGCATGTACGATATTAAATTTGATGATTTTAAAAGGGATTAAGTGATGCTATAAAAGTTATCTGAAATAAAACCACAATTGAATTTCTTTTATAAAATAAGTTTTCTCATATAAGTTCACACACCGATATAATTTGATTTTTATTGATAATACCTATTAATAAAATTACAATCAATTTTACTTTTTGAACACTGAAAATATCTTCTAATCGTGACGCCTCAATTGTTCTTACTTGTCTGAAAATTGATTTCATTCAGTACGTAAAACTATGCTACAAATGGCAAGCTAACTAAAAAATTAAATATACTTTTGTCGGCCAAGCGACGCAGTCTGTAAAGGAGTATGATTTTCAATATACTGAGAACTAATATCAGAGTTTTTTCCGCTACGGTGGGCTCGTTTAACTGCTCTTTTCTTATCACTGGTTACATCCAGTAAAATCCCTTCAACGGTTTGTAGGCTTTGGGCTCTTTGCAATGATAATCTTAGTGGTTTCTTTGGTGGAGCAGGTCTTGTTTTCAGTGGTACTGCGGGTTCTGATGCGTATTGTTCATTATTATCACTTTCAAAGTCTAAGCTTTTAACACTTCTAATATCACGACATGCTTTGGAACTGTTGTTAGCTAAAGATAGTTTCCATTTATCGGAAGATCCGTTCAGATGTTCCACACTTCGAGAATTGCTCTTGTGATAGTGAAAATATCTTCTATCAGTTTCGCTATTCAGATTACTATTACTGGATTGCAGCTTGGAACCGTACAGCTGAATGTACCGCTCTCTTTCTAAACGCCTCGCTTCGCGTTCCCGTTTATCGCGTTCTCTTTTTTGGTAGTATTGAACAGTACTTTTACTCATATCACTTCCAACGGATATTTTAGAAGACGACAAAGAGTTTTTCAGGTTATGTCTGAACACATTTCCACTGGTAAGATCTCCATTGATTTTGTCGCATTCTTTAATAATCGTTGTCGTAGTAACATGACCACTTTTCTTTGGGTTTTGAATTTCGATTTTTTTATTGATATGGTTTTCATCAACAAAAGCAGACGACACTAGCGTTTTTCGGTCTTGTAAAATTGCTTTGCTTTCTGGGGGAGTTGAAGGTGGCGACGTTATGCTTATAGAAGTAACGTGTGCCCCTCCATTTCCGTTTATAACACTGGTTTGAGGGCTTCCGCTATCCACATTGTTTTCTCGACTTATTTGAAGTTCTTTAACTTGCTCCTCCAAGTACAATATACGATGTTGCAACCTCACATTATCTGCTTGTGTTTGTTTCAACTGTTGTTGAGAAAAGGGCAAAGTTTTTTTTCTAACAACAACGATTTCACACTTTCCAGTTAAACTCATCAGCTTTTGAAGCTCTTCGCGAGACCTTCCCTGAACGAATTTACCATTGATTTCAACTAACCGATCACCACGATGTAAACCTTCTCCTTCGATAGCCCAATCAATCCAAAAACCAGGAACATCACTTTTCATACATACGTTGAAGCGACCCGGCGTGGCTAAGGTCGCATGTAAACCCAAATTTACTCCTGATTCCATTATAGCATAGAGTGAACTTGTATCCGGCTTAGATTTATCTAATCTCGCTTGCAACGCACGAGATTCTTCTACGAGCGATAACAATTGTAGTTCTTCTCGCCCAAGTTCGTACTCCAATTCCGCCTGTTTTATACGAATATCGATGTTGCTGGAATATAATTTGAAAATGTTAAATTTTTTCCAAAATTACTGCCGCTACTCGATCCAATGCATTTTCATCATTTTCCTGATTATCTCAGAAATTATTTCTATATCGTTAGGTCTCCAACAAAAAATGTTTGACCCATATGTAATATACCCGTGAAGCTGTCCTATATAACGCACCCCGAGTAACCAAAAGTTCCATAGGACATAGGATACGATATTAAAAGCATATTTAGTTTTGCTTTTATCTTGTATTACTATATAGCCACTCAGCATGAAATTTTGATTTTATCGGAACTTTCTAGCTTCATAACCAAATCTCAATAAAAGGTTTATGCTTTTGCATGAGACTGTAAGAAAAAAATTACAAAAAGGATAGCAAATTTCAGAGAATCAAAAATCCATCAAAACTTTCGACAAAAGTTGCAATTAGCATAAAAGTTTCAGAGAAATTTCGAATGGAACAAAAAGGTTCGTTAAGAGTTCATCAGAAAGTACGATCGTTGAATTGATTTCAAAATAAAAAAGAAACCCTGGTATCATGTAAACGTTTCTCGTGCCCAAACACTCTCATATGCCAACATTGTTCCATTTGCTAGATCCGCAAATTATAAGAGCCCCAACCTTCTTCCTATTCCCTCAATAGTAGAAATATTTCCCGTACCTAAATACTCTTCTATAAAAAAAATGATTACATTTGCTTAATCAGTACTCGACTTGTGCCAAAAAATGTATGGGAGCCCACTCATCTCATTGTATCATCTCCCCACACTAAAAAAAGGCAGTGGTTCTAAATTATCATATAAACGTTTCTCGTTCCCAAATGCTTCCATGCCAAACTGTGTTCCATTTGCTTAGCTTAGAAAATTTTGGAGTCATGCAATAGTACTGTATGAAACCATCATAGAAATATTTCTCCCACTCAAATAATAGCATATGCTAAATATCGTTCCATTTGCTTTAGTAGTTCGTAAATTATTCAAAAATGTTTATTGTTTGGAAGACCCCTTTCCCTCTTCTAAGTGAGGGGAGGGGCTTTCTCACCATAATAGATACCTTTTCCTACATCAAAAACCCCCACCTGGTAAACGGGGGCGCAAATAGACTAACAGTCTGTCAGTGACAGACAGACATAAATTCATTTTTAAGTACATACTAGCTGACCCGGTGTGCTTTGCTACTCCTTCCTGAAATAAATAAGATTTGTAAAAAACAAAATTCTTTTAGGTATCTTTTTAATTGATTTCAGCATAAATCATAAATACCAATTATAAAATGAGAACTGCGCTGGAAATAATTCTAACTTATTTAATGAAACTTGATTTTTAAATTTGTTTGCAAGATCTGAAATTTTTAGTGAGTTTTGTAAGTTTCATGATTTCTTAAATTATGCCAACATGTACGTATATTTTGTTGGTATGGATTTTGCACCCTCTCCCTCTTCCAAAGTGGGGAGGGCACACGAACCAACATAAAAAACATTTTTATTATCGAAAAAAGTCACATGCCACATTTAGTTCCAACTGTTTGGTAAGTTTTCGAGTTATATAAAAAAATATGGAAAAAAAACTTGCCTCCTTTGCTACTCCGCCCTGAAAACAAGGAAGATCCAAAATTATTCGTAAGCAAAAAAAACTTTTGGTCCCATTTCATTGATGAGTACTCAATTTATGGTATTACATTCCCCTATGTATCCACTGGAAGGGTGGTGTTTCAAATAACAATAGAACCATTTCTCGTACCCTTATCCTTTTCCGAATGACATTTGGTTAAGATTCTTAGAAGTTCACGAGTAGTGCAAAAAATGTATAGGAGCCCTCTTATCTTCCCGAGGAAGAAGGGAGGGGTCTCAAATAATCATAAAACTATTCCTTGTATTCATATGCTTATATAGTTTTCGAATCATGTAAAAAACGTACCGGAGTCTACTCCATTGGAAGGGTAAAGGCATACCAAAGATTCAGGGAAACATATCTCGTACCCTTATACCATCCCAAGCCAAATTTGTTTCTATTTGCTGGATTAGTTCTCCAGTTATGGAAAAAATTGTAAGGAAGCACCCCCTCCCCTCTTTCTATCACCGGTAAGGATGTGTGCCAGATATTCATTGAACCATTTTTCGTACCCTTATTTTTTTTTTATTTTCATAGTATTCCGTCTCACGACATAACTTTATGAACACAATTCCTAAAATTCACTCGGACCATGGCAATCGTTCTCCAATTTCTCGGACATCCCACATTCGCCAGATTACGCTCCACTTGGTCTAATCTTCTCGTTCATTGCGCCCCTGCTCGTCTCGTTCCTACCGGATTCGTAACGGACACCTGTTAACCACCTTATGGACCAAATTTGGTTCCATTTGCTTGATTAGTTTTTGAGTTTCTCCCCTCCCACACCAAATTTTGAACCCTTTGCTTGATCGGTTCTTGAGTTATACAAATATTTGTATTTTGTTTGGGAGGCCCCCTTCCCCCTTCCTATGAGAAGGAGAGGTCTCAAACGCAAATCGGTTCCCATCAAGTCTCCTTAAGATAACAAAGCATAGAAGGTTGTGTTTTAGAATTTAGGTAACAGTATTACTTACTCTGTTATATCCAATTTTTCTAATGTATTTTTTAGGGCTTTAATTATTTCCTTTTTGCTTTCTACATCCTTTAGTAATTTTGCAAGCCTAAGTTCTGCAGCTGGTCTTTCTTTTTCATCAAAAGCAGGCCCGGTGGGACGAGGCAGCTTACCTAAACCGAGCTGTAATCGTAAGCTGAAAAAAATGTTCATTTAAGTAATTTAAGTAATTCATAATTGAGTTCTTTGAATTTTGTATTATTTTTAAATTACTTCTGAATAACCGCTTCTCGATCTTGTAGAGCAGTACGAAGTTCTTTGCCAGTATCCAAACGGGGAGATGATCTAGCTGATAATGAACCTCCTCCCAATGACGAACCTTTACGGCGCCGTGGTGTTGCACTACTTAAAGATACTTCTATGCTGGCCATCTACAATGAAATGAACAAAATTTAAATAATTAAGTTTTTGAAATTATTTTTGAATTTGTCCAAAAACAATAATTTAATCGAAGCCAATGAATTAAACAGTAGCCCCAGAACAAGAGATACCAGAATTAATTAATACTTCGGTTCATATATTGTCCATTCAAATGGAATTTTTAAAAACTTCGCTAGTAACTGGCAGCAACTTCCGAGAATCTAGTACTACACTTTTCTAAAGATAATGTATGGAAAACAGTGAGGAATCGTTTTCAAAAAACTGGCTCGCAAACGTTTTAACAAAGTTGTGTTTTTCAGCGTTCAATAAAATTATTCAAAGATTTTAACATTTATGGCTAACAATTGTATGACATTTCGGACTCAATGATTTAAGGTGGATGTGATGTGAGTAGTCAAACAAGCTAAGCTAAGCTAATTTATCGCATTCAATCAAATTGATAGAATATTTTTCATATCTCTTCATTTGGCAGAAGAAAACTTACCAGACAGAGAGAAAGTATTTCAAAATACAAAAAAAAAATGGCTAATGATGCTAACCATTTTTCTGTTGACACCTTGTTTTGGTCTCACTCTGCTATCAATATGGGTATTAAAATCTGCTCAGGAGGAAGAAGCATAATGACATGATTGAAACACGTTCAGGGGCATATTACATCGTGAAAATTTCAACCAGAAGCAATTTTTTGATAATCCTCAATTTATTTTCTGAATGCATACTTGAACATTGAGGACATATTCATTGAACCTACCTAGTAATGCCATGTGCAAAATTGAAATGATGATCTGACAAATGGGTTCATTCTTTTTATTGTTAATTACTCCATTCTTATTTGCATAAAATAAAAAAGTTCGACTAGCTTTAAGCAAACAAAAAAGGGATTCTTAATTTTTTAATGTGTGTGTAGATTACCTTTGCTTCCAGCGTTTCAAGCTGTACCACTCTAGGCTGTTGATGCTGTTGTTGGTATCCAGTTTTTCCATGGAATGGGATAATGGTCTGTTAGAAGACAAAAACAGATAACATAAGATTCACTGCATAAACAAATTGAACTGTCAATGCTGTAGATTGCTAAGATAAACAGAACGTGCCAAAGCTTTTTGCATCTATGGTACAACTATCTGACTTAGAATTCGTCCGTAGTGAAGACAGTGTCTTGATGATTCGTTGCAGCAACCAAAATAATGTAACCGTGTACCTTTAGTGTGGACTAGGCTAGGATTTAGAATCAGTAGTCATTGGTTATATCTATTGTTGTCTGAACTTACCATTGAAGTTGATCTTTCCGATGGAAATCCTTTGGCAATGGGGAGCGGTTCACTGACAATACTTTCCGTTTCCATTCCGTTTTATTACCTTGCTGTCATGATGTCGAGGTTCAGCCACTCAGTAATACGCTAACTGTAAGTGAATACAAAATTTGAAAAATACTTTTTACAATAGCAGACGCACTCACAAATTCAACCATACATATTTGATCACGACTAGCACTGATTAGTGACATGACTTTTAACCGTCCCAGATTGTTTATAATTTTTCAAGTTCTTGGAGTGTCATTTCGACACTCATAGATGACTTCTGACGCTATATTTTTCTTGTTTCTGTGGCGTGATTATTCAGCTTTAATAATTTGTTTATTCGTAATTCAATGTCGAAGCTAGACTAAATCTATCTAGAAAATTCATCCTTTACAAAATCTTGAACTAATCGTCTTCAACGAATTTTACTTTTTGGTTCGAAGCAAATTTCTTGTCAACTGGCAGCGCAAATGGGACGAGGATGAGTTGGGTCGGTGGCTCCACTCGATTATCCCAAAGGTAAGCCTTAAGCCTTGGTTTAATAGATTGGACCTGAGTCGGGATTTAATTCTTATATTTTCCCGTCTCATGTCCAATCATTATTCCTTAGTCGCGGTACTCTATCGTTTTGACATTGCTGGTAGCAATTTGTGTGGTTGCGGCCAAAGTTACCATGACATCGAGCATATTATTTGGTCGTGTGAGGTCCATCTTGTCGCTAGAACGAATTTCATAGACTTCCTTCGGGCCCGAGGAAAACCACCCTATGTTCCCGTGAGAGATGTGCTGGCCGTGATAGATTTGGACTAAATGTTCGAAATATACACTGTATCAAAAAATTGTCCGTACAGCACATACCTTGAAATCCAAACAATCAAAAAGTGCACTTTTTCAGTCAATAAAAATACTCCAATTACATCATTCGCTGCAGAAACTAGTCCTTTTTGTAGATCAGTATTAAAAATGTTTATGAATTAAACCTTAAAAATAATATTAATCATTTTGTATAGAAAGTCCCAAAATCGACGTCAAAAAATTGTCCGATCACTGAAGCCTTTGTCAAATATTAGTCAAGAAAACAGTTATGTGTCAGTTTGCCAAACGCAGAAACGTGAGTTGAATCTCAGCAAACACAATTTCCAGTGGTCTGAGCGATAAATACGGTAAAATTAACGGTATTTAGCATAAATTAGTAGATTTCAACAATTTGTGGATTAAATTAACAGGAAAATGTCTGCTCCTCACAAAAAATATCCGTTGACATCCGGAAACTGATTGTTGACCTGAAGAATGACGGTAAAAGCTTGTCCGAAATTGCAAGTATAGTAAAACAGCCACGATCGTCGGTTCAGTATGTCCTTCAGAACTTTAACCCTTTCCTTCCCACGAGGTTTTTCACATTTTAAAAATAGAAATATTGATTTACAGCTAAAGTTCTAGAACAAAAGATGCATAATTTAAGCCTACTTTAATGATCCATTTGATAAATTTGGGTTTTGAGGTGGATCATATGTGCTCCATTGGGAAGATAACAACACACAGGGTGCAAATGAAAAACAGGAAATAATTGCAAAAAAACATGGAATTTCATCACTTCATTGATGACAAACTAAAACGATCCTATTTGATAAAAAAAATCTTTGGTATACGCATCCCTCGAAAGTCTATTTATTGAAATATTTGAAATTTTCATTCTTGCCTTGGAACAATGGCCGCCATGATACTTTGCGCAAGGTAAACAAAACATGCCGTTTTTCGAGAAAATCACGAACTTTTACAAATTTTTCGAGACATGTGGTCATATGAGCAGATGAAATAACTATCCTGAAGCGATTTTTTTGTTGACGAAATGATTTTCATGAATATTGATAAGAAGCTTCACAAGAAGAAAAGTACGTTTTGTTCCCAGTGTATCACCAGTGATCATCCACTTTACTTACTCAAAAATTTACATGTTTTAGTTGAAATCTAAGTAAACCATCATTTGATTCTGCTTGCATAAGCAACCTTCAGCACGTCAGTATTTTTATTTGAAAGAAATGATTAAAACTTGTTAAGTTATTGAACAACAAATGACAACTTGATTTAAATTCGAAAAAAATCCAATTTTTTTTGCAGCTTTTGATCTGCCAAGCAAAACCTAGCGAACCGATTTTCTTCAAATTTCGTGCAATGATTCTTCACTCATATCTACACATTCAGTGAAAAAATGGTGCTGATCCAAAGCGCCCAGTTCAAATGCGAGCTTTGCAAAGTTGTGGATCACCTGTGCTACCATGGGAAGGAAAGGGTTAAGAAGACTAACTCCCTGGAGACTACTCCAGGAAGAGGCCGCAAACTGAAGCTTACGGATCGTCACCATCGCATCATTGTCAGGGAAATCAGTCAGAATCCTAAATTCAGTGCCCCGAAACTAGCTGACAGCCTGAAGAATTTTGAAAACACACAGGTTAATCCTCAAACGGTACGGAACATACTTCATGAGAAAAAATACCGAGGTCTTGTAGCCATTTGCGCTGAAAACACCCCACACCATTACATGGCCACCATCGTGCTTAACTGTCGGTCGCAAATTTTTCCGATCCAATTCAGTATTTGGATTACTGCTACATGCCCGTCAGACCCAAAAATATTAAATTTGCTTTCGTCAGTGAATATGACGTTCTGCCAGAACTCTTCCGGTTCCAGGACATACTTTTGAGCGTATTCCAGCCGTATTCTTAGCAGATATAAACGGCTTCTTACGAGCAACATGACCTCGGTATTTTTTCTCATTAAGTATGTTCCGTACCGTTTGAGAATTAACGTATGTTTTCAAAATTCTTCAGGCTGTCAGCTAGTTTTGGGGCACTGAATTTAGGATTCTGACTGATTTCCCTGACAATGATGCGATGGTGACGATCCGTAAGCTTCAGTTTGCGGCCTCTTCCTGGAGTAGTCTCCAGGGAGTTAGTCTTCTTAAAGTTCTGAAGGACATACTGAACCGACGATCGTGGCCGTTTTACTATACTTGCAATTTCGGACAAGCTTTTACCGTCATTCTTCAGGTCAACAATCAGTTTCCGGATGTCAACGGATATTTTTTGTGAGGAGCAGACATTTTCCTGTTAATTTAATCCACAAATTGTTGAAATCTACTAATTTATGCTCAATGCCGTTAATTTTACCGTATTTATCGCTCAGACCAGGGTTTGTTCTTACGTAAACCTAGTGTCAAATAATAATTGCAAACACCAAGCACACCAGCACAACGTCGATGCTGGGAAATTCACATTGCAACAAGCATTATAAAAGCTAATACTCACCACACTTATGTTCTAAAAGCTTCCAAAAATTGTGTTTGCTGAGATTCAACTCACGTTTCTGCGTTTGGCAAACTGACACATAATTGTTTTCTTGACTAATATTTGACAAAGGCTTCAGTGATCGGACAATTTTTTGACGTCGATTTTGGGACTTTCTATACAAAATGATTAATATTATTTTTAAGGTTTAATTCATGAACATTTTTAATACTGATCTACAAAAAGGACTAGTTTCTGCAGCGAATGATGTAATTGGAGTATTTTTATTGACTGAAAAAGTGCACTTTTTGATTGTTTGGATTTCAAGGTATGTGCTGTACGGACAATTTTTTGATACAGTGTACACAGCAAAAAATAATTGCTGTAGAATTACAGTAAATACCCTGTAACAAAAAGGAGCAGGACATTTACCGGAATTTTACAGGTCGATGACATTTATTTTTCAGTGTGCCTTTAAAATTCACTAACCTGTAAAAATCCCAGGCCTGTAATTTCAAAACGCTGTAAGACGCTGTAGACATGTAATTGCATTGATTTTATTTGCTTTAATAGAATTAGAAGTCACTGTTCAATGAATCAATTTTTGTTTCAATTTACATCATATATTTACTAAAACAGTCTTATTTCAAAATTAATTTGGTTTGTTTTTTTTTTGTAAAAAATGAAAAAGTTCATTTGTAGATGTGATGCTGGGTGCAGTAATCGTATATCGAGTCCACCAGCAAACACCAGTCACAGAAGAGTCCACCTTAACGATAATTTTGGGGAAATCATTTCCGCATTTCAGCTAGGCAAGTCTCGTAAAGTGACACAGCTCGTCGGTCACTGGTGCCTGAAAAGTTAAAAAATAATTAAGTTTATTTTGTATCGTAGAAAGTACTTCTAAAAAAATCTCGGAAATCATCACTCAACGAAATTGACACATTAGGGACGCCTATATAGATTTTTGCAATTTGATTCCCATATGAAGATCATGTGTCCCGCACATACCCAAAAACATAGAATGGTTATATGTGGGAACACATAAATCTCATGTGGTTTTTTACATAAAAAATATATATTTTGGCATATAAATGTTAAATGTTAGGCATATTGATTCAATAAACTTAACCACGTTAGATTTATTCGGCCAACTTTATTTCTTAATTCCTTTTATTCGTCTTAAGTATATGAAAAAACGCTGGGTCACAAACAGCTGAGTTGAGGCCATATTAAAAGAAAAGATTAATTCAGAATAGTGTGCATAAAAGTAATCGAAATACCTTTCAAAAATAATTTTAGTTTATTTTATATTTCAAATATATTCCCTAAAATTCTTGACTTACTAACGAATTGCGTTCTGAAATTTCAACCATTATTTGAAATTTTATCAGATTCTTATGTGAGAAACTATCTCTTCAATTGTATTCGTCATTAAGCTTTTGCTTTCTAGGATCTTTCAAAATATTTCGAATAACAAAAAACGAAAGTAAGCTTAAGAGTTTGTTTCCTTCAATTAAATTAACGAGCTGCTAAAAATTGTTTATAAATCTTCTATCTTTTCAGAAGTTTTAATGTCAAAAAATGAATTTAAGTGCATCATAAATGAATTGAGCCTACCTTACTGTGTTAAGTTCCCTTCAACAAAGCCACACGAAGTGAAAATTTTAGGATTTATGGCGCACCATCGATAAATCTAAGAGTTTAAAATTGGGGACCACCTTCCAAGCTCTTTGCGATCGGTTATTTCCGATACATCTGGTGGGTCCATGGAAGGTATCAGAGACTAGTAATATTGCTGGGTGTAAAGGATTTTTCCACCTTCGGGCTCTCCAATGTACCAGCCGGAGAGTTTTCTGAAAAATTTTCGAATTGGCATGTCATCGTGTGGGGATCGTAAATTAGCGATCATGTTACATTTGAGTCGGTTTTCCAGATCTCTCTCGTAAGATCTACCTGAAACAAATGGAACCCTAAAGTAATTTATATTTAGCAGCGTATTCTGTTACACCATACTTACGTTACTGTCTCGAACTGCCAGGGACCTCCAGCCCATCTTAAAATCTACATGATGACCCTTTTCGATTAGGGAATACATCTCGATTCTCTGCGTGTGTAGACTTGAAGAGCACCATTGGCAGCAGCAAGCGACTTTGTTGGTACGGTTCTAGTTGTTTGATTTCGCAGCTAATTTCCAACCATCAATCGTATTTTCGCTCAATCCTTTACCAAATTGCCAAGCAGGATTCTCTCGAATCGAGTGCGTTCCGGATTATTTTAATTTCCGGTTCCTCGTGTGCCGTACTTCCGTTTCTTCCACGAGAGATATGAGAGTGGTTCTGGAAAAAACGTTGAAAATCCTTTTTAATAAATGTTGTTAATTCATAAATATATTACGCCGTACTTGCATAAAAATTCATCAAAGATAATTCCACGACACGGACTAGCCAGCGGCGTCGAGCTCATTACGACGCCCAACGTCGAATCTGGTACATGCCCTGGCTTTCCGGTAGGGTCCTCCGAGCACGTATCCCAAAAGCGCTCCTCATCGATTGATGACAGGTTCTGAATTGCAACTGGTCGCCGGGCTCCAGCAAGCAATCTTTTTGTGACATGGTGCTACCCTGTCCCTTAATACACAAGAAACTGCAGCTAGTCAAAATTGGCCACTAATTCTGATCGGAGGAACTTCAAGCAGGTTTCGCGAAATTTCTTTGTCGGTTCTCAAAGTTTTAATACGCGATTAAAAATCTTAAAAATATGGGAAGCAACGCGCGCGTCATTTTGAACCAGAACAAAATAAAAATCATCGACAACGGGTTCGATGATTTTTTGATTAATTCGCACGCCTATTTTAGTTTGGTCACCCCAATATATTTATAAATTCAAGAAAGCTCTGAACACCATTTTGAGCACGAGCTAATAATTCGGTTCACGGTAACGTAAAACTTGGGTTTTCGTCGAACCATACTTTGGCTTATAATTTTCTACGTGTTGCTCTGCTGCCAAATAAACAAAACAAATAAAAAAACAGATTAAAACACGGAATATATTACGGATATGAGAAAATTAAAATCCTACCTCAACCGAGATGCTGCTGGTTTTCATGATGCCTGCCTGGTGCTGCTTCCTGAAAATGACACTTTTGAAGAAGATTTTGTTAAAACCTGAGAGGAACATACCGAGATATTAACTAAAAAGTTACCAAATGTGTACTTGCAATAATGCTTCTTCGTTTTTAGGTTTTTGTTGAAAACTGCACCGTCTGCCGATAGTTGATAGAATATACTTTCAAGGATTCAACGTAAACAAAAGAAAATGTTATTGGAAGATCTAATAGTGGTTCCAGTAAGCCGGGAACAATTACTTAGACAAGTTTAGACTTTTTCATCGATTGATCGCTCTAGTTTGGTGTCTTCTACTAGTGAGTAAAGATAAAATTATAAGATTTTAATTCGGATTCGAAAAAATGAATACGAACAGAAAATTAACGCGAAAGTTTAGTAAAATAAAAAGTAAGAGATGTGAGTCAAAAATTTTAGCAAACTGCCAATAAAATATTTTGAGAGCATACATTGCATACCTATCCGGATTTTGCCTATGTTGACTTTTTATTAACTTTTGCTGACCTGCTGGACCCAACAACCGAGTTTATTGTTGTGACGAGGTTGTTCCTACACTTTTCAAAAAATAAAGGCCTTCCGAGTTGTTCAATTCGGCCCCTCCTGTCGAACAGCTGCGGGAAATGAATTGCAATCATCTTCTAGATTGAATCGAAGCACAGTAGACAATTTTTCAGGAGCATCATCTTTCTCACAAAGATGGATGAATTTCGAAGCTTAATTAAAAGATTTGGAATTAAGAAAGGAAATCAATCAACTAAACTAAATACTTACCAACAATCTGGTGTAGGGAGCGCTCAAGACTTGGCGATTTTCTGAAAGTTGGGCAGAATAGAGCGGCACGGTTGTCGTTGAATTTGGCACTTTTCTAGGCGCCATAGGTAGTAAACTTTTTATGCGACGGTTTACTACCGTCTTCTATTCCTACCTTGATTTTTTTTTCACGGAAATAACAAACGAACTGTTGCTGTTACGAGAATTCGTTTTGTTTTGATAGACAACCGAGAATTTTACAGTCCTGTAATTTGGTATCAGCCTGTAATCAAAAGCTCACTTAAAAATAAATGAATATGGCCTGTAAAAATACGGTGAATGTCATGCTCCTTTTTGTTACAGGGCATTTACTGTACTATCCAATGATTTTTCATTTAAACTCACACGTTTCGTAAATTATAGGCTGGTTTATTTTAAAGGCATCCGTTTTCAATGACACGTAATAGTCATTATTTTTTTCTGTGTACCTTTTTCTAAAAGCTATTGGTCTTCGTCTATAATTCTTTTTATTTTCATATGTCCCTATAGCTATATTCTTTTCTATTCTAATTAAAAAGTGATGACTAGATTTTGACACACAAACAAGCAAAATGAGTTTAGCTCCATCAAGCCTAGAGGTATGAGCCGTTTCAAATAATAATGTTACAAAAAAAAATATCTTGAACTGCAGTAGCATTAGGGGAGAATGAGGATTAGACTGCTTCATAACAATAAAAATCCTTATTTTCGACGCGGTACCCCCAGTTTGGTGCCATTAGGTTTCTGAAAGTCTCAGCTCAATTGGTTGAAACACGAGCTGGCGCAATCGACTTCAAATTTGTATGGAGATTCTCGGCAAAATGCATGAAAAATCAACATACTTTCACTCTTTATGTTGTCAAATATGGCTTCAGTATTTTTTTTTCAAGGGATTTTAACTCCACAGGAGGCATTCGTCCCTTCATTATGTTATGTAGCTTATAATTACAGAATTTATAGTTCAAATTATCAGAGACAAGTTTGTATAAGATTGTAAAGCGATGAATTTACTGTGTTGAGATATTCGCTATTGAATGTGTGATTTTTTTGGAATTTCGTTGACATTTCGTGTGCGTTCGGCTAACGGCCGAATACCGAGTATTGATCGTTTCGGTTGAATATTCTGTCAAGTTTTTAATAAAAATACAAAAGCTATTATTTCAATTATTTCTTCCATCTTGTTTCTCAACTGATATCTATAAAATTTATAGTTTTGGAAAGCTTATCATATGACTCAAATATGATTCTCGGACATTTTTCAGCTTCAATAATTTACTTTAAAGTTATTCAAAGTTCAAGAATTTTTTTATTGAAAAAACATGCTTCAGGAAAAAGGCTGTAAGTCAGTAATTTAGTTTTCGAAAAAATGCTGAAGTTAGAAGCTGCACATACGATTTTTTTTTGTTTTATTATTATTTATAACTATATTAATATTTTGGAACATTGAGGGTACAACGGCCATAAATCTAGTTTCCGATGCGTGCAGTGACTCAAATAGCCTTCATTCGATTCCGTGAAAAACAAAACACACAAGATAAATTTCATATTGATAACTCTATTTTTTCCAAATTTTCTAGTCCAAAAGTGTTTTTCTAAATGGTTTACAAAATAAAGGGGAATTAGGGGTTGAAAATGCGTTATATCTCCATTCGTAAGCTCATATGGACTCATTGTAAACACACCCAAAACGAATCTTCTTCGCGGTTTATTCACTCTTTTCCCCATTGTGCGTTGGCTTATATCGGAACACCGTTATCGGAACTTTTCATATACCGTGGTTTAACTGAAAGGAATCTCTTGATTGCTTTGATTCAGTAAAATATTCTTGTTGCTTAGGTGCCAGAAAAAATAAAAACAAGGTAAAAAAAAACCATTTATTGTATTCTTTTAAGCTTGGTATTGTCAGTTTGCTCGCACAAACACTGTCCATACCAATTATGTTTCCTTCACTCTTTTCAGTATTTTCTATGTTTATGTTAAAAACCATACCCAAAAAAACTCACTTTGAATGAAATAACTCTTTGAAATCGGATGATTAAAAATACCAAAAAAAAATATTAATTTAATTGACATAAAAATTTCATCAAACGGCTTTCATTGAAATAACAATAAACAATGAAAATAAGATTCAGCACAAAATGGATTGGATGATTAAATTAGAAACGATACATTTGTAAGTAAAAAAAAAATTTTGAAAGGTTTCATGGCTGTTGGCGTTCGCGGCAAATCAACGAAGAACGGGTACAATCTAGCCAAGAGGTAGAAACGTAAGATGGGTCAGGTCACCTTTAGAGAAGGCACTTCACTACCCGAAGATTCAAGGTGGCGGAACGGAGCGGCGATACACTTCGCTGGGCAAAGATAGTCCACCCCATTGTGTACCTTCTGGAGTAATTTGAATTATACCTACTACATTATGTTGGTTTTCCGAAGAATCAAGGCCAGATCAGGAGGAAACACAAAAAAAATGCGAAAAACAATTCAACGTGATGAACTTTACTCCACATTAGCAAGGAATCCCGTTTGTTTGATATACATAGTTGCTCGTGCAAAATATAATAATGCGTAGGGGCACTAATGGAATTTAAAGAAAATCAGGAATCAAGTAAATTCTAAATATATTTCATTCTCATGACTTTGGAAATTATTAAATTTTTGGAGTCAAATATACATACCAGCGGAACTCAACTCTTGCTTGTGAAAAGTTAAATTTAAGATTTTTTTTTATTATTTTTCCTTTCTACGGCTTATTGATTTCGTTTGCTGAAATTTTGCATAGGTCAGCTTCTTGGTATATATGTATATGATTGTTTTTTTAGATTCGAAGATGACTTTTTTCTCATACATTCATTGCCACCCATTTCAAGAATCTTTTTTTTTGTTGAAAAAATATTTTTATTTCAGATGACCTAAAGCAGTGATTTTCAAACATTTTTCATTCGTCACATCAACTTTTTTTTAGATTTTCTCAATTTGAGGACTAAATTAAGTAATCTGTTAAGATTTCGGCTTAAGATATTGTATGCAAAAAGTCTGCTCCAGCAAAAAAAAGCCTGCAATACAAATGTGTACAGAATGCAACATGAATGCACCGACCTAAGTTTTGTGATCTACTAGACACATACAGAGTTGGGCTTAAGCAATGCATTTTTGTTCGGGCTGCATGCATGATGTTGGAATCTTCCCTATGCCCACTGATGCACAACACGAACAAAAGCCTCTGATTCGTCGTTGAGCTTTGTATTGGGTATGTAAGAATAAAGGTGGTGATTTATGGCTTGGGCCCAGCTCAGCTCTTTCAGCTTCTCATCAGCATGAGTTGATCCCACACACGCTGTTGAAATTGATAATGAGCGTTAGGTCTACACGTTTATTAAGGTGCACATCTTGTGTGAATTGTACACCTCATCAGATACATATTAGTAAATCGACAAAAGGTTTATCAACCTGCTTATTCAGGTGTTCAATTTAAATGGTAAGCATTATTGCTTGCGTTAGTTTTAAAATTAAACAAATGTACTAAAGTAACCAAAATAAATGAAATATTACTCTAACCGCAGTTAAACCAGTTAAACTATATTTGCATCAAGCTGATATATTTTCAAACTGCAAAGAAAAACGAAAGAGGCCCATTTAGTTTGAAAATAAAATCAGAACCTATATAAATTTGAACATGGAATTCCAAGCAGAATCAGAAACGTGAATCCTCTACTCAACTTTGAACCTGAAACCAAATCTGAATCTGAAATCTGCATCAGTTTTCAATCTGAATCTGAAGAAATATTGTTCTGAATCTGAAATCTACATATATCAGAGATCCGAAATCTTTGGGCTTGTGATATAGCTCAGTTGGCAAATCAATTGCTTCCTGAGCTGATGTCCGTAAGTTCGAGCCCAAGAGTAAACATCGATCACAGTACTGGAAAAGTTTTTCAATGACTTCCGCCAACTGCATTGTCTATATAAGTCACGAATGACATGTTAAAACGACTAGGTATATAATCAAAACAAAAAAAGCAGAGCTGCAAATTATCAGTGTCAAGACAGCAGACTTTGATACTGCTTAGCATTTCATGTGTCATGCGATACTGATTTTTGGTCAGCGACATAAACTTACAATGTCATGACCAAGTTAAATGAACGACATTATGCTTGCTTTGACTTTTTTCTTCTTGCAGCCAACAACTACATTTTTTTAATTGTAGCGCAACTAATAACGTAAAATTCATCCCAACACAGATAAGAAAATGGAATAGTAAGACGACCGTATGTGTGATGCAAGGGGAAGGAAAAAATCATTCAATATTGACAATGCTGCCTGACTGACATTGTAGCTTAATCATTAAACTGGTAGCCGACATCTAAAATCTGAATCAAAGATCTGCATCAAAAATCTGAACCTCTAATCTGAATCTGAAATCTCAATCTGAAATTTGAATCTGAATCTGATATCTGAATCTGAATCTGAAACCATAATCTACATTCTGAATCTGAAATCTCAATATGAAATCTGAATCTGAACACTGAATCTGAATTTCAAATCTGAATCTAAAATCTGAACCTGAAAACTGAATATGAAATCTAAATCTAAATCTGAAATCTGAATCTGAAATCTTAAATCCGAATTTGAAATCTGAACCTGAAATCAGAATTTTAAATCTGAATCTGAAATCTGAACCTGAAAGCTGAATTTGAAATCTGAATTTAAATCTGAAATCTGAATCTGAATCTGAATCTGAAATCAAAATCTGAAATTTGAATTTGAAATCTGAACCTGAAATCTGAATCTGAAATCTGAATCTGAAATCCGAATCTGAAATCTGAATCTGAAATCTGAAATCTGAATCTGAAGTCTGAATCTGAATCTGAAATCTGAATCTGAAATCTGAATCTGAAATCTGAATCTGAAATCTGAAATCTGAATCTGAAATCTGAATCTGAAATCTGAATCTGAAATCTGAATCTGAAATCTGAATCTGAAATCTGAATCTGAAATCTGAATCTGAATCTGAAATCTGAATCTGAAATCTGAATCTGAAATCTAAATCTGAAATCTGAATCTGAAATCTGAATCTGAATCTGAAATCTGAATCTGAAATCTGAATCTGAAATCTGAATCTGAAATCTGAATCTGAAATCTGAATCTGAAATCTGAATCTGAAATCTGAATCTGAAATCTGAATCTGAAATCTGAATCTGAAATCTGAATCTGAAATCTGAATCTGAAATCTGAATCTGAAATCTGAATCTGAAATCTGAATCTGAAATCTGAATCTGAAATCTGAATCTGAAATCTGAATCTGAAATCTGAATCTGAAATCTGAATCTGAATCTGAAATCTGAATCTGAAATCTGAATCTGAAATCTGAATCTGAAATCTGAATCTGAAATCTGAATCTGAAATCTGAATCTGAAATCTGAATCTGAAATCTGAATCTGAAATCTGAATCTGAAATCTGAATCTGAAATCTGAATCTGAAATCTGAATCTGAAATCTGAATCTGAAATCTGAATCTGAAATCTGAATCTGAAATCTGAATCTGAAATCTGAATCTGAAATCTGAATCTGAAATCTGAATCTGAAATCTGAATCTGAAATCTGAATCTGAAATCTGAATCTGAAATCTGAATCTGAAATCTGAATCTGAAATCTGAATCTGAAATCTGAATCTGAAATCTGAATCTGAAATCTGAATCTGAAATCTGAATCTGAAATCTGAATCTGAAATCTGAATCTGAAATCTGAATCTGAAATCTGAATCTGAATCTGAAATCTGAAATCTGAAATCTGAATCTGAAATCTGAATCTGAAATCTGAATCTGAAATCTGAATCTGAAATCTGAATCTGAAATCTGAATCTGAAATCTGAATCTGAAATCTGAATCTGAAATCTGAATCTGAAATCTGAATCTGAAATCTGAATCTGAAATCTGAATCTGAAATCTGAATCTGAAATCTGAATCTGAAATCTGAATCTGAAATCTGAATCTGAAATCTGAATCTGAAATCTGAATCTGAAATCTGAATCTGAAATCTGAATCTGAAATCTGAATCTGAAATCTGAATCTGAAATCTGAATCTGAAATCTGAATCTGAAATCTGAATCTGAAATCTGAATCTGAAATCTGAATCTGAAATCTGAATCTGAATCTGAAATCTGAATCTGAATCTGAAATCTGAATCTGAAATCTGAATCTGAAATCTGAATCTGAAATCTGAATCTGAAATCTGAATCTGAAATCTGAATCTGAAATCTGAATCTGAAATCTGAATCCGAAACCTGCATCTGAAATCCGAATCTGAAATCTGAATCTGAAATCTGACTCTGAATCTGAAATCTGAATCTGAAATCTGAATCTGAAATCTGAATCTGAAATCTGACTCTGAATCTGAAATCTGAAATCTGAATCTGAAATCTGAATCTGAATGCTGAATATGAAATCTGAATCTGAAATCTGAATCTGATATCTGAATCTGAAATCTGAATCTGAAATCTGAATCTGAAATCTGAATCTGAAATCTGAATCTGAAATCTGAATCTGAAATCTGAATCTGAAATCTGAATCTGAAATCTGAATCTGAAATCTGAATCTGAAATCTGAATCTGAAATCTGAATCTGAAATCTGAATCTGAAATCTGAATCTGAAATCTGAATCTGAAATCTGAATCTGAAATCTGAATCTGAAATCTGAATCTGAAATCTGAATCTGAAATCTGAATCTGAAATCTGAATCTGAAATCTGAATCTGAAATCTGAATCTGAAATCTGAATCTGAAATCTGAATCTGAAATCTGAATCTGAAATCTGAATCTGAAATCTGAATCTGAAATCTAAATCTGAAATCTGAATCTGAAATCTGAATCTGAATCTGAAATCTGAATCTGAATCTGAAATCTGAATCTGAAATCTGAATCTGAAATCTGAATATGAAATCTGAATCTGAAATCTGAATCTGAAATCTGAATCTGAAATCTGAATCTGAAATCTGAATCTGAAATCTGAATCTGAAATCTGAATCTGAAATCTGAATCTAAAATCTGAATCTGAAATCTGAATCTGAAATCTGAATCTGAAATCTGAAATCCGAATCTGAAATCCGAATCTGAATCTGAATCTGAAATCTGAAATCTGAATCTGAAATCTGAATCTGAAATCTGAATCTGAAATCTGAATCTGAAATCTGAATCTGAAATCTGAATCTGAAATCTGAATCTGAAATCTGAATCTGAAATCTGAATCTGAAATCTGAATCTGAAATCTGAATCTGAAATCTGAATCTGAAATCTGAATCTGAAATCTGAATCTGAAATCTGAATCTGAAATCTGAATCTGAAATCTGAATCTGAAATCTGAATCTGAAATCTGAATCTGAAATCTGAATCTGAAATCTGAATCTGAAATCTGAATCTGAAATCTGAATCTGAAATCTGAATCTGAAATCTGAATCTGAAATCTGAATCTGAAATCTGAATCTGAATCTGAATGCTGAATATGAAATCTGAATCTGAAATCTGAAATCTGAATCTGAAATCTGAATCTGAAATCTGAATCTGAAATCGGAATCTGAAATCTGAATCTGAAATCTGAATCTGAAATCTGAATCTGAAATCTGAATCTGAAATCTGAAATCTGAATCTGAAATCTGAATCTGAAATCTGAATCTGAAATCTGAATCTGAAATCTGAATCTGAAATCTGAATCTGAAATCTGAATCTGAAATCTGAATCTGAAATCTGAATCTGAAATCTGAATCTGAATCTGAAATCTGAAATCTAAAATCTGAATCTGAAATCTGAATCTGAAATCTGAATGTGAAATCTGAATCTGAAATCTGAATCTGATATCTGAATCTGAAATCTGAAATCTTAATCTGAAATCTGAAATCTGAATCTGAAATCTGAATTTGAAATCTGAAGCTAAAATCCTAATCTGAAATCTGAATCTGAAATCTGAATCTGAAATCTCAATCTGAAATCTGAATTTGAAATCTGAAGCTAAAATCCTAATCTGAAATCTGAATTTGAAATCTGAATCTGAATCTGAAATCTGAATCTGAAATCTGAATCTGAAATCTGAATCTGAAATCTGAATCTGAAATCTGAATCTGAAATCTGAATCTGAAATCTAAATCTGAAATCTGAATCTGAAATCTGAATCTGAAATCTAAATCTGAATCTGAAATTTGAGTCTGAAATCTAAATCTGGAATCTGGATCTTTAAGTGTAGAAATTAGGCTGACCGGATACGCTGGGCATCTTGGGGAATGTACTCTTTTTTGTGTTCAAAGACATTTTATCAGAGAAACGTACTTATTTAACTTATGGCACGGTACTACAAGTTTATCTTTTTTGTTGAATTTTCCAAACGATGAATTATAAAGCATCACAAATCGATTAAAATGTGAATTTTTCGTTAAAAACAAGTTTGCTCTTTCATCAGCAGTACTTTTTTATAAGTAACTAGCTGACCCGGTGTGCTTTGCTATACCTTCCAAAAATAAATGTAATTTGTAAAAATTTATTCAAATTTAGATTTTTGTAAACATTTTTTTAAATCAAACCCTCATCATAGTTCAGATCCAACAACTTTGAAATGAGAGCTGCAGCTGGAGTTCCGAATTGCAATTTAAAGATGGTATATATCATTTAATGAAACTTGATCTCTAAATTTGTTTTTCAAGATCTGAAATTTGTACTCTGTTTTTAAAGCTTCATAATGACTTAAATAATTTCAAAATTTATGGATTTTCCACCTTTTTCGAAAAGTGGGAAGTTACGAACTTTCATAAAAACATTTGTCACATTTATTTTTGAGTTATGCCAAATATCCGTACGCAAAAAAAAACCTCTTTTAAAATATGGTCCCTTCTTTGAAAAGCTCTTTATCTTAAACTTACATGGGAGCTCCCCCATCTTTTCCAATTTTGTATTTTTTGGAGTTGAAAAAATAAGCTATAGAAACTCGAGAAAAAAAAACGATAAAAAAGATTTTTTTAATAATCTTTTCAAAAAGCTTTTTTCACCATCCTCGCCTTTCGAAGCAGTTTAAATATCTATTCCTTTTGCGTCAAAATTATGTTAAAAAATGTTTTGCCGTGTGCCAAACACGTGGACATGAGACATCACAGCTTGAAGTTTTTCCCAAACAGCACTTGTCATGGTATGAAAATTATTGATTTTATACAGCGAAAATTTCTTTTTTTAATAAATTTATTAAAGCAAAAAGTATTTAAAAAAATATCAGTTGCATCACTAAATAAATTTTGAGCGTTTTTTAATTTCTCTTTGAAAGTCAAATATTCAAAAATGTAGACAATAACAAATTTCTAAGTTAACATTTTCTCGTATGTTGGGGCAAGTGGAAATGCAAATGTTATTTTCAGATGCATCAGAGTAATGGCTTTAAAATAGATTTAATACGTATTTCTGTTTGTTTGTTTGATCAAGTTTCATTGATATATCAATATCTGCAGTATTTCTGCAGTATAAATTTATGTTTTTTACTCCACTTTTAACGAATGCTGTTCAAAGCAAATGACCTGCATTTACAAAAACATTTAAGAATTTTAAATATCAGCTTCAGTTTCAACATTCGGAATACCCCTTCTGGTCTTTCTAACATATTGAATAATTTCGAAGATGAATTTCTTAAAAGTTCGACGTTTGACCTTGCCCCACCGTGTAAGTTGACAGGAGGGAATATTGTTTTTAACACTTTAAGGGTATACTAAAAATTTGTCATAAAAATGTTGCTTCCCATTGTATATCAGTTCTAAAATCTCACTTTTCAAAAAGAAGCAGATCAAAAATCTCTTTAATGCAGCCATGTAACACAAAAACACTTTTCATGTTAAGTACGTACTTGTATTGGTATGTAAGCAAAAAGTGCGATGTTTTTTTCCAGAATTATTTAAAATAAAAAGCTCCCATTTTCATTTCTAAATGCGTTTCAGTTGTGTATTTGGGCCGAAGTAACAATTTCTAGAAGAAAACATAATTTTTAATTTTTTTGTAACAGAGAAAATTTGACCGTTTGAACATGGTCTAGTGTTTCTTGAATGAAAATTGTTTAGAAAAATGAATTCCCTCACTTTTGGTCAATAAAAGTTAGTTTATTTCACTGATACCTTTCACTTATGCACACGACAGTCCTATCTTATCTTATTTAAAGAAAAGGCTCTTAATAAGTTCATATAATGGATCGGATTTTATGATCTTCTTCAAATTTAAATGGCGCTTGATAAAACTTCAGTTAAGTATATTTTTACATGTTCAACAAAATGTTTCCGATCTACCCCTGTAGAAAACATCTTATTCATATTTCTGTTATCAATATGATTCAAAAATAACGCCCCCACGTGCATAAGAAATATAGGTACTTGGTTGCGAAACAGGCGCCTGATTGTTAAATTTTCCAGCGATCAATGAACAGTATGTTTTGGTTACTATCTACTTGCGACGACGCACAGTGGGGCAGACCTGACCAATTGATGGTCAAAACCTCATAACTTTTTTAAATGAAATCCTACTGGTTTGAAGTCTTCTGAAAAGTTGTTCATCTGATCAAAATCTTTAATTTGATGTAACTCTTTTTCATCTAGATGTTGTGAAATTTGATCTCGATAACTTTGTTTAGCAGATTTTCCTTATCAACTTGAAGGCTACTCAGTCGATCGGCGTGAAAATGATCATGTAAGGGTTTTTAGGACCGTTAATAAGTTAAATGATGCTTTAAGATCTCTCCCCTCACAAGAATGGGGGGACCCATACAAATGTTACCTGAATATCTACAAAATTCTTGAATAAATAATGCAAATGGACCCAAATTTGTCAAGAAAGAAATGCATGTTATTCTAACGTTAGTTTCAGACCAATCTCTTTTCTGGAAGAAATAGATTTCATAGAAAACTAACCATGCAACCACAAAAGATCTTACAACTGGTAGAAACCTAACAAGGAACAAATCAAGCAAATTGAACCGAATTTGACCTCTGAGAATTTCGGGGTAAGACAAATCGTTTATTATGATGGCTTAAAACTCATTCCATCTATGAAACGAATGCTTCCATACAAATTAAATATGAAAAATATGAACGGAATTTTGTTCTAAGTGTCTTGTCAGTGTGATCAGTGGTAACAGAACAAATAAGTTCAGATAATTAAGCCATAAACTTCTATTGGTACCTTATATAAGTAGCTAATAGCTGTGCTAATAGATCAATATTTTATTTTTGAGTAAAACTTTAAAATCTCTACATTTTATAGAAAAAATGTTGAATAAAAAATTGAGTTAGTTAAAAGATAGGTACTAAACATCTGACCGGAAAGGATTTGAGAAGGTTATAGAAAGTTCATATTATATAATAAGGTTATAGAAAGTTCATATTCCAAAAATCTTATTTGCTTGTCTGTAGATAAATATAACTGTTAAAAACCGAAATAGTATTATCAAATTAAGAGGAAAATAAATTTTGAAAAACATTAATTTTCTAGCGAAACCCACTATCAAAAGCAATTCCATAAGTACGAAAATTGTCCAAAAACATGTTTCACCAAAACGTGAATAACTTTTGAATAGGCAAAAAATGGCAACTAGTTTTTGTTTTGTTGGATAGCTGAGACTTCAATTTAAATGTTCGAGTGGAAATGAGAGTGGGGTAACGTGGGGTAACATGTTTTCCAGATGTCCCAATATGTTGAAAATTCGTAATTTTTTAACGTTATACGTTTATGCTCGTGAAAAAAAAATTACGATTTTTTTCAATTCTTCAACCTCAAATAAATAAATTTCATATTATTCTGAACACATTCATGTTAATTTTTTTTTATTTCTTAAAGAAATAAAATTCTAGTTGAGTTTGAAAATATTTTTTTGTTTTTGCGATAAAATGCAACAGCATCAAACCCCAACTTCGCCTACGTAGATGATTGTATGAAACAGCGAATTTTAAGTTTTGTTTGACAGATTTGTGATCGGTGTAATGTCCAGTTTCTGAAAAGCATAAATTTATGATGAATTTTTGAAATTTACAAAAAGGGATTTCGGCCAAGCTTTCATAGGTCCTGTCCCACTGTGCGACGTTAGCTTGACCATAGAGACGCAACACAAACCCTTCAAAGAAAAGAAAATCTTTAAAAATGGATGCCATGACTTTTCAATTTCAGATTTTGGCAAAATAAAATGTAGGTACACCCCGTTAGTTTTTGGCAACATTCGATTATGGCAACATTCGATTTTGGCAACATCTGATTTTGGCACATGTGCCAAAATCGAACGGTTTTTAGAAACAACATTACCTTTTGGTTTATGTCATAACATGACCAATTTAATTTAGACAAACACCATTCATACATTTTTATGTTTTAAAATGGTGATAAAATGCAACAATAAAAACATTTTTTTTTTTAATTTTATAAAGTACTCAAAAATAGCAAAAGATGAAAAAATTCAAAAAGTTGGAAAATAAATTCAAACAAAAGAATGAAAATGACAAAAAATGATGAAAAATGACAAAAACAGCAAATATGACAAATGAAAACAAACATTTAAAACTGAACAAGAAATGTGCAAAATGCATCAAAAACATGATGAAAAAAAATTAAAAATGACTACAAATGGTTGGAAATTACTAAAAATAACATTTTTGATAATAATAATAGTTATTTTGTAAAAATAACTGAAAAAATAGTTGAGAAACCATTCGATTTTGGCAACACAAAATGTACGGGCGTGTTGCCAAAATCGAACGGGGTCTGTATATGTTTTATTCGATCGGCAAAATGTCAATCTGGGTCACATCTAGGAGTCATTCATAACCATGTGCTGTACAAATGAGCTAGGAATCAAGTAGAAAAAATCACATCAAGGTTTCATATCGCCACCACGTGCATTGAAAATATGCTTGGTTGGGAAATACGCACCTAAATATTTCCACTGATCAGTATGCCAATGTTCCGAAAATCAATCATTTTCGATCAGCCAGGCCATGTGGTCCTGGTATTTCTTCAGATTTTTCCTTCTGAAACATCCATGATCGTCTATCAATAACGAACATTATCAACAATGATGCGAGGATAGATGTTCGGGAATGATTGTGGGAGCGACGTTCAAAATGTATCATCAAGTATGTCGATCACTTTTGAAAAGCCACGTGACGAATAGCAACGGTAGTCCTCGATGGGGCATGGTATATTTTCTTGTATCAAGTTAGTGTTGATTTTCGACATATATTTAATGGGTACTTTTAGCACGTGCGTATCACAGCACTCGGAGATATCAGTATTCTAGCTAGAAACCAATCCTGATTGCTTTTCTTGAGCGATTTTCCGAACATTGCAGTATGCTATGCCATGGCTACTATTCTCTCGTTGGCTCGCGGCGTTGGCTCGCGACGCCTCGACCATGGAGACGAAAAACAAACCACCCCATGGAAAAAAAATCTCTAGAAAATGGATGTCATGACTTGAATTTGTTTCGAAAAACTACAAATTTTGTATGGGAGCCCCCCCTTCCTTAAGTCGGAGCGGTTTGTTACTATTATAGAAACCATCTCCGGCCCCAAAAACCCTCACATGCCAAGTTCTTCGATGATCGGTTCAGTAGTTTCCGAGTCTATAGGGAACAGACAGACAGACACACATTCATTTTTATATATATACAACAGCTTCGAAAGTTTTGACACGCTTTTAAGAAAAGCTTCTCCCAGGCGTCGAGTTAAATTGTGCAGGCTATCAGCGCCTTTGAATGTGCAATTAGCACCCAAAGAGTTGGTAAAGAGCAACAGCAATTTGAACTCTTTCTGAAGTGCAACATTTTCTCATGTTTGCGATGTTCTTATCTTTGTCTCTTCAAACAATCCAACGACCTTCGACTTTTCTCTAAAAATCTGAAGAAAATGAACAAAAACAAAAAACGATAACTTTCAATATGTAAAAGTATTTTTGGAAAAGTCATAATTGCCAGGTAAGTCACATACCTAGCAACTAATTGTCACTATTTGAAAGGCCTTAATTTCCTGGTTTTTCCCGTTTTTTCCTAAATATTTGGAAATATGATTTCAACGTACTCTTTTTGGCGTTGAAGGATATGATAACCCTAGATTAGACCAAGTGAAGCGTGATCTGCCGTATGTGGGATGCCCAAGAAGTTGGAGATCGGTTGCCATGGAACGAGTGAGTTTTAAGAATTATGTTCGTCAAATAAATAAATAATGGATTCTATGAAATTGGATAAAACAAATTTCAAGGAAATTCTACTGGATCGATCGTCGGATTCAGTTCGAATCATATAATTTTAAAAACTTATGATTATGATTGAATATCAGATTTAAAACGTATTCGTTCAAAATTTCAGTTTTAATCAAACTTTTTCTGCGGATAAGATGAAAGGCAGGCAATCTTATACAACATGTTAATTTTTTTTCAGAGCATGAAAAACACGATCAACAACATTAGATTCAAAATCTTCATTGAAAGTAGATATCCATCATGTTTACACATGATACGCATCGAGAGCAGCAAGCTGGCTGGAGCTTATAATTAACGAGAAAGCGCTGAAAGTCGTGTATCGATACGACCTACAATTTTCAATGTTAATATACTAAACATTCTTTGCTTTTTCCTGTCGCATGATAAACGAGCTTCGTAAAATATTCATCATCATAATTTACGGGTAGGAACGACAGAAAATATTTTTGTTCATAGGCTTAGACTTTGTCGCATTGAGCAACATTATCTGAATTAATTTTTCTCTCAATTCACACTAAAAAGACTGCTATGTACAAAACATACAAAGTCACGTATAAAACGTTTAAACATTTTTTTATAGATGTAATTAAAACGAAATTTTTCTGTAGGTAAGATGGATTAGGTCTAACCACGTCTAACTAAATAATGTTTGATATAGCTAACTATATACAAAGAAATTAGTACTTTCGCTAAAATTTTCATTTTTATCAGGTAGTTTTTATTTGAATCCAGAGCGAACGTTGAAACTGGATTATTGTGTCATAACTCATAATGTCTATTTTTTCTTGGCTCAGACCAGACGCAGAAAGAGAACTGAAATTTGCTTTCCCAAAGCACCGGACCGGGGTCGTTTTTTTCTTTCCTCAGCCAAACTTGCGTTTGCATTGGTTTTTTGGCAGTCTGGCAAAGAGCAACAGTTTTTCATAATTGTTGTGTTGAGCGTTGTGTCAGTCTCCGCTTGCAAAATAATTGTGCGCACCTGAATTCATAGCATCCCACATTTGAGATGCGCTATTTCAAGTCAGATAAATGGAGGTGTGTATTTCGCTTGTCATGACTTTCAAGCGCAATGGAAAAAAGATACTGAATTCAGATTTTAAATTATTAATTCTGATTCTGGTTTTGAATTCTGATTCCCAAATGTTTAATGTTTATTGTTAGGAGTACGTGAGCCTGTCAATTATAAACTATAGATCAGGTAAAGCATATGATTCTGAATCTGAATTCTAATTCTGAATGATTATTCTGATTCTGAATTCTGCATTCTGAGTCTGTTACTTAATTTATCGACCTTATCAGTGAAAAGTGATGTCCTTTTTTAGAAAGAACATTTTAGATTATGAAATTTTATACATGGAACATGAACGGGTAGAATTTATGAGAAGCATTATCATCACATAACAAAGGTTGTTCGGCACGGGCCAACTACTATACAACATGCTATCCGTCTATAAAATTTAATAAAAGATGTTTTTGCAAAAAAAGAACATCACTTTTTACCGATAAGGCAAATTAATTAAGTAACAAACATTACGGTGGTTGATATCTTCATAGAATTCTGAGTATGAATTCTGATTCTGAATCCCGATTATCAACTCTGGTGTCTGATTTTGGATTCTGAACCGTTTTTTCATTCGATTATTTTTACGAATTCGAATCTTTTTACAATTCGGATTCCAAATTCCGATTCTAAATTCTGAGGGTTAGCTCAGATTCTAAATTCTGCATTCTGATTTCGAATTCTGACTGTGTATTCTGATTCTAATTTCTGCATCAAAACAATGTGGGTAAAGTTTTTTTATCAAATAATTTTTTTACCACTTACCTTAGTTTACATTAACGTATGTATATCCTTTTGATTTGATTTGTTGATGTTAGACGTTCAGTTTTGTTTATTTTATGGATTCACTTATCACATTTCACCTGAATAACAACCACTCAGCGCATTTGAGCATGGTATGTGCCTTTAGAAAAAACTTCCCAAATTCACACAGAAAAAAACGAAATAATTCGCTCGGATTCCAACTGGTTTACTTAACTTCAACTGAATGCTTCAAATGACAATCCAATTGTCTTCAGGTTTGTTGTTTCCAACTGATTCATGGAATATAAACCATTTCTTCGCTATAAAGCCCACATAATGTAAACCGACGCCATATGACAAAGCAACGTACCGAATTACGATTCAATTTCTAACGGAAAGTTAACCATCGACGAAAACAAACCTCCATTCAGTTCGAAGTTGTATATCTGACTAGGGGTAACATCAACTTTGTAGCCAGCTCTTTCTATATTGCGTTTTGCATTCCCATTCCATTCCATGCAACATTCGCTCGCCACTCCATTTGACTTCATGCTTTTGTGTCTCATTCGTTTCATTATTATGTCGTTCCTTGTGCGAGAGCCTGAAGCGGGCCATAGACTACACCACATTTGTACAAATGCGATGAAATTCAATGATATTCTGTCGCTGTGAACACGATTTGCATCGTGTATGGCACTGCTTGAATGAGCGCGCAAACGGTTTGAGTAAAATCGGTCTATATCGAAATATTTTGTACACACCACCCTCTGTGGCATGGTGTATGGTGCTGTTTGTACAAAATTCAAGCCATTTACTCAGCCCCAGCCGGGGTGGAGGTGGTTTTTTATTGTTGCAAACAATCGTCGTGGAATCATCGAATTTGCACACGCCATTTGTGTAGTCTATGGCCCGCTCAAGGTCCATAGTCCACACCACACACGGAAACGGTTACGTTGTTTTGGTAGTGAACCTTCATATAAACGGGCCACAGACTACACAACATTTGTACAAATGCGATGAAATTCGATGAAATTTTGTCGCTGTAAACACGATTTGCATAATGTATGGCACTGCTTGAATGAGCGCCCAAACAGTTGGAGTAAAATCGGTCGGGTTCGAAATATTTTGTTAAAACCATCCTCTCAGCCGGGTGGAGATGTTTTTTTTTGTTGCTATTGCTGTTTTCGCCAGCAATCGTTTGTGTTCGCGTGAAAAATGTTTGTATAGTGTGTGGGCGAGCATAGATCAAACAATCGTCGTGGAATCATCGAATTTGTACAGGCCATTTGTGTAGTCTATGGCCCGCTTGAAATCGGTCGGGATCGATTTTTTTTTTGCGGAAAACCCCTCTGCATGGTGGCATGGTGTATGGTGCTGCTGTACAAATTTCAGGCCATTTACTCAGCCCCAGCCCAAAGAATATTTAGATAAGGTAGTGTCGAGAGCCATATTGGATTTCTTGTGTGACGTCACAAAAACGAATGCATCGAAAATTTATATGCACTCAGAAAAATACTATTATATATACCATAAAATTATCTTATGAAGTGGCGCCATGAGAAAAATTCTATGAAATTCATAAGATTGTCTTATGAAGCGAATGAATTCTTCAGATGAACACCTGCTTCAATGAGAGGTCGTTGCTTTTCATAAGAGGGTCTTATGGAAGTAGAAAATTTTACGTTTGAAGAGAAAATCACAGAGAACAGACATACAAGCTAGCCCACGAAACTTGTGTAAAATTTCCAACGATAGTTTTGAACAATTTTTCTGTTCTGTGACCTTTTCGAAAACTGGCCACCTGAAAATTTGATTTGTAACTTTTGAACGGCACAATAGATTTCACTATTTCAATTCAACTTCTAACGTATTTTTTGAATGTCAGCATTTGAAATTTTACACACTTTTTGGAAGATTTTTTGTTCGAGCTTGTACGTCTGTTCTCTGTGAGAAAATATCAAGATAATTGAAGTTAAAACGATCAGTTTATTTTCTGGGTAATTTGTCGTTTGTTTACAATAACATCATGATCACCATAAGCAGCACATCAAGGCACGGTTCCAACAGTCATTCTGCCGCACCCGGTCCATTGAACTTATCCTTTTCGCTGGTCAACATGCTGAAAAGTAAACATAAAAATATGTGTTTACGTTAACAAATAATTTGAACGTTCACAAAACAAATAAACTTACCATGTAGAATAACAAAATCACTTTCAACTTTGAAAAAAAAACTTGCTCCACAACTGGTTAGTGCTTGGTACAACGACGAGAAAATGACTGATGGAATGAATGTGTTCATTATTTTTTCACAATGCCGCTTCTTCTATTTTTCATAAGAACTTCGTATGAATATTGAAAGAATTTCATAGGACTCTTATGAAAAATTAGTTTGGAGGCAAAAAAGTGGTTCATAAGATGTATCTTATGAAATTTATAATAAGATTTCCTCTGAGTGTGAGAATGGCAGAAATTTCAAAGAAAAACACGTTCTAGAACTAAAAAAAAGAACTAATAATGAATGCAATGTCATCTTGAAGCTATAACGTGCAAAATGGCTGGTAGTGATTGAGTGTTCAACTAATTGTCATGATTTTTATCCAACCGGTTTACCATATTCAATTCTTATGTAGAACAACTAACATCAATTAATGATTGTTAACTCGATTTACTAAAATGCCAATAAATAATTGTGGTTTTGTATAAAAGTTTGTTTTTGATAACTTTATTGTAATAAGGATCTTAAACTGTACTGACTTGATGATTTTCATGGAAGACTTTGAACTAATTTTAAAGTTTTGCAAATTTTAGTAGGGAAAATCCACCATTTTCCGAACTTCGATGGTCTATTTTATATAAAAACTAGCTGACCCGGTGTGCTTTGCTACACCTTTCAAAATCGAATGATATTTTCAGAATTTACTCAAATTTTTACTGTTTTGTTGGCATTATTTTAAATCAAATTATAACATAATTCATAAGCAACCGCTATAAAATGAGAGCTGCAGCTGGAGTTTCGGATGGCAATCCAAAAATAACTTAAACTTATATTCTGAATCTTGATCCATAAATTTGTGTTAAAGATCTGATAATTTTAATCTGTTTCTTTAAGCTTCGCCCTAAAAAAAGCTTCGCCCCCCTCCTGTCCTTCTCCTCCCCCCTGCTGAATGGGGGGTGATCTTTAATAATCACACCCATTTTATTCATTCCCAAAAATCTTTTTGTATCAAATATTGTTAAATTGGTTGATAAGTTTTTAAGCTTTACAACAAAATTTATATGGAACCCCCTCCTTTTTTCTCCTCTCTACACTGTAAAGCGAAAGGGTCTATAACAATCGTAGAAACATATCTCGTAACCAAGTACCTTTCCATGCCATATTTGTTTCCATTTGTTGGCTTCATTAGCATAAATTGAAAACTAATGCTAACAAAATTGTATTGGGCTAACCTCCCTCCTCCTATGTACCTACTCACTGAATAGAGCATGGTTTGTCAGATAATCATAGAATCATACCAAAATGATTTTTCATGTTAAGTTTTGTCCATTTCTCTCCTCTTCCCTTCCTTTATTCCCAATTCTATCATCCCACTGCAAGACAGGAATTGTTTGACGTAAAAAAATTTCTCGTATCAAAATACCATCCCATGCCAAATTTAGTTTAATTTGCGTTGTTATGCATAAACTTGAAAGGAAGTTCCATCCCCCTTCCGTTCTCCCCATTGAATGGCGGGATGAGAACATAATATTCATAAAAGTATTTTTTGTTCTCAAATACTTTTTGATACCAAATTTTATTTCATTTGCTCTATTAATTCTCAAATTATGCAAAAAAATTGTATGGAAGCCCCCCTTACCCCCTTCTTATCTTTCTGTTGAAAAAAGGTGGTGCATCAATTTATAATAGAAACATTTCTCGTATCTAAATACCCTCACATGCCAAATATAGTTCAATTTGCTCGATCAGCTCTCCAGTTATACTGAAAATTGCGAGGGAGACCTCTTCTCCCCCTTTTCATCCACCTTTTTGAAGGTGTGAGTGATACGAAATATTCATAGAAGCATTTCTCGTACCCAAATATCATTCCATGCCAAATTTGGTTCCATTTGTTGTTGTAGTTCTTGTGTCATGCAATAAAAATTTTATGAAACTTCCCTCCCGCTTTCCTTTCTCCCCGCTGGAAGATGGAAGGGGTCTCAAACAATCATTAGAACATGTCACGTTCCCAAACATCTGTCCCCAGCCAACATGAAATCGTAAAAGAAATCATCGTCGAACTCGTATATAGATGCAACTCAACTCGGAATCGTAAATATGTACACTTACCATTCGACCATATCATTTATTCATCGTAGAAGATGCAACTTCCCATTGAAATACGACTTAGTTACGATATGTTGGATGAAGTCGTATTTAGTTCCACCGATGTCAAATGAAATCTTATAACGATCGCATAAGATTTCTTAAGAAGCATTTTATTGGTACACATATTACTTTCGAATCGAAATCGTAAATGACTTCGAATAAATTCGTAAAGAATACTACGTAAGCATCGTCTTTCGTATCACGTTGTATGTTTACTAGAATGTCACATTAGTAGGCAAATTAACACCGTGTCTTTCCGATATAGCTACAAATATTATAACAAGTATAATTATAATCGTATAATCGGTCACTTTACCCACGATATAAATATATTAAATGCGATCAAATCAGATTCGTATTAACAGATACTTAGCGTTCGCCCACATCTCATCATGATATTAAAACTTCATCTTGATAAATCGTGTTTAGTGGATGTGCAATTTTGCGATCGTGCTTGCAATTTTGTATCAGCATTTGAATTTTGTGAAAGTTGACGACTAAAGCAAACAAGCATACGGATGAAAAAAAAATAAAGGTAGGTTTTGGAAAAACAACGTTGGACAGAAAGCTCAATAACATTTTCCTTTCAAAAATTACAGCATTACTCTCCCCTACTAGGCTCAGATTAAAAAAAACCCGCCGGATAATTACATTACGAGTATCAAGGAATGTTCACGGACAGAATTATGGCCCGACAATTTCCGCTGTAAACCCGGAAGAAAGAGGCGTCAAAGAACCTGAGGGAGGCATGGAGGCGGTGGCAGTTAGGAAAGTAGCGAGCGGGACAATGCCCGGTTGCGGTACCTACGAAAATATATGTAGTGCATTTCAATGTTAGTTATAATAAAAATCAGTTAAAATCATCAATTAATTTTATTTCTTCCTAGCGTCGTATTTCAATCACAATATTACACATAACATGCTACATAAAATGGTCCGCAAAATCGTTTTATGATACAAATCGTACATGAGTACATCCCATCTCACATAAAATATCGTTTAAAGAGTCCATCAAATGTCAAATTGCATCATATCGTAAAAGCTTACAACACACATCTTATAAAATGTGACTTAAGTTGTCAATCGATGTTAAAATCTCTGAACATCGTATAAGACTGCAACACATATCGCATAAAGGGTGACATTAATCGAATTTCCATCGTCAGATCGTTTCTAGTCATACAAGAGTACAAAACATCTCGCATAAAGGGTGACTTAAATCGCCAATCCATCGACAGATTGCTTCAAGTCGTACAAGAGTTCGGCACACCTCGCATAAAGGGTGACTTAGATCGCCAATTCATCGTCAGATTGCTTCAAGTCGTACAAGAGTTCAACACACCTCGCATAAAGGGTGACTTAAATCGCCAATTTATCATCATATCGCTTCAAGTCGTAAAAGGGTAAAACACACATCGCATAAAGTGTAGATGGAACTGTCAATCCTCCCATCATCGTAAATGCGCATGAATCGAATCCTTTAATGTAATGTACAAAACGACGCCAATGCGACATAAAGTACCAAAGTATTTCTAACATCGTAAATGACATCACATACGATGTTGTCGATGTCGTAAACCAGAAAATAACGAAAACATGTACGTATATTGCCTCCACTTTTGGTAGGTATATGCTTTTTTCTAACGTCATGTACGATGATTTGTGTCGACATAGACGTACGTATATCTTTTGATATACCTACCAAATTGTTGGCTGGGTCCATACCAAATTTGGTTCCGTTTGCTTGATTAGTTTTTGAGTTATGTAAAAAATTAAAAAGAGGGCCCCTCCCCCCTTTATATCTCCCTACTGGAAAGAGGGAGGGGTCTCAAATAATCATTGAAATTTTATTCGTATACAAATACCTTCCCATGCCAAATTTGGTTCCATTTGCTTTATTAGTTTTTGAGTTATGTAAAAAAATATGAGAGAGGGCCCTCCCCCTTTCAACTGCAGGGAGGGAGGGGCCTCAAATAATCATTGAAATATTTTTCATATCAAAATACCTTCCCATGCCAAATTTGGTTCCAATATCTTGATTAGTTTTCGAGTTATATGAAAAATTGTAAGGTAGCCCCCCTCCCCCCTTCCTATCACCTCACTGAGAGGAGGAAGGGGTACCTTATATTCATTGAAGTATTCCCCGTTTCCAAATACCACCTCATGCCAAATTTGATACCATTAGCTTGATGGGTTCTCGAGTTATGCAAAAAATTGTCTTTTGTTTGGGAGGCCCCTCCCCCCCTTCCTGTTAGGGGGAGGGGTCCCAAACCAGAATAGGAACCTTCCCCGGCCTCCATTACCCCCACCTACCAAGTTTCACGTAAATCGGTTCAGTAGTTTCCGAGTCTATAGGGAACAGACAGAAAGACAGACAGACAGACAGACAGACAGACAGAAATTCATTTTTATATATATAGATTACCCGAAAATCCAACTTTTTTCGTACCGATCTTGAAGAGCAAGAATGCTTCTAGAATAACATGTTTTAAAAGTAGAAAATTCTCCGAGTTATCAACAAAAAAGGCAAATTTCCTAGAAAATTAACAAATGTCTCGTGATTGTGACGTCGCAGTATGTACTAATACCACAGAGAACAGACGTACAAGCTAGCCCACGAAACTTGTGCAAAATTTCCAGCGGCATTAGTTTAATTATGAGTTCATATATACGATTACGCCTTTTCGAAAACTGTACACTTGAAAATTTGATTTGTAATTTTTGAACGGCGCAATAGGTGCTACTGTTTAAAGTCAATTTTCAACATATTTTTTGGATGTCTGCATTTAAAATTTTATACACTTTTTTGAAGTTTTTTTGTTCGAGCTTGTACGTCTGTTCTCTGTGCTAATACTAGAGCAGGGCTGCCTCGACACTACCTTCTTTAAATATCCCTTGGCCCCAGCCAGGGTGGTGGTGTTTTTTTTTGTTTTAGTTGCTATTTGATTTGATTTGCTATAGTCTGCGATCGTTTGTGTTTGCATCGTGTCCTAGATTTAAACAGTTCAATGGAACCATCGAATTTGCACATGCCATTTGTGTAATTTATGACGGCTTTCATGCGTCGTGCGCTGGAGACCCGAATGAATTTTCTAAGGATTATCAACTGCTGATTCTGGTTCTAGTTAATCTTCGATTTGATCATTTTTGTAATTTATGACAGTTTTTTTTGTCGTTTTTTTATATTTGGGGCTGATAAGATACCACGTGGACAAAAAATAGATTTTTTACCAAATCCCCCCTTTCGTGGACAAGTGTGGACATTTTATTAACCACGCCTCCTCCCCACTTCCCGCGAGGAGTCCGCGAGGAACTCTGCTTAAAGTTGAGTTTTAAAAAAATCCGATTCTCAGGACGTTTTTGTAAATTTAGTATTTTTTGAGAAAATGTAATTTTCGCGTGGATTCTATTTGTTTTTTTTTTATTATTTTGTAATTTTTGTAGTTTATGTAATTTTGTAATTTTTGTAATTTTTCTATTATTTGATTTTCGTTATTATGATAATTTTTGTAGGTATTTTATTGATTTTTTGAAATTTTCTGTAATTTCAAAAAAATTGTTTGTGAAATGTTTGTAATTTAAGCTTTTTTTTGTAATACTTGTAATTTTTAAAACTTTTGTAATTTTAATGATTTTTGAATTTATAGCACAGAGAACAGACATACAAGCTAGCCCACGAAACTTGTGTAAAATTTCCAACGATAGTTTTGAACAATTTTTCTGTTTCTTTTGGCTGGACCTTTTCGAAAACTGGCCACCTGAAAATTTGATTTGTAACTTTTGAACGGCACAATAGATTTCACTATTTCAATTCAACTTCTAACGTATTTTTTGAATGTCAGCATTTGAAATTTTACACACTTTTTGGAAGATTTTTTGTTCGAGCTTGTACGTCTGTTCTCTGTGTTTATAGTTATATTTTTATTGTTTTTAATTTCTGTAACATTTGTAGTTTTTGTAATTTTTGTTATCTTTGCTATTTTTGTCATGATTATAATTTTTGTAATTCTTGTCATGTTTGTAATTTTCGTATTTCTTGTCAAGTTTGTAAATTTTCAAATTCTTGCCATTTTTGTAATTTATGTAGTTTTTGTAATGTCTCTATTTTTTGTAATTTTTTATATTTTTGTACCTAATTTTATTTACGAAATTGTGGCAATTTTTAAACCAAACAAAAAAAACTTAAAACGAATAACGTTGTAAAAAATTTTACAATTATTCAAAAACACGGAATAATTATAGAATATTGCATCGCTTGGTGGAATGTTTTTATGTGAATTTATCCGGTATAATTGATTATATTTACTCAAACTTTTATTCTTTCGATTCCCCCATGGTTCCCCCATCGGTAGCAAGGTCCAGCCTATGTCTGTGTGGCTTGGCCTTTGAATTGCTTCTCAGGCTTCCACGGTCGATGGTTTCAGAGACCTACAATGGTTTTCAATCCACTCCGCTTGCAATAGTCTCTTCAGGTTAACCCCAGATGTATATGATTATTTATACAATGAAACACATCTCACCTGTCGGCAACTTAGGGGGCATTACCACACCACGTGGACAACTTAGGGGGGGGGGGGGGGAGGGGTGTATGGAAATGTCCACGCTTGTCCACGGAGAGGGGGGTAGGGGTTTGGGTCATGTCCACGTGGACATACCTACTTTCAAAATATTTTCTAAAGGAGAATAAATATCAAGATGTTTCCAGTTTAAATTTAAACAATAAGTAACTGCTTGAAAGCAAGTGATAAATATAATAATTAAGAAATTTAATTTTTTTTTATACATAATAGGAAATTTTTATCCGGTTTTACAAAATCAGCCATTTCTATAACAAAAAGGTAAAAAGTGATGTTTTCTAACTGTCAAATAATGTGTCCACGTGGACATCCGGGGAGGGGGGTAGTGGTTAGCCAAATGTCCACGCTAAAGTGTCTGGGGCTTCCTGCGTTAGGGGAAATAAAACACACGAGTTATAGTAAACTGTTCAGCTCGATAGTCCAGCTTCGACTGACTTGTTTATTCTTTGTATATGACATTCGAAGTCGGGTCACTCGCGAACGATCTTAGATCGACTCTCTCGTTAACGGAAAAGCTCAGACACGACAATCCTTTATTCTTCAAGTATGTTTACTAATTCATTCAAAATATCTTGTAATTCGAAAACTATTCATTTAATTCAAACATAATTCATGCAGCTGTAGAACCTATGGCCTGTTGACGCCTCCGCTTTATTCGGTCGGACCTTCTAACGCCTGTAATTAGAGAATCGAAATGCGGTCCTGAATCAGTAGGATTTGATGGACTTTCCGGAAATCCTGCAAAGTCTGGTTCGTAGTCATCTTCTACAAATTTTCGTTTTCGATTAACAATTTTGATCATCGAATTTCCAGGAGGTATTCTGTTCAAGCACAACCTTAACTGATCGCGATGCGCAGATCTAATGTGACCCTTAATAGAAATTTGAAAAGTATTTAGTGAACATCTTTTCACATACTGGGCTTCTAACCATCGCTCAGCACCTTTTTGATGATTGCGATACCATATTTTATCACCTGGGACTAAATGATTGAAATGATCAATTCTATCTCTTGCATCAGGTTGTATTTTCTGTCCTGAATAATCAGCTCTGTCGCTGACATCAGGTTTTAGTATTCTTTTCGATTTCTGGCAGCTAGTATCCAGATTATTCGAGTAGTGATTCTTAGGGTTCATGAGATCAAGCAGCATTTTAGGCTTATAATTAAAGACATTTTCAGAAGGGAAAGAGCCTGTTCTTGTTAGAAAGCCATTTCGATAGTTAATCAGGAAGTAATTTATTTGCTGTTCAATGTCGAATTTGTTAATTTGTGGATCAAGAAGAAATTTCTTTAAAACCTCTTTAATTGTTCTCACGGACCTTTCTGCTTGCCCATTAGATTCAGGGTGATAAGGAGGACTTTTTAATACCAATATTCCCTGATTCTTCATGAAATTAACAAATTCTGCTGAATTAAATGGTGGTCCTCCATCTGTGACTAGTACGTCAGGTAATCCGAAACGAGCAAAAATATTCATGAATTTCCTTATAACTTTCTTAGCATCTGTTCCAAATCGCATATAATCAATTTCCACCCACTTAGAGAAGCTATCAACGCATAAAAGGAATACTTTCTCACCGAAATAAAAAAAATCAGCGTGTACACGACTGAATGGACGAGTCGTAGGTATCCATGAGGATTCGAGTTTTTTCTTGGGAGTTATTAAAGTTCGATTACATATTGTACAATTTTTTACAAATTTCTCTATATCCTCATTTATACCAAACCAAAATACAGTTTTACGCGCTAATTGTTTAATCTTAACTATTCCGGCATGATTTGCATGAAGTAGTTTTAAAGTATTTTCCTGTAAGGTTTTTGGCACAACTACTCTGTTTCTGTACAAAAGGCAATCAGAATGCAGTTCAAAGTCATGCGCTTGAGATTTTGCATCTTTAAACTCTTTCTCTACTTTCTCTGGCCAACCTTGTCTAAGATATTTCATAATTTTTGTCAAGATATAATCTTTTTTTGTTTCATCAGCAATATTTAAAAAATTGATTGGTAGTTCGTCAGTGAAGTTCAGACTATTTACATAGTCCTTGTCAATACTTTTTGGAACAGCAGAGGGAAGAGGAAACCGGGAGCAGAAATCTGCATTACCCATTCTGCTGGATGGCCTATAACGAATTTCAAAATCGTAGATGGAGAGTTCCATAACATAGCGTTGCAGACGTGTTACAAAGATGGAATTTTTTCCTTCTTTACCAAATACACCTAGAAGTGGTTTGTGGTCTGTATACACGACCGTATAGATAGCGGTGAAATTTTTTTATACAACTCACTACCGCAAGAGCTTTTAGGTGTAGTATAGGATATTTCTTTTGTGCTTCATTGAGACTAAATGACGTGAAGCAAATAGGTTTTTCTTGATCATTAACCACATGTGCTAGTACTCCTCCTAGACCGTAATTACACGCATCTGTAACAACTATCAGTGGCTTCTTAGGATCAAAATATTCTAAGACATTAGATGCAACCACATAATGTTTGCATTTTTCAAAAGCTTCACTACAATGCTGATCCCAAACATATTTTGAGTCCTTTTTCAACAGATTATAAAAACAGTTTTGTCGTGATTTGTGGCTTGTTTTGCCACACGTCTCAGATCAGCATTAGTGCTGATCCGTTTCCCCGTCTTCTGCAGTTTGGCACTCATGAACACCCTTGATGCAGACCTTTGATGCGGACCTTCACTGCGGACCTTTTTGATGCGGACCCTTGATGCGGACCCTTGATGCGGACCTTTAATGCGGACCCTTGATGCGGACCCTTGATGCGGACCCTTTGATGCGGACCCTTGATGCGGACCCTTGATGCGAACCCTTGATGCGGACCTTTGATGCGGACCTTTGATGCGAACCCTTGATGCGAACCCTTGATGCGGACCCTTGATGCGGACCCTTGATGCGGACCTTTTGATGCGGACCTTCTGATGCGGACCCTTGATGCGGACCCTTTGATGCGGACCCTTGATGCGGACCCTTTGATGCGGACCCTTGATGCGGACCCTTGATGCGGACCCTTGATGCGGACCCTTGATGCGGACCCTTGATGCGGACCTTTGATGCGGACCCTTGATGCGGACCTTTGATGCGAACCCTTGATACGGACCACCAAGCACAAGCACTACTTGTTGCTCATAAGAGCTTCGATTTCAGAACGACCTCTTAAGCGACCAGGTCGCTCTATTTATAGCGAGTGATACCCGTCACGTTTAAAACACTCGGGTGGGCAGAGGAAAACGCGAGTGGATTTTTTTTCTTTCTTTTCTTCTTACCAGAACGCGCGTTCGCGTTGCTATGGGTTGCAGACCAAAAGTGCATAGGGTTACCAACGGACAAATATTGTATTAAATTTAACTATTTATATATTTTTTTTATTTATTATTATTATTATTTCTAGTTCTACTACATTATCCTACAAGTTTAATTTAACAGAAAGGTTTGGAATGAACTTCCCATAAAAATTTATTAGACCTAGAAATGCTTTTAGTTCAGTAGTGTTTTTAGGTGCAGTTGCTTTCACAATTGTCTCAATTTTGTCTGGACATGGTTTCAGTCCATCAGCACTAATAATGTGTCCAAGAAATGTGAGCTCTTTTACGAAAAATTGGCATTTATTAAGTTTAACTTTAATGTTTGCTGTCTGTAAACGCTTCATAACCATAAATAATCGTACTTTACATTCTTCCTTGTCTTTTCCAGAAATAAGAACGTCATCCAGGTAACATGAAACGCCTTGAATACCGTGTAGCACCTGTTCAATAATTTGTTGGAAAATTGCAGTACTAGATGCTACACCTTGGGGCAGACGATTGTAGGTGTAAAGTCCTTTAATTGTGTTTATCGTCATAATTTCTTTAGACTGTTCAGACAGCTCGAGCTGGGTATATGCTCCAGCAAGGTCGAGCGAGCAAAATATTTTTGACCCTGACAAGGTGGAAAAAATGTCTTGAGCTAAGAGTAGAGGATATGTATTAGGTACAATTACTTTATTGATTGAGACTTTGCAGTCGATAACGAGCCTAATATCGTTATCTTTTTTTACAATTGCTACTACGGGCGAAGCCCATTCGCTTGCTTTTATTGGTGTAATTATTCCATTTTTTTTCTAAATAATCCAGATGCTCGACCACCTTGTCTTTGAGTCTTAGAGGAACTGAATAGGCCTTTTTGAAAATGGGTCTTTGATCTTTAATGACTAGATCACCTTTGAAACCCTGAATCGGAACCGTGAAATCTTTATCAAAAACAGACTTGAATTTATTTTTCAAATCATCAATTAATTTTTGGTTGATATCTACAGTTTTAACATTTCTTACCGCCACAGTCTCAACAAAACTAGATCTCCAACCATTGAAAAATAAATCCAGCCAGTCACGGCCAATTAACGGTACGAAATTACCTGCAACTTCGATCACTATAAGCATGACTGTTTTACAAAAACCATTCAATGATACGTCAATGTCAAAAAACCCAAGTATCGAAAGTTTGTTACCATCCACAACGGATAAATTTCTTTTGCATGGTTTCAATTTATAATGTTTAAAATTTTCTCTATAAATTTGTTCGCTTACAACCGAAACAGCAGATCCGCTGTCTACTTCCATTCTAAAAACTTTCCCAGCCATTTTCACAAAAAGAAAAACGGGTTTATTTACCTGTATTCCAGCAGTTATCGTCATACACTCCAGATCGTCATCTGAGTCACTATCCTGCAGCCTCTCGGTACGCTTGAAGTTTGAATTCTCTGAAGTTATTTCCGTGGATTCGTTGACAAATCTTATGGATTGATGTTGTCTTTGCCTTTCAAAACAGTTCCGACGAACATGTCCTCTTTGACGACAAAAGCTACAGACAGGAACACCTTCGTTCCTTCTATCCTGACGGCTATACGAACGGCTCCTGCTTCTGTATTGGTACCTGTCCGAACTGTGTCTCATTCGGTTTGGGTACATTTCTCTTCGACCGTTTCGATTTCCAGAAGGCCTACCAGAATCATACTTCGGACCCAAGCGATCTATAGCACTCACTCTGTTGTCGTAGCTGCCCAAAAGTTCCGAATTCTTCATCATTTGTTCTCTAGCTATCAACACCTTTTCAGTCTCATCAAGACTTGGATCTTCCAATTCATATAAACGCTCTTGGGCCTTGCTGTCATGTGCCCCTAAAACAAGCCTATCTCTGATCAAGGTGTTTTTTTCTTGTTCAGCAAAATTACAATTTTCCGCGAGCAGTTTGACATCCAAGATAAAATCTTCAGCAGACTCTTGCGCTCCCTGCTGACGTTCATAAAACTTTTTTCTTTGATCCATTTTACCGCTGGTTTTATCAAAACGCGTTTTTAGCTTCATTATTATGTCTTCATAATTAAGGGTATTTAATTCAACACCGGGATAAAGTTTTTTAATTTCAGCAAAAACTACAGCTCCCCCAACCGTAATGAATAACGATTTTCGGTTTGCTTCGGGAACATTATTGTAATCAAATACATATTGTAGGCGTTCTGCGTAATTTGAAAACGATGTACCAGGTACAAACGGCTCAACCGAACCGATGAACGTAGACATCTCGCTTCAAAGCTTGCCGTAAACAGATGCTGAACAGCAATCTTCACTTCACACTACCTTTCACTATATACTCTCTCAACTCCGAGAAACCCAACACCAGTTAAACAACTGTTGACTTGGTGCTTGACGACCGCTGATGATGGCGATGGATGACGATGACGATGACTGATTCTGACGGTGGCGAGTGACGATTACGATGACGATGACGGACGGCGATAAATAGCGATGGCGGATGCTGATGGCAAACGACGCTGATGATGTTACAACAATGCCACAGTGAATAATAGCACTGAAACAATGCTTAGCGAAACCCAAGCGTTTCTTACTGTTTAATACACACTGCACACCGCTGGTAGCTACTTTTGATTGTTCACAAATCCAAAATGCAACGCTAAATCCCGCGTCCGAAACGGTAGCCGATCAGAAACCCACGTTATAAAACAACGTTTTATGGCCTCAAACTTTCTGACGCACTTTACATCAGCTTACCAAATCAGCTTAAACTTCCTGACGCACTTTAAATCAGCTTGCCAATTACACGAACGAATAAATAAGATTTTTAATTTTATCCCATCCTCGTCGCCACTAAAGTGTCTGGGGCTTCCTGCGTTAGGGGAAATAAAACACACGAGTTATAGTAAACTGTTCAGCTCGATAGTCCAGCTTCGACTGACTTGTTTATTCTTTGTATATGACATTCGAAGTCGGGTCACTCGCGAACGATCTTAGATCGACTCTCTCGTTAACGGAAAAGCTCAGACACGACACACGCTTGTCCACGGAGGGGGAGGAGGGGGTCAAAAATCTCATTTGTCTTGTCCACGTGGTATCTGAACGGCCCCTTATGGGATTCGAACCCAAAAGTTTTTCTTTCCGATACCAGGGGAATCGAACCCAGTACGCCTGGGTTACCGGACCCGCGCCAGCCTATCCACTAGACCACATCAGCGCTCCAATTCTACGCGTGAATTTCTTTTCTATACTTAATAGGAAAGAAATCCACGCGACAAATCGTATAGGAATCGAAAGAATAAAAGTTTGAGTTTGCAAACTTGTCACCGTGTGTAGAAAACAAACGTACGAGTGATTAAAATTGCTGAAGCGTGAAGTGAAAAGACCCAGTTTATGCAAACTGCAACGTTTATTTTGATGGTTTTCGTGTCTGTCAAATATTAAACAAGTTTTAAAAATGGGTTTACTGGAATATATTTCCCTCATAGATTTCCTCGCAACCTCTGCAACAATATCCACAGTCCTTCAGTTTTTGACTGGATTGTTCGTAAATATTAGGAAATACCTGAAAGGCCAACGTTTAATTCTATATACCTATGCTTTCAGATTAATATGCAGGAAATACATAAGAAAGAAGTCAACTGGAGACACCTCGGGACTGCCGTTTATTTCTGGTTTTCTGTCGTAAGTATATTCTTCTCGTCAAGTATACACCGCGAATCAAAATCTTTACAAAGGTAACGGCTTCAGAAAAAAATCTGGAAAGCATTGGAATTTTAATTTGTTCTGACACTGACTGAATAGATTAGAAATATTTCAAATACACCACGCTGCCTTGATTTTTTTGCTATACTTTTGACTTATCCGCCCCAAAATAACATTTTTTAGTTCAAAAATAAACAAACCATTATGATAATTCTTACTTTTTCTTCCAATTTTGTGGAAAGGAAAAAGAGAGTTTCTTGATAATGAAAAGACACGGCCAAACATCAGTTAGGCCGCGTTTTCACAAAACTCATTATTGATGTATAGGGGAGGTAAGGGCATAATGGCCATCTTAAGGAAAACGCTTATTTAACCATAGAAAATGGCTATAATATTACTTTATTGTTTCGTGTTCAGAAAAAGCCCATTTCCTAACGGGCTGAAACTTGAAAAACTAGATGAAAACGTTAAAAATGCATTTTAAAAAATTTTGCCAAAAGCTGAAAACCAGCCACTGTAGGGGCATAATGAGAACCCCCCCCCCCCTGGGGCAGCAAAAGGACCATTAATCAGGGCGTTTTCTGCCGGGGAATTTAGCAGCGAATTCAACTCAATTAAGTCAGGTGAGACGTAGATTCATCAAATAAAGCAATAACAAAATCATCTAGGTATGTTTGTAGAATACAAACGATTCACACACGTTATGTTATGTTATATTTCTGGTGCTTTGTTGGGCGGATGATGCTACTAGCAGTATAATGTAACAATCAAAAAAATCGATCATGAATTGTAAATGGAAAAAATCACCTCGAACAGAAATCGAACTCTAGTCTTTTGATTACCTCTCTGACACCTTACCAATAGGCTAAATCGCCGGATGTAAACTAGTCAAGTTGTGGGCGTTGTGGCTCTATAAATCAGTTTAACTTCACTGCTAGATTCTACGGCAGAAAATGCTCATCGTGCCTCGATCAGTGGTGCTCTATATGCCTCAAGTCAACAAATTTAATACCGTATTTGTTTTCTCCCTTCGATCACAAACAAACACAATTCGTCGCCAGTAGAGATGTACCGAATAGTGGTATTCGGCGAACGGCCAAATACCGAATATTGACCTATCCAACTATTCGGCCAAACGAATATTCGGCCGAATATTCGGTCGAATATTCTGTTGAGTTTTCAATAGAAATACTTCTATTTCTACTATTATTTCTAATAGGAATCTTCTATTTCTGCCATCTTAATGTCTCTCATGTTTTTAAGTCGATTATTTCCAACCAGATGCATTAGAGCTTTTTTAAGTAGAGGTCTCTTTGATTTTCAAAATGTTACCATTAGCTGAAAGGACATCAGATAACTTGTCATTTCTACGACGTTTATCTCAAATGAGGTTGGATTCCAGTGAAATCTGGGACAAAACATGTCAAAACAGGTGTAAAGCTAATTGAAATTGCTTTATTATATCGAATTAGATGAATATCTAATTTTTGCTAGATGTCATTAAAATAGTTGCCAAAAAGAACGATGGTCTTTAACTTTACGCATACAATACTTTCTACGACACGTATCCACACGGGGGTTCTTAACGATTTTTTTTTAAACTTGTAAAAAGAAGGGAAAATCTGAACAGGAACTATGCATTATTCTCAAACATACAAGAGGTAAAAGAAATGAAATTACTTGAAATTTTAAGTATTTATAGAATTATAACAGCTGTGTTCAATTTGTATTTAACGAATACTTTTACTCCAGAACATCGTTTAGTAACAGATAATTTAAAAAAAAATCAAAATGATATTTGATTTTTTTTTTTAATTTGATTTAGCATAAAATCTGAATAAACCTGGGTAAAATCCGCAAAGTTTAAAAAAATATGTGGCCAAGCCGGTCAGATTTAACTTTCCTCGAATTCTTTATTTGGTTTATAGCAAGCCTGGATATATCAAGAAAATTTTAAATAAACGATAATCAAGCTATGTACAGTAAAAATACACGGATACATCTTAAATGTTTAACTGAAACCATAATTTTTGATGATTTTGAAGGTTTTGCAACATAACTTCTGGATATTTAATAAATTATCCCACATAAGTTGAAAAATTTTAGGATATTCGGCCTATTCGGCCGAATATCTAGCTCAACTATTCGGTGAGCCGAATATTCGGCTTAACGGTTGTTCGCTACGAAAGCTCCCAGCAGCAACGAGCGATTCCCAATGGTCGACGCCGATGTCCAGCAACGACGCCCGGGGCACTCACAAGAGGAGAAGAGTGCCACACAGACGTGAGAGAACGGCGCCGAGAGAGTAAGGAGGCTGCTCTCGCTGTAAGCAAGAATATTCGCGACGCGCCTAGCAGGTTCTAGGCGTTTCCATTTGGCGCAAGCACGTGGTCCTGTGCTTGCATGACAGCCTATTTAAGGGCGCATTCCTCAATTCGTCTCGAGTCATTTCCACACGCTCCTTTTTTAAACTCAAAATTAAGTACGACCGAGGTTCAAAACATAGTTCGATTCTATGAACTTAAAGTTAAGTACCCTTTTTCCTCCTCGCGATTGTTCAAAATGGAGTTCGAACTGCGAACTCAAAACTAATCCCATTCGTGCCATTTTTGCCGAGCCGCATTTCAGGTAGCTACGAACAAGGGCATAAAAAACGGTTCAAAAAATGGTACTCGCTTTTGAACTTAGTTTTGAGTATGCTTGTCAGAACTTAGTTTCGCTATTGCCCTATCAAACTCAAAGCTGAGGGCTGCCACTGAAGTGCTGTTTGACCGTGGTCAAATCATAGCTCGATTGTATGAACTAAAGTTGAGTTCCTTTTTTCCTCCTTGCGATGGTTCAAAAGGAAGTTCGAACTGCGAACTCAAACCAATCCCATTTTTCCTTCGGCGAAGGAGCAAAACTGAGATCGATCTAATGAACTAAAAATTGAACCCTCCTCGCGTGTGTTGAACTGAAAGCACTTAGCGAGTTCGGCTGCGAGAACTGCATTTTGGGTAGCTACGAATAAAGGCATAAAGAAAGTTCAAAAAATGGAGCTCGCTTTCGAACTTAGGTTTGAGTATGCCAGTCAGAACTTAGTTTTTGCGTTTGCTCAGTCTTACTCAAAGTTGAGGGCTGCAACTGAAGTGCTGTTTTGAACCAAAACTACTTAATTTTGAGTTTAAAACAAGGAGCGTGCACTCCACGCGTGGTGGAGCTAATATCGAACAAACAGTGTACAGTGTAAATAAGTAGAGAAATAAATAGTGATTAGAGACAGAGTAGAAACTGTGTTGTTTTGTTCCTGCCTTTCTTGTCCTGGTTGGGTCCTCTACTCTGTTCCTCTGCTTGAAGCTCCGATAGTGATTGGTGACGCAATACCGGTTCTTGTCAGAACCAAACCCGAAGAGTTTAGTCTTCCTGCGTCCAGACCAATACTATCGATCCAGTCCGCCGTGCCTACCGAAGAAAAGCCTTTCTTCTAGCACGAGCTTCTCCGCTACTTGCTGTGCGCTGTTCCAGCGCTTCGCTTGCCAGATTGGTCACCACCCCCCAGTCCACTAGCAGATCCACCCCGTGTGAGTCACACGTTAAAAAACAACGGTTTTTTGGCGATGTTCGGCGCATCTCTAGTCGCCAGTGTATTGCTACCTCACTTACTCACACGCTCTCTCGCAACACTGACAAAATTTTCGGGGCACTACCGCCCGATGGCAGTGCAACACCAGGTCAAAACCAGTGCAACACCGTCCGAATAAATAAACAATTTGACAGCATCTAGTGGTGCACCAGTGCAACACTCGGCATAAACAAATACGGTATGAGTAAAAACGTGTTTTAAAATTGATAAAAGTGAAAAAAAAAAACTTTATGATGGTGAAAATTGGGAAACAATGTGTACATCAAGTTGCAGTGCGCACATTATAGATCAAGGTTATTTTAAGATCATAAGAGCTTATTTCGTCATGCTCAAAAATTATAATATTTTCGTTACTTGAGAACCTAGCTGATTTTTTTTTAAATATCTCTGTAAAGATGATATGGAGATTCCTGTTTTTGTGAAAAATTAATGCTATAGGAAGTACGATACAAATCCTCATGAAAATTCATTTAAGAAAATACGTACTTTTGTTGAAAAGAGTAGTGCTTTAGGCTAGGCAGACAAAGTGAGACAAAAGCTCCAACTGCTCGATTTTTCGGCTGTTATGTGTGCAACATTTCCTTTATGCACGCATCAATAAGTAATTTTGTGAAAACGAGGCCTTAATCTCGGAGACACAGGACTAGGTCAAACTTGGTTATTCAGAGATTGTGATCGTCAATGGCGGGAGTGTTTTTTTCAGCGGATTTTTCAAGCTCTCTCAACCCCTAATTTCAATAGTTTATTCAATTAAAATTCAAGAGATCAACGATCAAGAAATTTTAGAACGTTCGCGACGTGTTCCAAAAAGTGTAGCTTCACGTCGGTATCACACCTTTAAACCTAACCATTTCCTGTATTCCTGGAATACTGCCGGGGATGAAACCTTCGGAGTCAACAATTCATTTCCTTTGGTCTTCGAAAAACGTCAAAGCGTTATAAGTATTCTCGTGATTTTCCTGTAACCAGTAAATCGAAAGGAAACCCAGTAGGAAATTGCTCTTAAATTCCACACGTTTTCAATGTGGAAAATTATTCATGAATATTTGTTCTTTTTTAATAATTTTACAAAAACATTCCATAATTTTGATAATATGATTATTAATTTTTTAAACCTTCCGTTGTTTGACCAGTTCTAAATATATATTCCATCAGTTATCTTGGTTAGAGTTTCTAAGTTTCTTAGAAATTAAAACTCACCATCGAAATTTATATATTAACCTTCCCGCGCCGTTCGGGTCAATATGACCCGAAGCGTACATTCAATTCATCATAACTCGTGACAAAAAAATAGGAAAAATCTGAAATTTGGAACAGTTATGCAGAGCCGCAGAAGACACAATCTGTAGTACCAGATAACTTCCGGTGCCCACCGGAAATGGCCCCATGAAAAAAACCGATAATATGCCGTTCGGGTCATATTGACCCGGGCTCTTGCGCTCGTTCCCCTGATCACAAATAATAACCGATTTTGATGATATTATATTCGTTGTTTAGGTAATTTAATCTAGTTTCTCAACATTATAAAATAAAGTCAATATGTTTTATGAAATTACCGGTAATCGATTCCGAATGAAAAAATCCAAAAAAGAGCTCTTTTTTAAATGCTTATATCTTCTGAATGATCTATTGTTTTGATCTAACTTTACGATTTTTGAAATTGTTAAGAATTTACCTTTCTATAGATGTATAAATATGTAGGGGTCCAGTGGAAGGATTGGCCGCTATCCCGGAACTTCCGGTAGAAAAAATTCTTACTTCAAAAAAGTCACCCAATTTTGGCTTTGCATTGCTGTATCTCGCTTACCAATGGACCGATTCTCTAAATTCAAATTTTAGTTTTTTTTCGATAACTTTATTATTATTTTTGTAGAACATAGTTGGTTCATCAAAAATTTCAGTTGTTCAGTATATAGTAATGAAACTCACATCTTTTTTGTCATTTTTCAAATTCCCCCTCGTGTCGGTGGGTTCACGGGATTTTGTTAGCGTGATTTCTTTAAAATTTGAACTCAAAGTGGTCACTTTCTATATACTTAGAGATTCATTAGAATCTCCTCTTTCGATGGACATACTTTTTGTGTGGTGTTTTGAAAATTTGTAGCAACGTTTTTCGAATTTACTGAAAGCTGTCAGATTTCAACCAGTTTGGCCCACGTTTTCAGCAGGTCGGTGTACAAATCTCGCACCCCTCACGTAGCCGCGGGAGAAACAAATCCTTTAGCTCTCTTTTTGTCGCTCTCCAAATGCAAATCTACCACCCATCAGCAGGAGGAACTGTCGTCTCGCCGCGTGGTTTGTTGATTAATTGTGCTGATGAATGTTATATTATTGTAGGTATTGTTTGAATCTTTTTTGATATTTTATATTATATACTAGCTGATCCCGTACGAATTTCGGGGAAAAAATTCAACAGTGCTTAAAGTCGCTACTATTACTATTACTTGAAATTCAAATTAAACGGTTGATTGGCTTTTTATTAAAATTTATGTGAGAGTGTTTTCCTCTCGATCGGTTGCAAAATCTAGACATTATGGCAGAAACATGTACTATTTGTTTATGTGCACGACTCTTTTGCTTGACCTTCACACTTAAATTGGTATCAATTAACTGCCTCCAACAAAATTATTGCACAAAACACTGAACTTTCAATGAAACCCTGTTTTTCTGTCCCATGGCCCGAAATTCGATAATTGAAACCAATTTTACGTTCCTCAAAACTCCCTTTTGCTATTTTGAACCTGAAAACAGTGAACAGCGAATACAGACGCCCCTTTCGCCGACCCTTGACACGGAACATGCTACCTGAAGTCAATTGCTCATAGTTTATAACCCTCATCTGAACATTTTCATCTCAATCCGATGCATGATCACGACAATATCACGAAAACAGTGAGCAACTAACATGGACGGCCTTTTTTTGACCACGATTCAAAACTTGACACCTGAAATCAATTATCTTTTCTGTTAACCTCCCATGTGTCAATTTTCATTACAATTCTATGCTCAATCAAGAGAATATCGTAAAATCAGTGAACAGATAATAACCCCTTTTGCCGACCCCTGAGTCAAGATTTGAAACCTGAAAGCAAAAGAGCGTTCCTCAAAACTCCTATGCGGAAATTTTCATCTCAGTCCAATGTAGAATAACGTCCAAATCGCAAAAACATTAAAGTTGGGTATGCACGACTCCTTCAGCCAACTTCTGATCCGCAATTCGAAACTTGAAATCGATTGCTCGTCCCTCAAAACACTCATGGGCTAATTTTCATCACAATCCGGTGTATAATAACGCCAATATCGCAAAAACATTAATCAGTGAATATGGACGACCCCTTTGGCCGACCCCTGACCCTAAATTTGATAACTGTAATCGATCGCTCGTCTCTCAAAACACTCATGTGCAATTTTTCATCAAAATCCGATATATAATAACGCCAATATCGCAAAAACAATATTTGTCTTGTATGGACGACCCCCTTCAGAAGGGGTCGTCCAAAAATCTAAAAACATTTTTCATCATTCCTGGTCCTAATGAGCATCCATGCCAAATTTCAGATCTCTAGCTCTTAAGACGGCTGAGTCTTTAGAGGACAAACATACAGATAATTGCTTTTTATATATATAGATGTACTGTACATATGTACCTATACGGTTATGGATGGTATTATAAATTTTTCCATTATATTCAAGCACAATTTTCTGCAACTGTGAAATCTATTATTTTTATTAAAAAAAATTGTTTCGGTTATGGTCGTTTTAACATCTTTATATGATTCGCGACTTATATAAACGATGCAGTTTGCAAACAGTCATGGAAAAACTTATCAGGTACAACTGTGCTCGATGTTTACTCTTGGGCTCAAACTCACGAATTTCAGATTCAGATTTCAGATTTCAGATTTCAGATTCAGATTTCAGATTCAGATTTCAGATTCAGATTTCAGATTCAGATTCCAGATTCAGATTTCAGATTCAAATTTCAGATTTCTGTTTCCAGATTCAAATTTCAGATTCAGATTTTAGATTGAGATTTCAGATTCAGATTTCAGATTCAGATTTCAGATTCAGATTTCAGATTCAGATTTTAGATTCAGATTTCAGATTTCAGATTTCAGATTCAGATTTCAGATTCAGATTCCAGATTCAGATTTCAGATTCAAATTTCAGATTTCTGATTCCAGATTCAAATTTCAGATTCAGATTTTAGATTGAGATTTCAGATTCAGATTTCAGATTTCAGATTCAGATTTCAGATTCTTTGAGAAAGAATATTCAAGAATTGAAAGATTATAGACGGATAGAAGATTAGAATAAGATGAAAGATGTTGAAAATTGAGCGGAAGGGTGATTTTAATTTGAAAACTTTTCATCACATTTCATCGATTTGTTCCTCACGGGCCTACTACCTTGCAGTGGTTGAGACAGATAGAATTGTAGCAACCACCACACAATAGTAGGCCTAGCGTGGTTCGTCCCACAAGCGGAAACTTACAGTACGAACGAACAAAAAAAGATTTCAGATTCAGATTTCAGATTTCAGATTCATATTTCAGATTCAGATTCCAGATTCAGGTTTCAGATTCAGACTTCCTATTCAGATTTCAGATTCAGATTTCAGTTTAAAATTTCAGATTCAGATTTCAGATTTTTGATTTCAGATTCAGATTTTAGATTCAGATTTCAGATTCAGATTTTTGATTAGGGTTTCTGATTAAGGTTTAATTTAGAATTTAGAATTTATATTTAGAACTTTGAGTTAAAAATTTAGAATAATTAAGAATTTATAACTTGAAAATAAGAAATTTTTGAATGAAAATACTGAACTTTTACAAAAATTGTCAAAAATCGTAGAAATTTCATTTTTTTTTCTTCATAATTTTTTGTTCTAAACGCTTAATTCCTCAATTAAATTCTTTATTATGAACTAAAAATTTTCAATTAATAATTCCACATTTTAAATTTTAAATTTCAGTTCTAAATTCTAAATTCAAGATTCTGAATTATTAATCTCAATTAATTTTGATTGAGATTTCAGATTCTGAATTTTGGAATTCGGAATGCTGAATTCTGCATTTTGATTTCTGATACAGAATTCAGAAACATATGAATGTATAATATAATACGAAATTTTCAGTTCTGAATACTGTCTTGTGAACCAAGGATTATGTATTCTGGACTTTGAATTATGAGCTCAGAGTTCTAAATCCTAAAAAAAAAATAATATAAGATATGATCTTCACTAATTTTCAAGTTTCACTTGTATTTTAGATTTTAGAGGAATTGAGTGAAATAAATAAAACTTTTCAAAAATATTCGAATAAGACAAGTAGATGATACAACTGAAAGAAAGATTAAAGCACTATATTAGTTATGATACATATTTATTAGCAAATCATTGACCTTCCAACAATAAAACATTCATTACGTTAGTATCAGCATGACCAAAATCAAACGAAATTCAATCTACAAACCACGCGGCACGGCGATTCCTCCTGTTTGCTGCTGGGAGGTAGGTTTGGTGAGCGACAGGAGAGCTAAAGGATTTCGTTTCTCTTGAGACTACGCGGAGGGGTGCTAAATTAGTACGCAAACCGTCTGAAAATGTGTGCTGGACTGGTTGAAATCTGACAGCCTTCAGTATATTGGAAAAACGTTGTTACAAATTTTTGAAAAACTTCACAAAAAGTATACCAATCGAAAGGGCAGATTTCAATGAATCTCTGGGTATATAAAAAGTGGACAGTTTTAATGAAAATATCCGAGAAATCACGATGACAAAACCCCGAGAAGCCATCAACCCAAGGGAGAGTTGAAAAATGTCGAAAAAGTTGTAAGTTTCATTCAGAGATACTGAAAAACAAAATTGTTTTAGAAACAAAGTTTGTTCAATGAATATAATAATAAAGTTATCGAAAAAAAACTAAAATTTGAATTTAGAGAATCGGTCCATTGGTAAGCGAGATACAGCAATGCAAAGCCAAAATTGGGTGACTTTTTTGAAGTAAGAATTTTTTCTACCGGAAGTTCCGGGATAGCGGCCAATCCTTCCACTGGACCCCTACATATTTATACATCTATAGAAAGGTAAATTCTTAACAATTTCAAAAATCGTAAAGTTAGATCAAAACAATAGATCATTCAGAAGATATAAGCATTTAAAAATGAGCTCTTTTTTTGGACTTTTTTCATTCGGAATCGATTACCGGTAATTTCCTAAAACATATTGACTTTATTTCATAATGTTGAGAAACTAGATTAATTTACCTAAACAACGAATATAATATCATCAAAATCGGTTATTATTTATGGCCAGGGGAACGATAGCAAACGGCAGGTTATATAGACCCGAAAAAAAATTAACAGATATTTTGCGAACGGCATGGGAAGGTTAAGAAATATTATTTGTTTGTAAAGATCAACTGAAGCGACGTTATTGACAGCAGCTCTGATTTTTTTTATTTTTTTTTAAACACTTCTAAAAGACGTAGTGGTCAAATATGTTCACATCTAGAGAATGTTTATTCTACTCAGTTGTTAAATTTTTAGGATTTTTTTTTCATTTTTGGTTATTATGATAATTTATAAACACATTTAATTCATAACATATAACATACGTATATACATAATATACATAATATATAACATAGTATACTTTTCAACAAATTTATATTGAGAATTTTTTTTTAAATAATTTATTTATTACGAATAAATTTGTTGTTTCCATTAAACTCAATATATAAACATGATTTTTTATCAATTGGAAGCTCTCAATAGGAGCAAAAAGAGTAAGGAAAATAATCTTCATGATTCACTAGTCATAAGTGTCCTAATCCTTTTCACCCCCACTCCAACCAAAATTATGTTGCTAGGATGCTATACAGAGGAAACCTCGGTCTTAAAGCTCAATTTTATACATTGTGTACATTGAAAATAAGCTTCTAGTCACAAGAACCATTTTGGCATTTGGACAAAATTGGTGACCTCGGTCAATCAAGGAATAGGGGGGAGGCGGGCTAAATGCTGCGCATATTAAGAAAAATTCCCGTTTTATCTCATGTTCCAATAGATAAGAGTCTGAAAACTATATTCACATGAGCAGACATCTGCTAGAGCAATTTTTCTGTAAAAATCTCTTACTGGTTTCGTGAAAATGATTTTACAATAAAAGTAGCCAAAATAGCCGATTTCTGAAACAGGACGGACTGTAACCATTGGCGATGTGGAACTTTTTCTACTGAGCCTCGCCAGCGATCGTGGAACTCGGTGATTGTCATCATAATTTGATTTTGCAATAAGTAATAACATTTTATACATTCATGCATTTCGGGTTTAACGGTTGAAGGTCGATGTGAGTAGTTAATCAAACTAAGCTGAACGGGGAGACACTGGACTAGGCCACACTTGGTTGTTCAAATTCTTAGGTAAAAAGAAATACAATAATATACCTGTCAATACCCACACACAAAACTTTCGGGGCTCTACTTATCAAAATTTTACTGTTACTTTCCGTTAGCAAAAATATTTTTTTACTGTTGAGTTAGCAAAAAGTCAAATTTACTTGATTTTAGCTGTATGAAAGTTCATATTGCTTGATTTTAGTAAAATTTTAGTAAAAAATGCGGCGGCTAAGTTTTTTCTCGTTTGCTAAAATTTTAGTTAAATTTTTTTGCTAAATTGATTGCTATGTTTCTAGCTGGTCAAATTTGAGCAAAATTTTGCTAATTTCCGGCCTCGAAAGTTTTGTGTGCAGAATCGGATACAATGTTCGGGATATCGCTCAAGAAAAGCAATCAGGATTCATTTCATACTAGAATACTTATACCTCCGAGTGCTGTGATACGCACGTGGTAAAAGTATTTGTTGAATATTTGTCGAACATCAACACTAACTAGATACAAAAAAATATACCATGCCCCATCGGGGGCTACCGTTGCTTTTCGTCACGTGGCTGATCAATGGTGATCGACACACTTGATGATACATTTTTAACGTCGCTCCCCGTCCATTCACGTCTATCCTCGAATTATTGTTTATAACGTTCGTTATTGATAGACGATCATGAATGTATCAGAAGGAAAATATGACGAAATACCACGATCACATGTTGAAAAAAGCGGTAGCACATGCTGGACAGTTCATTGCGGTTACTTAGTAATGTTTTCGTTGTACTACGCAAAGCGAAAAATTAAAAATCATGTTGTAACCTTTACACATCTCTCAGAACTGATACATATCAGTTGTGATCCTAGAAGGTTGAAAACCATCAAGGAAGGCAATCACCATCGAGTCGTTCGTTGCTGATAGTCTGCGTCCTCTCTACCACATCATGTTTTTGGGAAGGTACAGCAGCGCCGTTGTCATGCATGATTGTTTATATGACTTGGTTAGAGAGGAAAAATTGACTGCTTCGATTGTTTGACTCTGAATGCAGTAAAGCAAGGCTGATCGAAAATGATTGATTTTCGGAACATTGATCGGATAGGAAATAATGAAGCACTACCAGGCAACACCCAAAAAAGAGTAGGTAGACCCAAAAAACCAAAGAACGGCACAACTGCCGAGCATTTAGAGGTTTTTGCTACCTACTAGTTGATGGCAGCACAGCGCACTATTCAGCATCGCGCGTTCATTCATAGAACTACGCGTTGTACATAGAACTGAGTTCAAAACGGAATGAATAAAACCTCACTTTAGTTTGTTTTCTCAAAAAGTATAGACGCGTTCCATTCATGCAGCTTATACTAGTAGCTTACCTAAGTCGGACAATTTGTGGGAGGGACATTACACATTTTTCAATCGAAAATGCTCATTGAAGAAGAAAGTAGGTTGCTATCGAAATACCGGTATTTGAACTTTTCTCATACCGTGGTCGAATTAAAGGAAGCGATTTTGATTCAGCAACTGATTTAATTTATTTTAACGTTAGTCATTTTTTTTTGTTGTGGCGTTTAAATAGCTCGGGGAGCTGACGCTGGAAATGAAAATTAAAGATAGTTTGGAGAAGGAAATTTTAAAGTTTAGAGTAGGCAGTGTAGAATAGTACATAAGCGATCATGAGACGTTGGTTAGACCATCATGCACTTCATTATATCCATTCCGGCTGGATATGGACAGAATGCAGTTCAATATAATAAACCAACCCCTCCTGATACCAGTTGGAGGAAGGACAAGGGTGGGTTCGAGACTGGCTTCTACTGACTCCCCAAGCATCTCACTTGTCGGCAACTTATGGGATTCGAACCCAAAAGTTTTTCTTGCCGATACCGGGAATCGAACCCAGTACACCTGGGTTACCAGACTCGCGCCAGCCTATCCACTAGACCACATACGTTAGTCACTTTCTAAGAAAAAATCTTAAAAACATACTTTTGAATTGAAGCTGTAGATCAGCTATCGAGTTCAAAGTATTTCTCATAGTGACCTATGTACATATTTTGATTAGTGGTTATTATTTTGATTAGTGACCACAAAATATGTAAAAATGTGGATTGAAAAACATCATTACATGAATTCATTGGGTTTAGTTTGTTCATTAGCAATAACCCTAGGTGAAATTGAAATGAACTTGTATACAAGTTTAAATGCAAGAAAGCTTGTTAAGCACAATGTTGCAAGATGAACATTTAGCTTCATAAGCTTTTTCAATTCGTTAGTTCGCCGACAAAAAAATTTTAAATGGGTTCCCAAAGTTTAACACATAGAAATGATAGATTTAAACAGTTTTTATTACATAGATATTTGCAGTTAAAGTTAAACAAACAGACAAATTCTTTAATCGCTTGTTACTCAAACTATCATCATATTAGTATTTCATAAAATAACTTTACTGTTGTCGTGTTGTCGTTTTTAAGACAAAATTGTCATCGCGTCTATTCATCGTTTGCTAATTCACTTTTTCTACAGTATTTCAACAGAAGCATGCTTTGATTGTGTTTGATAGGAAGATCGTTTTTGCTTTTAGCTTTAACATATGCATTTGAGTATGAAGGATCAGACATCCAACCTGAGAGAAAATTCCATTCAAAGATATTCACAAAAAAAAACATCAAATCATATTTAGAAATTAAACTCAATAATTATTATTTTAACTTTATCACGCTGTTTCACACAATCATTGTATAGACTAGAATGACAGGCATATTAATTATTCAATCGAGATACATGTATTGAACGAAATTGCAGGAATAAAATTGAGAATCTCTATCAACGTAGCCGTTTTCCAAAGGCTTATGATTAAAAATTATTTTCGTTTTTAAAGGTTGTGATTCAAAAAGTAAAATTTTCAAGCTCGGAATTAAAGAGTGCTTAGACTGTTGAATATCTATTTCAATTAATATTTTAAGGCTCCGGTTTGTTAATTCTGATTTGTTTGTTACATAAATTTCATAATTTGATTTTCCTTTCTGTACTTATAGTAATTTACTGAAATAGTTTATACCTGATGAATTATTTAAAAAGATTGTATTTCCCAGTTTCTTTGCTTCCAAATTGTATACTTGAATAGTTGGAATAGTTATTCTAGAGCACCTTTTCACAAGAACACAATATAGCACATTATATAAAAGGAAATGACAAAGTCGGTCATGTGTCCAATTTCTCCATCCCATACTGGTATTCCTACGACATTATAATAAAATCTCGAAAACTGTAAAACAAGGCTAGTTTTGGAAAATGAAAAACAAACATCATATTGTAAATTATGCGTAGAAATTGTGTTGTACTTGATTAGAAACTTATCAACTAATCAAACTTTCATCTTGAAAGATAGCAGATAAAGAAAAGATACCAATTATAATATTTTTGCACAAACATGTTTGTAATTCTGTTAAATCCAAATGTTTAAAAAAACGTAGGAGACTAGGATTTTTAATACAAGATCAATGCACTTGTCAGAAGTGTTTCCAGATGGTAATCTTTTACCCACTCTCCCAAACAAAATTGTTTGCTAGGATGCATAGGTGACCTCGTTTCTAAAGCGCAAATTTATGTCTTTCATCCCTTTCTCTATTTTCCTAACTATCCATTGACTACTAGGACGTGGCCGGCGCCGTTATTGATGTTCAAAGAGAGAGCATCAGTTTTGTACATTGAGAATGGGCTAATCCCAAGTACCATTCTTTTGACCCTTGTACAAAATTGATGGCTTCGGCCAATCACGGAGTAGCAACCATTGACGATGTGGAATTCGTTCGCCACACCAGCAATCGTGGAGTTCAAAATGCTATATGTAATTTATTGTTCTTCGAATATTACCGTTTTGCCTTAATTGAAAACTCGATTCAACTAAACATGTAAAGTTTCATTAAATCTTACATTTTTTTCTCATACAATCATCTTTATAGTAGAACAGCATTTCGGATTTTACGATTTTAAGTGGATATGAGTAGTCAATCAAGCTAAGCTAAGCTAATAGCCCTAGGTGAAATTTAAATTTTTAAAAGCCATTGTTCATTATATCTTTTCAGCTGTTCGCTCTGGTTGAAATACGGATTGCTCAGTCATGAGCATACAGTCATCTTTGTCAACATCATCGGTACTTCACTTTTTCTTTTATACTGTTTGATTTATTTTACGTTTTGTATTACCAAAAGGATTGTGGTAAAGCAATTCATGATAGCTACTGGAGTTTTGTTGTCATGTCATTTTTATACGTTGTATGAAACAAATACATCCATTGAAGCAGAAAGGATAGGTATTATGGTTGCATTTATGGTAGGTAAGTGATTCAGATTAATTATGTTTATTTTTAGGACTTTTGTGTTGCATTGTGAGTGTGATGTTTTTTGCTTCTCCACTTACTAAATTGACTCATGTTGTGCGAACGAAAAGTGCAGACAGTCTACCTTTTCCTATCATCACAGCTTCCTTCTTCGTATCATTTCAATGGTTTTTTTATGGCGTGCTGGTTGAGGACAAATTCATACAGGTATGGAAATGTTAATTTTTCATATTTAACACAAAGTTTTTTGATAAAATGTATCACATTTGAGTTATGCTTCTCAGATATATCTACGCAACTCGCGTCTAGCGAAAAAAACGAGATATCTCGTATTTGACCCGCAATGTATTAACCAGACATGCTTTTCAAGTATAACTTTGAATAGCGCCGATGTGGTCTAGCGGATAGGCTGGCGCTAGTCTGGTTTCGGTATGCCAGGCGTCCTGGGTTCGATTCCCGGTATCGACAAGAAAACTTTTGAGTAATACCATAAGTGGCCGACAGGTAAGATGTGTTTCCTCTTATAACTGACTATGTAATAAGAATGTTCAATCAGTTGCCAGCTGGCCAGGTAAATACACGGATGCCGGAATACCTGTATGTTATCCATCCATGCACGGATTCATCGCAGTTTCTGCCTAAGTATGTGTTTACATGCATTCTTTAGATTGTTAAGTTCGACAAACATCCAATGCTACGCGTACACCATACCCGAACCCCATGGCTTCGTATGAACTGTTATGGAGTTAATGTATTAGGTGTGTTCATATAAGTATATTTTGGTAGAACGAGTCAATTAGGTGGGCTAGTTTACTTACAGGTATTCCGGCATCCATGTATATACCTGGCGAGCTGGCAACTGATTGAACATTCTTATCACATAGTCAGTTATAAGAGGAAACAAATCTTACCTGTCGGCACTTATGGGATTCGAACCCCCAGTATGCCTAGCATACCAAAACCAGACTCGCGCCAGCCTATCCGTTAGACCATATCGGCGCTACTGTACACGAATGCCGGAACCTGTAAGTAAACTAGCCCACCTGATTGACTCGTTCTTCCAAAATGTACCTCACATCAACACAATACACTCACCATAACAGTTCATACGAAGCCATGGGTCCGGGTACTGCATTGGAGATTTGTCGAACCTAATAATCTAAAGAATGCATGTGAACACATATTTAGGCAGAAACTGCGGTGAATCCATGCACCACCCCATGGTGGATAACCAACATACATACATACATAAGGTACACCGGGGTAAGTGTGGACGGGTTTTCGTATAGTTCAACTTTAAAAAATCATAAAAAAATCAGCAGTGGAGCAATTTTGATAAATTGACGTTCAATGTGATGCAGAACATGTTTTTTACAAAAGCTGAAGAGATGAGCTCGATAGAAGCAAAGCGAAAAAAGTTATCACGCAAATCGTTATGGACGGCTGGTGTCTTCACTTACCCCGCTTTATGGGGTAAGTGTGGACGGTACATTTTCCCTTTGATTTCTCAGGAAATTTCCAAAAAAATTTTTTTTTCTTGGTTGAATACGTTACTTTATTGCTCGAACCGTCCAAAATTTTGAAAAAAGTTCATGATACTATAATTATAGTGTGTAATTTATGTTACAACACACGAGATCCGATTTCAATCAAAAACACAGAACAAATAAGTACTTTACTCAAATTTTCATGATCCGAATGCCTAATTTAGCTAAATAATACAACTCATAAAGGATGAAGGACAGAAAATTGAAAAAATGTGTAAACATCAAGTCTTTTTAAAGTCGTCCACACTTACCCCAGGTAGGGGTTGGAGACAAAATTTTAGTTTTTTGTAAATAAACTCTTTTTTCTTAATTTTTAACCACCGTTTCTTTTCCTAACTGGTTGTTTGGAATGTAAGGATTGTTTCAATGTAGAGTTTTTCATCGAGAGACAGCTAGTTTAGGAGAAATTTGCAATTGAAAAAGATGCACATCAACTCGACATCGTAGTTGAAAATAAAAAATTCCGAAAAAGTCGCTGTAAACAACCGTTATTGTCTGAATCGTAACTTTTTCACAGTTATTGGATAGATTACAAGTAAATTGAACATTCCGCATCAAAAGTTTGAAAAAATAGTGCACAGTATTGTTTTTATAGCCATCGTCCACACTTACCCCGCGTCCACACTTACCCCGGTGTACCTTACATGTTTTTCAAGTATAACTTTGAAGTATAAGTTTGAACGGCATGACCGGTCGTACGCAATCGAGAGCGGTGTCTAGATGTTCTTCAAGAACCCTGTAGCTAGACTTAACATGTGTCATCTTTTATTTTAATTTTGATTTGAAGTCATTATTTGGATCAATGTAAAGCCGGAACAAATATCAATTTCTTCTTTCGTCGCCCCCCGCCCCCCCCCTCCACTTCGAAATTTTCAAAAAAACAAAAAGGGGAGAATAAATAAAGTTTGTTGGTCATTTCGAAGAATTTATCAAACATCCGAAAGATTACATAAGCAAAAAACAAATTGTGGAAGATGGGTGTTTTATCACCTTTTGTATTTTTGATTTTCTTGAATTTTTTGATAAAAAAAAAAAAACCTGATTTATAGGTTTTGTGCAATGATATAGTATGCAATTAAGTTAACTCATAATCGCGAATATCTTGACACGATTAGTTTCCATATTGCGTATTGGATATTGCGTATTTTTTGAAGGGTTATCGGCGAAGGTATAAAAATAGGATTTGAAAAATACTCTTCAAATTTAAGAAGCGTTTTTCTCAGTTTGATGCTTCTATTTCATTCGACGTTATGAAAGCTCACGCGAGATTTTGTTTATTCACAGGTACCCAATCTTCTCGGAACACTGTTATCTTCAGTGCAGTTGATGCTTTATGTAATATATCCAGCTAAAAATGTTATGCAGTATAACAATGGACCATTGTATGAACCTCTGAGTACGGAAAGCGATTTGATTTAATGAGCATTATAAACAACGGGTAAGCCAATAATACAATTGTGATAAAGTAGTATTGTAACATGATAAAAAATATACATACAAAAACAAGGTAGTATCTCGTACGCCTCTGTGTGATTTGCTGTTTTATTGCTAAGAATCGATGCTCCAGTCTTTTTGTTCCTGCAACAAATTTCCTATGAAGTCTAAGATGATAAGTTCTACTGAACACAAAAGCCTATTCATAGCTAATTAAAACCCAATGAGTCAACCTTCATTTAATAACAATAACAACCATACGCAAACGGAAATCCGCCTGGAATGGTTCTTAACTGACTTGTTTTCCGTAGTGTAGTTGGTCAGTATAATTTATTTAAGATTAATAGATCGATTATTATTTTACACATTTTGGAATTCTATTTTTATATTCTTTGAGTAAAGAATAGGAAAACAAATAAATACTGAGAACCGTTGCTGGCGGTGTCAAGCCCGGAAAAAGGATGAGACATTTTTTTTTTTTGTTTTTATTTTCATTTTTTTTAATTTTTTTTATTTATCTATTTTTTTTTTTTTCATTTTTATTTATTCATATATTTTTGTTGTTGTTTTCTTTCTCTTTCAATTTAGTTTTTTTTTTCATTATTTTTTCTTTTTCAAAATTTGATTCTTATTTTTTTTTAATTTTTATTATTTATTTACTATGTTATAAGTGTTTTTCTTTGTTTGTTTTGTTTATTTATTCATTTTTGAATTTATCTTTATTGTTATTTAGTAAGTTTCGTGTCTTATAAATTTGTTCTGTGTTTGTTCTTTTTATTTCTTTTTTTTCTGATCATTCGGAGGTTGGGTTCTTTTTTTTTTCAGATATATTCAAACAGTTGGAAAGGAGTGGGTTAACACATTTAAATACCATTCTCCTCCCCAATACTCCAGTGGATGTGTATTTGCGGTTTATGAATTACGAGGGATTATTTTTAAATCTAGCTGTTTTCAATCACTGGGGGCTAATTGGATGGAAATGATATTTCGTGTTTTATGTTTGTGAAACATATCCTCCTGTGGCGTTTTTATAGTGTTCACCAATACTCTCAACGTTGTTGTCAAAACATTAAACAGCTGTTTTTGGCTGAAAACAAAACAGTTGAAATAATGAACGGGCGAATGATTATTGCCGCGACTTTGAAACCTCTCAGCCAAGCAAAATCGTACTATCTGCAGTCCAGTGCAATCCGGACACGAAAAACGGCAATCCGAATGTGAAGAACCGAATGAAGAAATCCAGAAGGGAGAACAAAATGACAGCTGCATGTAAACATTGCGCTCGTTCTCACGCACACCTACGTATGGAATAACTCGAAACCCGAAACTCGTTTTTTTTATTCTGACGGTTCCAGAGCCAAATCCGGAATCAAAAAAAAAATACGCCATTAGTCTAACCACACCGCTCGTTGCGCCCCTGCTCGTTGTCGTTCCTACCGGATTCGTATCGAACACCTGTTTTGCTGAACAGTCGTCCTGCATTCTCGCAACATGTCCTGCTCAGCATATCCGGCCAGCCTTCTCCAACTTCTGTATACTGGGTTCACCGAAGATGGTTCTTAACACTCGTCGCTCGAATACTCCGAGTTGATCCAGTACGTCCATGATTTTCCATAGCCCGCCACGGTCGATCGTTTCGTATGCGGCTTTGAAGTCGATGAATAGATGATGCGTAGGGACTTGGTGTTTACGGCATTTTTGGAGGTTTTGCCGTAATGTGAAGATCTGGTCTGTCGTAGACCATCCCTCCATGAAGCCGGCCTGATGACTTTCCACGAATCTGTTTGCAGCGGGGTAGGATTCGGGACAGCACTTTGGTAAGCAACATTTAGGACAGTAATCGCTCAGTAGTTCTCACCATTCAATTTGTCGCCTTTTTTTAGATGGGGCATATTACCCACGCCTCCGGTAGCTGTTCTGTGTCCCAGATCCGGACCATCAACCGGTTTAGGCAATCGGCCAACTTGTCCGGCCCCTTTTTGATGAGTTCAAGTGCCATCCTCCCCAGCCGACGCTGGCGAATTACTTCCTTAACTTCACTCATCGTTGGGAGTGGCGCCTCTACGTCGTTGGCTACGCCGGCGATATACCTTCCCTCACCGTCTTGCTATCCTGCATTCAGGTGTTCATTGAAGTGCTGCTTCCGCCGTTTGATCCTTACCCCGGCACATTTCGGCGCACGAAGCTGTACTATGTATCTACCCATGCTACTAAATAACTTACATGCAAATCAGCAATCAATCCACATTAAAACCCAATGAGTCAACCTTCATTTAATAACAATAACAACCATACGCAAACGGAAATCCGCCTGGAATGGTTCTTAGCTGACTTGTTTTCCGTAGTGTAGTTGGTCAGTATAATTTATTTAAGATTAATAGATCGATTATTATTTTACACATTTTGGAATTCTATTTTTATATTCTTTGAGTAAAGAATAGGAAAACAAATAAATACTGAGAACCGTTGCTGCCGGTGTCAAGCCCGGAAAAAGGATGAGACATTTTTTTTGTTTTTATTTTCATTTTTTTTTAATTTTTTTTTTATTTATCTATTTTTATTTTTTTTTTTTTTTCATTTTTATTTATTCATATATTTTTGTTGTTGTTTTCTTTCTCTTTCAATTTAGTTTTTTTTCATTATTTTTTCTTTTTCAAAATTTGATTCTTATTTTTTTTAATTTTTATTATTTATTTACTATGTTATAAGTGTTTTTCTTTGTTTGTTTTGTTTATTTATTCATTTTTGAATTTACCTTTATTGTTATTTAGTAAGTTTCGTGTCTTATAAATGTGTTCTGTGTTTGTTCTTTTTATTTCTTTTTTTTTCTGATCATTCGGAGGTTGGGTTCTTTTTTTTCAGATATATTCAAACAGTTGGAAAGGAGTGGGTTAACACATTTAAATACCATTCTCCTCCCCAATGCTCCAGTGGATGTGTATTTGCGGTTTATGAATTACGAGGGATTATTTTTAAATCTAGCTGTTTTCAATCACTGGGGGCTAATTGGATGGAAATGATATTTCGTGTTTATGTTTGTGAAACATATCCTCTTGTGGCGTTTTTATAGTGTTTTAGTTCAAGTTACAAACAAACAGTCTTAATCATTTTTTAAAATCTTATTCAAACGTAGGCAACTGTGTGAGGCGGGTAGGGTAGGGCGATGCTCAAACGATAAAATAGGCTCTTGTATCCATATTTTGATGAATTTGCATGATTCTGTGATGTGTGATTCTGTGATAGGAATAATGTAGATTACTTCTCATATTCATTCGAGCTATTAGTTTGAACTGGGCTTCTTTTTATATATTAAAAGATTATATGAACTAAAATCCTTTTTTTTTTCTTTCTTTTTTTCTCCTTTCTTTTGTTTTTCATGTATGCATGCATTACCGCCACTACCGCCAAATCAATTGGTTATACGATGACACGGGACGTCGAGTTTGAAATAACCCGAGTAAACTCCAAGCCATCACCTAACATCAAAGGACCCCTAAGATGCTTTCGCAACATATGGCTGTCATCCCAAGGATTTTATCAACAGCTGAACATAGAGTTCTATAACATGGTGAGTGCGTTCCATTTTATTTTATTGTTTTAAATTATACTAGCTAATTTTACCCGGCCTTGCTCGGGTTCACAAAAAATATTAATCAAAATGAGTCGTTTGATTTTTCGAAATATTGGAAGCTTTATATTCATCATTTTAAGAAATTAGGCCCATGTTTGGCCACGTAAGTTTTGTAAGTCTTTTAAAAGTTTTTAATGAGATTATTCACTGTGTTTATCGATTTCATTTTGTTTAGAAGAAGCTTATAGTTTTAAGGATTATGAATTGAATTTCGAAATAATTTCCTTCTTCTCTATCACAAAAAACTTTAATCTCTTTTGGAGACTATTCCACTTTTCAAGACGGATGATCTCCCTGTACAATAGTATATTTAAGTTTTATTTAATTAAAAATTTCTAAAAACACTTCCGAACCTTGTTGAACCATATTTAAGACTCATTTGGCATGTTTTCAATTGTATGTTTGCTTTTTTCGCTTTTTTAATTTAACACTGTTTTTCTTAAATGTTGAAAGTTGCACTAAAAGTTTCTTGGAGTTATCGAAAAGAAATCATCTCTGAACCGAAATAACCATTTAAATGTTATGGAAATGGTCTTATTTGAGTTCCATTAATTATTTTGAAGAGTGATCAATGTTAAAATTCTTTGAAATCATTTGTTTGAACTCGCAGTACCAAACGGTTTTTTTCAAAATTGGATGGTAGAATTGAATATATGGATGACCAAAAATAAATCAAAAAGTATAAATAAATTGGCCAATGAAATAGGATTGTATAAAACTTAAAAACTTCAGATTGTGTTATCTAATCAATTTTTAAAACCCCCATTTAGATTCCTCGGCGGCTATCAAAGCGTTGAAATTGCAGCCTTCAACATATATGTAAATCTGAATCTAATGATTTTTTCTTTCTCTATAAGGATTCCTAAAAATTTGAAAATGGTTTGTTAAAAGCTGGAGTTTAGTTAATAATTTTAGTCAATATATTCTTCACAGGATATTTGTATTTTTCAATACAAAAGGTAGGCTCATTATTGCATCCAAATATCTCGTACCGATACCACGTGTTTTGAACAGTAGAAGGAAAAAACACCCGCCAAAATTTTACCTTTAAAATTTTTGATGCTCAGCAAGCTTTGATTTGCTTTCCAGTTCACGTGAACTCTTGATGGTCGTTTCTAATGCCCGGCCCTTGGTGATGGTGAAAACAACCCCGCCAAAGGGAAAAAATTGGTTCTGAAAAATGGGTGCCATGACTTTTAATTTGTGGGAAAAAAAACGAAAGTTCTATGGGAGGGTCCCTTTTCTCAGGTGGGAGGGGCTCGAAACTATTACTAAAACCTTCCCATGGCCCAAACACATAACTGTACCAAATTTCAGGCTGATCGGTTTAGCGGTGTGGATTTGTATAAGGTGCATACAAACATATATAGTCCAACTCATCTTTATATATTAGATATAAATACTGTAGTTAGATTCGTTGGGATTAAGTAAGCGACCTGTCTCAAACCACCAACGTATTTCCTCCAACTGGTATCATGAGGGGTTAGTTCACTATCTTGTTCTGCTTTCAGTTCATATTTATCCGAAGTGGACTTAAGGAAGTGCAGGATGGTATAACCAACGTCTCAAGATCGCTTACTATTCTAAGCTGCCTACTCTAAACTTTTATTTCCCTGACCCCTCTACCCACATTTCATTTTCAGCGTCAGCTTCCCACAGCTATTTAAACGCCACAAAAAAAAAATAACAACCATACGCAAACGGGCAGCAAAGCAGACCCGAAACGAACCATCGTTTAATGCATGTTATGCTGACGCGCTTTTCCCTACTGTCGCGGGCGCACAGCCGAAGAACTAATTAACTTCAATGAAAAAAGATGCTGAATTGCATTTCAACCAAATATTTACCAAAATAAACCGTCCCAGGGATTTTGCTACTTTACTTTCGGAAACACCAAGAAATGAAACATAAGCATATTTTTGGCTATAAAAGAAATCCGAAAATTATTCAATAAACAGTCTTGGTTCAACCACTGACTAATGACTTTTCACTTTAGCGATTCTAAGTCTCTGTGACTGATGAACACCGCTTAAAATAAAGTCCCTAGCGATTCCAAATCCAAGCGACTTAGGAAAACCGCGGTTGATCTAAGCCAGTTGGCTCGCGTCGGTAAAGTAAAGTCCGCCTCAGTTTCCGCTCGTGAAGTAAGTCGCGCCGACGTATTACAAAGCCTTTGCGGGCTGCGTTGAGTTTCTGATGAAACTATCGTGTTTCTTGGGATCGATGCAGCAGGTCCAGCTCCTCGAGCTCCTCCTCTTCCAGGCGGCACTTTTCTCCTGGAAAATTCGGACTCGCTGTCCATACTCCAAAACACTCATGTGCAAAATCGATTATCCGTCCTTGAAAACTTTCGTGTGCAAATTCTATCGGAGGATAACGATTTTTGGATTCCCTGTACATGAAACAAGTCACGAGTCACTCGAGTGAAAACTCGAGTGAGCCATTTTGGTATTAGGTTGATGTCATGCTGAGGCGACAAGCATCGCTTTGCGTTCTAGGTTCCAATAAGAAAGCAATGCAACGCATTGGTATGTCATGCTAGCGCGCCATGGTGCTTTCAAAATTCACTACAAATCATCACTTCTCTACATTGGATAATGCTTGGAATCGTCTCCTTTCTTTCGAGAGCCATTAAAAACTCATCATCAGATCATGATCCGGATTGCGAAAATGCCGAAATTTCAACCGACAAAATTCTTTGTTTTTTTTTTGCGGGAACTAAGAATTTATGAAAATTTTCTCGTCGATTAAGATATTATTTAGTTTGTCATCACAAATTCGGACGGATGTTCGAACTATATGTGCTTAAAACCTGAAATCACTGCTCCAAACCGAGAAAAAACAAGATTCCCATTCGCGATTTCGAAGCTAATTTTTGACAGGTCGTTTGTGTGCAAGAAAATGTAAACAAACGGGTGGAAATACTAGCTTGTAATAAATCATTATTATTTTTGATTTGGTTAGGATTTTCAGAAAATGACGGATACAAATTTGAAGTAGAAGGTTCAGAGATTATTGTGAGCTATAGGAAAAAATGTGTATGTGCCGTGAAGCATCGCAAATCGACAACAAAAAAGGTTAATTTTTTACCACTCCAAAAACTCTTCTGAGTGTTTAACACATTTTTGAATGAAAACTCAAGCCAAATGCACATTTTCAATTGCAGTTTGTTGAAAGAGTAATCAATTAACGTTCCTTCAAAATTTGGGAAAGACCCAGCTATTGGTAAGCTAGAATTTTTTATTCCAAAAAACATAAATTTTTGCTATTTTCTATTAGGTTTCCTTCTGCAGTTGCATACAATCAGGCGTAATAATTTCAAAACTGGAAGGTGGATTTGGATATTTGATGATGGTTGAAATGAAAAAAAAATTATATCCTTTTATTACTACACAATTTAAGTTTACTTTGATGCTATTCAATTGCCATTCTTCAATGGTTATATCATTTTTTTGATTTTTTATCGGACCTCATGATCTGAATTTTTTAGGAATTTTATTGAAAATTTAATTTATACAACCACTAGCCGTACAAAATTTTAAATTAAAACTTAACATTTTTTTACTGTCTTAGGCTGAAACTATTTAAATTAATAAAAACGTATTTATTAAATGTAACAACTAAACCAAATCCAATAGTTATAGTTTAAAGTAACAACGAAAAAATCGATCTTTATACAGACATACGAGAAGCGCAAAAAGTTTAATATAAAGATATGATAAAAAATATAGATAATTGGGAAAAAATTAAAAGTTTAGAAAATGGATGAAAAGATTGATTTACATGTTAGTTTTCTCTGACCGACTGACTATTTTAAAAAGGAACTATCAGATAGAATTTACTCTGAATCTGAAATCTGAATCTGAAATCTGAATCTGAAATTTGAATCTGAAATCTGAATCTGCAATCTGAATCTGAAATCTGAATCTGAAATCTGAATATGAAATCTGAATCTGAATCTGAAATCTGAATCTGAAATCTAAATCTGAAATCTGAATCTGAAATCTGAATCTGAAATCTAAAATCTGAATCTGAAATCTGAAATCTGAAATCTGCAATCTGCAATCTGAATCTGAAATCTGAATCTGAAATCTGAATCTGAAATCTAAAATCTGAATCTGAAATCTGAAATCATGGACGTGAACTTTAGAAATGTTGCCCATCCATTAAAATATTTATAATATAATCTATCAAAAAAGATTCAAGCAATAAATACAACAATAAAGCATTCATTTCGTTAACAGCATCAGCACAATCAAACAACAAACCACGCGGCGAGACGGCAGTTCCTCCTGCTGCTGTGTTGAGTGGTAGATTTGGTGAGCGACAAAAAGAGAGCTAAAGGATTTGTTTTTCCCGCGGCTACGTGAGGGGTGCGAGATTTGTACACCAACCTGCTGAAAACGTGGGCCAAACTGGTTGAAATCTGGCAGCTTTCAGTAAATTCGAAAAACATTGCTACAAATTTTCAAAACACTACACAAAATGTATGCCAATCGAAAGAGGAGATTCTAATGAACCTCTAGGTATATAGAAAGTGACCAATTTGATTTCAAATTTTAGAGAAATCACGCTAACAAAATCCCGTAAACCCACCGACACGAGGGGGAGTTTGAAAAATGACAAAAAAGATGTGAGTTTCAGGACCACATACTGAACAACTGAGATTTTTGAGAAACCAACTATGTTCTACGAAAATAATAATAAAGTTAACGAAAAAAAACTAAAATTTGAATTTAAAGAATCGGTCCATTGGTAACCGAGATACAGCAATGCAAAGCCAAAATTGGGTGACATTTTTGAAGTAAGAATTTTTTCTACCGGAAGTTCCGGGATAGCGGCCAAAACTTCCTTTGGAACACCAAAAACTTATACATCCATGGATAGATTTATTCTTGACAATTCCAAATATTATAAAATCAGCGCAAAATTTGGAACCTGTCACAAGTTATAAGCATTCTTAAAAGAACTCTTTTTTGGAACTTTTTTTCATTCGGAATCAGCTAATGGTGATGTCGTAAAATATTTCGACTAATTTTTTCAATATTTAGAAACTACAATAAATTACCTATACAATGAACTAAAGTTCATCGAAATCGGTCAATATTTGCGGGCAGGAGAACGTACGTAAACTACAGGTCAAATTTATCTAAAATAGATTTGTACGGAAATTTTGCGAACGGCTTTGGAAGGTTAACTTCAGAAAAATCGCAATTTTTTTACTCCCACGAAAATGCTTCTAGTTCATCAACGGCTTCAAGTATCGTTCTAATTTATGGAGCAAAGAAACTTGAAGTTACAAGCTGTCAGAAAATGTCAAAGACGGCGAGTTGCTAATTTTTTCCAAAAAGATATGGTGAAAATAAGAAAAGGGGATCAAGTATCCCCACTCTCCCCTAAGGTTTTGGAAGTCAAAATGCATCAATTGATGTCACGGATTTGATGATGCCATACTTTCTTAAATTATCATTGGGTTGCCTGGAGGAGATTGCGTTCTAAAAATTGATCCTAAAGATAAGCCAACTGGCCAGTATTTAGCTCTTCAGAACAAATTTCGTCGAGATGACAGCGTGTTGTCGAAATTTTCAAAACATATGAAAAAAGAGGAGTTTTTCTGTTTTTACTCTAATTCGTTTTCGATGTTTTAAAGCATAACATGTTAAGGACAAAAAGGTTGTAGTAAAAAATATTCAATAAACAAGTGTGCCTAAATAGAGGGTGGGGAAAGTTGCATAAAGTTAGTTCAGGGATGAACTAACGTGAACAAACCAAACTTGACTACAAGAATAACAGCAGAAAAGATGACCGGATTATTCGCATAATTGCGCATCGATCGCTGAATTTAGCATAATTGAAAAAAAAAAACAGATTTAGTTTAGGGATGGTCCAAAATAGGTCCAAAGGGTGGTCCAAAATAAAAACCTGGTGGTTCAAAATACCGACCATTGTAATTATCGAAAAAACGAGTTTTTAGGCTTAAATCTTGTTATATTACAACAAACGACGATATGTTTCGAATGAAAAAGCCTTGATCTTCGTAATGAACGGATAAAGCAGTAAATAATTGTAACATGTACTTTATTAATTTAGAAAATAGCATAGTCACTCCCAAAGCGGTCCAAAATATGTTCGTTACCCTAATATTTTAAAAATGATGAATTTTTCAAAATCGTGAAAAAAAGAAGGGAGGGTCCTGGAACGAGGGGTAGGCGGATCATTCTAAAAAATTGAGGATTTATTTTGTAGGCCTCAGAAAGTCTTTCGGCCAAGTTTGGAGAATTTTCGATAAGATTTTTTTTTCACTGTGCACACTTGACATGGAATGACCCAAATGTAAACATAAACAAATCTCAGCAATCGCAGTCCAAGTTGCCTTGTGTGGACTAGGCTTAATGGAAAACTCGATTTGCGTTCTCTATCGTGTTCTTTTAAAGCAAAATGTAATCACAGTTCCGGCGGGCCACAAAATCGCCGCAGCTGGTGGAACTACGTGCTGCTTCTTTCGGCTCACTCGCTCGCTCGAACTAACTGAATGACTGACAGACAATGAGCCTAGTAATGCAGCGCATAGACACCCCCCCCCCCCCCGCTGGGGCGGTTTTGGCCCGTTGGAACTGATTCCGTACGCCGGACCCTGACGCTGAACACCAACGAAACAGGTTAGTTTTGACCACATTCGGCGATGAAATTTACCACTTATCAAATATTGGGCAAGGGAGCTTCATGAAAGAATCATCTGCTAGTGAAATTACACAAAATGTATGAAAAAGTGAAAGAGAGTGCAACAAAAGATTCAAAGATCTGTGGCTGGAATTGGTTCCTTTTCACGATTTGCAACACTCTGCTGGACTTAAAACATGATTTTCAAACACCTTTGAATTCGATTAAATATTCGTATTACCAATACGGAATGTTATATTGGCTTTATTTAGATCCGCAGAATATGGGACATATGCGCAGGATTAAGAACAAACAGAAAATTACGCGCAGAATAAGGGCCATATGATTTTTTCCAAATGTTTCATTTTTTCCACATTTTTGCACCAAAATTGAGCTCTCTTAATTTTTGCCGTTAAATTTGGTAGTTGGACGAAATTTGAGGCAAATCCATTGAAAGATAATTTTTTTATAACTTAAAACATTTAAAATATCTTTAAATGTGCAGAATTAGGGCCGTTCACGGTATATAGAAACCACTTCAACTGTTTCAATTTATACTCAATTATGGGTAAATGGATCAGTAAAACTTTGAAATTGTTATTTAACAATCCTCGGTTCAAATGTCAGAGCGTGTATCGAGTTATCTGTTTTGATTTTTTGTTGCTTATTTTGTAAATAGTTATAACTTTGTGAAATCAATTAGATAAAACTGTGATAAGAAGCCTATCTGCTATCATTTTTGGCTAGATAGTAATTATTTTTCGTGCTTTGATTTACTTTGCGTTTTCATGAGCAAGTTGCTGTAAATTCCAAGTATGCCTGAAACATAAAGTGCAATTAATAAAGATAGCGTAGGATATATTTTTCATAGTTGTTAAAACGTCAGCTATGGAAGCTAATGATCAATCGGAATCAATCATCCTTTACGCTCCAGATAGTAGAGCACAAATAATCAGTCCTCAGCGACACCAAACAGTAAGTAAATGCTGATAAGCAATGCCTATAATTGAGAACTAAATTTTGTACAACATATCATTATTTCCACAAAAGTATGCAATTCCGTTTACAATTCTAATTGGTCGATTTTTTCGAATGTGAAAGTTCTTGCGATCTGTATGGTAAAACAAGTAAAAAACGTTCAAAAATTCTTCAATTATTTCGGGTTCAAAGGCTACTCCACACAGCTGACAGTTGCTCCCAATACGGTACCAATGTCTCCCATTTTATTTAAGTTCGTCTCATAACAAAAATCGCAGTTCGAGTTGGCTAGTATGGACTAGGCTTAAAAGCCACAATTCTAGAAACTAGAACATATCGGTATCGATTTTTCAAAAGAGCGAATGCGCCAAATGTAAACAAATCGAGTTATCAGCTTGGTCAAATAAATAGTACGTTCGAAGATCTACATTTTTTATGTAATTCATGGCTTATTTGCCCTTCGGATTTTAGATACTGATAAGTATGTTCAAAATTATATACGTGCTTTTCCAGACGTTATTGATTGTGACAATCGTCTAAAATGTATGTATATGTCAGGCATGTAAAACTGACTTTTTTCTTATCCTATGAGGCCCGCGGACTCTCAAACATACCATCATGTGACCCGTCCACCTTCATGAGTTTGACGTGCCCGGTATACGTGTTTAATAATTGGTAAACAGCCTGTTCAATAATTGTAACGAAGACATTTTTATATAAAAGTCTAACTTTTAAAAAAATTGAGACCCTGTTGTTCGTTCGACCATTGCATTGTAGTCTTCTGAGGGTTGAATGCTTCCTTACTACAAACATTCGCCTTCAATATGAATTGCTATCAGTTCGTGCTTTTGGAACGTATTGACGTATTGTCTCAGTTCGCATTTCAACCAACCGTCCAGCCCGTTTGAATCCTTTCTATGGACTGTGTTGTTCTATTTGTATCATTCACACGATTTCACGGTTTGAACGGCTCGAAGGATTCGTAACTGATAAAAATACTGGAACATTTCGAACCGTCTGCACTTGATTAACTCTCATCAATCTAACATAAATGATTAATATCTTTGACACGAGATCTGGTGATCTGGAAGATTTGGTGAACGATTTTAATATTTCATCATACTCTATCATTTTCTTTTATCTATTGTATCACCAACACCATAATAACAAACTTTATTTCGACAATTGTGTTACATTTAATGTTCTATATTTTTTGGCTTTAACCGCATTGAACAACAGAACAAAACCACTCCACTGCTACGCTTCATTTCAGTTTTTAACGATAAGGATTACAAAACATCTGCAGATTAAATATCATTCCGTAAGTCTAATCTTTAACGAAGCGATATTTGATAGCTCCCAATTGCATTTACTGATTACTCCATACCATGAACAGAGATTATTGATGGTGTATTAGGGTATAACCGCTTCATTAAAAAAGTATTTTATGCTCAATTGTTCGTAAAGTTCTAGTTAGGACTGTATCGTATCTATAATAAAAAAAATTCTCTTTTGGAAAAAAAAATAAACAAAAATTAAATAAAAGTTGTATTTAGTTTTGAGTTATGAACAAATACACATAATTTTAATACATTTACATTTGAAGAATTTTGCTGTAGGATTTGTGTCATTTTTTTAATCGAATTTAAATTTTACAAATTTAAAAACAGTTACACCCTAACTGAATCATTTAAGCTGACGGTTTCATTCAAAACCGTTTCATTACTAAAGCATAAAGACTCATTACTAACAATGGAACACGGTTCTACAATTGTATGATCAATACATACTAGTTCTAATATGCGAAAAAGTGTTTTTAATGATTAAATCACCGTTTACAATGTATATTACAGGATGCGAGATGGACATTCTGGCTAGTAGTAGCAGGGATATCAACGACATTTGGGGCAGCCGTGCCAACTGGATACAATATAGGAGTAATAAATGCGCCCGCAAATGTAAGTTCATTTAGGATTTATTTATTCAATAAAAAAAATTCAATTTACACATTACATTATTACCAAATATACAGGGTGGTGGCCATATGCAGTACGGTGATAAGGGATCCAGAGAAACTGGCGTTGTCGAAGTGTTCGAATTATTCGAATATGATAGATTCAATTTTATTTCTAAGATTGATTCACTGAGGTCAACTATATTTTTTTTTGTGGCGTTTAAATAGCTCGGGGAGATAGAGATAGTTTGGAGAAGTAAATTTTAAAGTTTAGAGTAGGCAGCGTAGAATAGTAAGCGATCATGAGACGTTGGTTAGACACCATCATGCACTTCATTATATCCATTCCGGCTGGATATGAACAGAATGCAGTTCAAGATAACAAACCAACCCCTCCTGATACCAGTTGGAGGAAGGACAAGGGTGGGTTCGAGACTGACCTCTACTTACTCCCCAAGCATCTCACCTGTCGGCAACTTATGGGATTCGAACCCAAAAGTTTTTCTTGCCGATACCGGGAATCGAACCCAGTACGCCTGGGCTACCAGACTCGCGCCAGCCCATACACTAGACCACATCAGCGCTCATTTTATTTCTAAGATTGATTCACTGAGGTCAACTATAAATATTGTACATTTAATTTCTGTTTATATTGGAAGTTATCATATCTGGAGCATTTTTTCGGAATGGCTACGTTTTATTTTCTTTTAATTTATTATTTCAGCATTTTGCATCTAGAAAACTTGACCGGAAATCCCGATATCCACGTCCTGGTTCCTCCGTTATTGTTTTTTTTTGCATCTTGATGCATGGTTGCCCAGGAAATTGTGCGTCTTAACTAATCGGTCCCGGAAGACGTCCGAGCTTCTGCACCCGGCGAAGATTGACCTTGTGGGGGGAAAATTTACATAAATATTACATAAATCTATCATACGCTGACTCACCATAATGCTAGTTTCATGTGGGATTCTGCCAGGATCGTGTAAAAGAACGTCGAGACCCACGTCGATTTCCCGGGCAGCCAGAGTAGGTGTACCTTTCCCAATTCCAAATCGATACGGAAAGAATTTATTCATATTGACCTTCAATCCGCTTCTGGAAACGGAGTTTTTTTTATAAATAAGGCAAAGTGTCAAAGATCCCTTCTGATAGTTCAGAGAAAACGTGCTTTATATTAAGGTGCTCGATTTTTCATACATTTTTCGAATTTGAGCAGATTTCATTCAGTTCAGTTATTTGAAATAGTTAATGGGCATAATAAATTTTAATTGAGGTTAAACAATTATCGAACAGGGTGTTTGGCTCATGCAGAACAGGACAAGTTTGAAAACTACATCGGAAGCTTTTGGACGCTTTTAATACGTTTGGGAAGAATTTCCAAAAAAAAAAGTCTATCAATGCACATAACTCCCGTAAGCTTCAGACATTCTACGCCTCACTCAATTCATTGATTACATTGAGGTAAAAAATTCAGCAACATTGTGTTTTCTACCGTTGCAGTATAATTTCTAATTCAACGAAATTTCCGATCGAAAATTAAAAACAAAAATCTTTGTTTACAGGTTCAAAAATTGAGTTTGCTCTCTGCCTTCGAGCCGATCAGTCGCGTTTTATACTGCGTTCTTTTTTCGGATCCAAAAGGCAACAGATTTTTTTTTTAATTGGATGTGTGACTCAGTAAAGCCGTGATGAGTCCTTCACCAGGAGACCATCCTGGTCGGACCATTCCCGAATGGATGGACACTGAAAACCTGCAAGGTAGACTTTACTACATGTTTTTGCGTGCTAGACCAGGCCACACACTTCCAAAAAACCCTTTTGTTATTGGAAGATCGGTCGAAGAATATGCAGGAAAGGTGGAAGGAGGGTATTTTGAAAAGCGGAAATCGTGGTACGTGATCAAAAAAAAAAAGAAAGCTTTTCACTCTAAGTGCTTTAAAAGATGGTACACCAGTTGAAATCGGTCGCCATCCCGAACTAAATTCGCGGAAGTTTGTTGTTCGGCTTATTCTCTCAAAAATGCAACAAACCAAATTGGATGTTCTCATATTGTAGTAAATTGCAAAATAAAGTTTATTTTTCTTATTATATGAACTTATATTAGTTTGTAATCTTAAATTACTTTCGAAACACCATTCACCAAATTGAACCTAAGCTATTCAATGAATCATAATTTAACAGTACTGTAATAATATGCTCACGTAAAAAGAAGTGTCTTGTAGATTTTTTTCGTCCTGTAAAATTACGGTAAATGTCCTGCTCCTTTTTGTTACAGGATATTCGCTGTAATATTACAGTAAATAATTTTTTCTGTGTATGACTAAAAATATAAACGACGCTGAATCAAAGCAATCGAAAGATTTTTTTTAATTCAACAACGTTATAAGCTAAGTTCAGATACCGGTATTTCGATGGCAACTTACTATTTTTATCCGTGAGCGTTTTCAATCGAAAACGCTCACTGAAGAAGATAGTAAGTTGCTATCGAAATGCCGATATCTGAACTTTTCTTATACTGTGGTTAAATTAAAAGGAATTTTTTGATTGCTTTGATTCAGTAGAATTATTCACATATTAAAATGTACGATGCAATATTATATCATCAATGATCTAAATTTATGTTAAAAACGATGCTACGCTTTTGTGCGTCTGACTTGACGTAAATTTACATCATTGATGATGTAATATTATGTCGAATGTGCTATTCAATTATAGCCGGAAATTTTATGTCTTCAAGCGTTTCTGTATTTTCCAAGTGTAATTTTATGTCAAAAGTGATGCTTCTTTTTTGTGCATCCTTTTTGACATAAATTTACACCAAAAAATTAATAGTGTGTAGGTACAAATATCCCGATCCGGTTCTGATTCTGACAATAGTTTGCTCAAGGTGTTCATAACTTTCTAAAGTTATTGGGATTGCATTCTACTCCTTTTTTACAGCAATCAGGACACCTCCGCCTCTTTGAGCCGTGCTCGTCTCAGCACTACGATCACAGCGATATATACTATAGTTCGAAGAAAGTTCGCAGTTTTGAAAATTGTCGTTCAACCAAGTTTCTGAGATTAAAATGCAATCATGGTCTCTAGCACTGTCAAAGATACAGCAAATTTAGTGAGGCAATTCCAAATTTCCCTTTGTTACGGGAATAGCTGCATCTTTGTTTCCAGTCATTGTAAAGAATTCAAACTAGATTGTGTGAAAATTTCATGAAAAAAATATCAACCGAGAGTGAAATGGCAGCTTGTCAAATTTAAAATGAGAGCGCGGCTTCCCGCGATCTGGGGGAGGAAGACTGAAATTCGCTGTATCGTTTTCTGTATCGTTTTTTTACTGTTCGACAAAAAACCAGCAATTGTTGAAAAGATTTGCAATCGTTCAAATTTTAACTTTAGATGATCATTTTTGTGTAGCGAGTAATGTAACTCAGTTATTTAGGTGCTACATTTCAGTCTTCTGAGTTAATTGCTGCAGATTCAAAAGTAAACATCGAAATCGAATACACCAGCTAGATTATCCAATGTCAACTCTGTCGTAAATATACGATATCGTTCGGTCCATGGGAACTACCCAAAATCTAAATATGTTATTCCAGCTATTTTTGAAAAAAAAAAATCATTATACAAACAATTTTTATTTATCAGCTTCAAAAACTTCAACGAAATTTGAGCGACTTAATACGCCTGAACATGCAAGAATGTGCCAGAGTGAAACAACCCTAATTAAATAATTGTTTAATGCAAAACAAGTGCTTTTCAGCATCCAAAAAGTTTTATAGAAAACTTTAAATAAGAAAGTTAAATTTTAAACCTACGCACTGGTCGGTAGATTGATGAGAGAAATTTGACGTTTGAAAGATTTTTTGCTTTTTTTCTTCAGTCTTCCTCCTCCAGCCCGTGATTTCATTCTTTTTTGAACGCAACTGTAAGCCTTCTCCATACACTTCATCAAAAACACGCATGTCAGCACCACCTACTGACGAAAGTTCTTACTAAAGTGCACGATCACCACCACTAGCATCAACAACAGTACTACCAAATCAGAAATCCGTCAGAAGTAGTTCGAATCGTCGATGTTTACACAAGATATTTAGAACTTTCTCCATATGATTGCGGATAACGTGCCGCTATTAAGCCTACCCCTTTTCTGATATAGGTTTTATTCTTGCTAATTTTTTATTCTTCTAAACTGAATAAATAAAACTTACTGGAATATTTTGATGGATAGCGGTAACACACATAATCTACGATGATACCTTGTTAGAGCGTGAAAAACCCTACAACAATACCGCTGGGCTCACTGCTGGCAGCGCGGGTAGAAAACAACAACAACCAATAACTTTATGTTTTGTTCTTTAAACGTTAAGTCGCGACGTATTTTATCTCGTCAATAAATCGTCCTTTTTAATATGTAGTGTTTAGTAACTACGTGTTATTTATTCTTTGTATCCGTGCTACCCCAGTTTACAACAGTGGCGACGAGTCGGCTTCGTAATTATTGCGGAGTTCGATAAATTATCGCGAAATTACGATTCGAGTGATCCTAACCCAACTTCGGATCAACCCGCTGGATCAAATGGGACCATCAACGGGCTCCTCAGTGGACAGCAGTTCCACCCAGCTGGCATGCAGCAACTTTTCTTCGCCCCACACAGTTCGGTCAACAACCACCGACGGGACTTACTTTCCAGTTCCCCGGGCAGCAGCAGCAGCAATCATCGCACCAGTTTTCACCATCATCCGACGCACTCCTCACCCAGCTCATCCAACAGCAGCAAGCATTTGCGACACAAATGCTGAACCAGCAGCAAGAATTCATGCGGCAACAGCAGGAAATGTTCCTCCGCACGCTGGCATCGATAAATGTGCAGGTACCGTCCAACCCTGAGGTGATCCTTGATTCATTTTCTCACCATATCAAGGAGTTCAGGTAGGATCCGGACAATCACATAACGTTCGCAGCTTGGTACGCGAGGTACAAAGATTTATTCGAGCAAGATGCTTCCCGGCTCGATGACGATGCAAAAGTACGTTTGCTCCTCCGGAAGATGGGTTCAGCCGAACATGAACGGTATGTGAATTTCATTCTTCCGAAACCGAAAGACCACCAATTCGACGAAACAGTTCGGAAATTGGGGGTCTTGTTTGGTGCTGCTGAATCCCTTATCAGCAAGCGTTACCGGTGCCTCCAAACAACGAAAAAGCCCACCGAAGATTACATTTCCTATTCATGCCGTGTAAACAAAATCGCGATCGATTTTAAGTTGACTTAGGTTAATGAAGGTTTTACAGGATTCTGCAGAAAACTGCACCACCAATGTTAAAATCTCAGCCCTTGAGAGTTAAATCAAATATCGATTTTTCATTTTTTATTCTTTGTTTAGCTAACCATTATAGAGTGCCCCAAAGGTTTCGACATTTGAAAAAGTTATGCGCTGCGGGCTTAAATTGATCCTAGGCCTATGCAAGGTCTCATGCCAAATTTGGGCACGATCGGATCACGGTAAGGCGTCGCTCAACGAGCCTAAAGTTTGTATGGGATTTAGAGACATTTTATTCAGGAGGAACACGAAAATCCAGATTTTCATGAATAATTTTCGTCCCCTTCCCCCGATTTCTTTCGAAAACGGATTTTCGCAAGGCCTAAACTATGAAAAATATTTCATCCGAAAATTGCATTTCGATTCGAGTTAAGATAAAAAAGTTATTAGACTTAAAAAATGGGGTTACTTTTTAGTTTTTATTCGTATCAAATAAAAGTCATGGCACCCAATTTTAATTTTTTTTTTCATTCGAATCACCCAGAGTAGGAAGGCGCCAAAAGCAATCAAGGCTTACTGATGTTCATCCATCTCTCTATAGGAAGTTTTGGCGCCCATTTTCGTTGCAAGTGTACTTTTCACGTGGCACCAGTAAAATGGATACTTGGATGTATGGGGTGAAAAAAAAAGAACGCAATAAGCCGGCATGGAGTATACCTATTTTCGAAAATTGTCATTTTTGCTTCAGCATCATGGCAACTTTAACATTTTTTAAGCTGATTTACCCAAAACATTTCCCGGTTTTACCCGGACTTGACCGGGTAATTGATAAAACAAAATTTAAAGGGCCCGGTCAAGTCTTCCAGCCCGGTTGTCTGGATTTTGATAAAAAAAAACCCGAATTTTCCGGATTTAGTCATTTCATTAGCCAAATAAAAAAAAATCTCTTATTAAGTTAATTTTTTTTTTAAATTTTGCGTACTAAAACGAAATTTTTTGAGCAACTTTTAACATAATAATCATGCACGGTTTCTGGATGCTTAAAATACGATTCAAAATTACTGATGTGTTTCGAAGAAAAAAAATTATTAAAGTGCTTTTCGTTTGAATTTTTTTTTGAGTAGTTTCTGAATTTAGCCCATTATCGGATACATTAAAATATTCCAGATTCGTTACAAGTTAAATTTTCGTCAAAAAATAGTAGGGGGGGGGGGCAAATGTAGCTGAAGATTTCTCTAATGGGATTCTGGATTTGTGATTTTTTTTTCTAGTTGTATTAAGGGAGGAGATGTTAGGGCGTGAAACACACCAGTACCGCTGGGCTCCCTGCTGGCAGCTCTCTGAATTCGAAATCTTAATCTAAGTTAGTCTAAGAAGTGAATGGATATTGGATGAAACTTGGAGGATGGTCAATGATCGGAGAAAGGCGAAAGTCGGAATTGAGCAGGCATGTACAGGGTCAGCCAAAGCAGCCGCCCGCTTACGTTACGATATGCGGAGCTGGAAAAGGCAGTTAAACGAGCTTGTAGATGAGACAAGAGAGCCTGGACAAACTCCCTAGCCGAAGAGTGAGAAAGCGCAGCCGATTACTTTATGACATCTCTCGCCGCCTTAGTGGTGCAAGGACTAATGCTAGAATGCCGCTAAAAGATCGAGCAGGTCAGTTATTGACCGATCGAACAGATCAGCTCAAACGATGGACTAAGCGCCAACAGTAAGTCGCATAAATGGCGCCAACTCGGAAGCGCCCTTGCTTGCTGAAATAGAAGCGGCAATCGAAGACATGAAATTCAACAAAGCACCTGGGGCTGGGATCGATCCCTGCTGAAATGAACATAAGGGAATGATCGATATGAAACATTTCAATTAAATCGCTTTTTATCATTCACTGTTAGAAGTTAAATGGAGCACAATATTTATACAATCCGAAGATTTTATATATGACATAGATAATTCACGTGCACGTTCTATGCTAGAATTTTTTAACAAACTTTTAGTTTTTGATAACATTAACGAAAGTTATCGCTCGGTTGAATGTGCATTGGAATTAAATGTTTTTTTTTTGTTCTATACTGTCGTTTACGGCATATTGCTTAACCATTGTAGAATAACAAAATTAAAATCAGGCAGCCCCAGATACCCGGGGTGGTTTTACGCTGACACAATACGCCTCTTAAAGGACAAACGAAGGAAACATAATCGATACCGTATAACTAAAACTCAGTCTGATAAAACTTCATACCGAGTTGCGGTAAATGCAATTAAAAGCCTGCATAAAGCCCAGCGATTTTTGTACTTTGAATATCTGGAATTAATATCTTTGAACTCTTTTTTTTCAGTTCATCAAAATCTGGTGCAACGAAACCTTGTTCGAAACATATGGATCGATACTTAGTGAAGACAGCTTGAATACATTTTGGGCTGCTGTTGTTTCAATTTTTCTCGTTGGCGGTGTTATCGGATCGCTTGGTGGTGCGTGGGTTGCTGATAAGCTAGGCCGGTAAGATATATTATTTTTACTTTTGAGATTTTATATTTTATTCATTTTCACTCAACAGTATTTTTTAGAAACGACTTTTATGTAAGGATATTTTTGCTGGAAACAAAATCTTATATTTTTATGAACATAGAATTAGTAGCTTATAATGAAAAAATCATTTAGCGACTCAAAATTAGGTGCTTACGTATTGCGCTGTTTCTTTTTAATTTATTAATATGCATAACATTAGAACCTAGGTTGGCAAATTTTGTTTTTCGTATTTCAAAATTCTGAAGATGCCAAAATGTTATAAATTAGGTCAACTTTTCAATTTTTTCAAATTTTCTTCTGTGACTGGAATATCTTTGGTGGTTGATGGATTGAAAAGTACGGATTTTACACAACTTTTTTCATTTTTTGTGGCCATGATCTTTAAAAAATCTTAAAAGAAATTTCGATAGGTGCAACATATAGTTTCTAACTTCAGCTTTCTTAGGCATGAGGTGAATTTTTTTTTCGAGCACTTAATAACTGATTTACAGCATTTTTCCTGAAGCATGTTTTTTCAAAAAACAAATTCTTGGACTTTGAATAACTTTAAAACAAATGACTGTAGCTGAAAAATGTCTGAGAATCATATTTGAGTCACATTAATGGCTTTCCAAAACTGTAGAAATTGGTGTAGAAACAAAAGAGTTTTAGCGAAAACGATGTTTGCCGTCATTTGACCGCTCGCGGTATGAATAGCGTTATTGCGTTATTAACCCTCATCCGTATTAGAGTGTCATTTTGACACTATTGCAAGTTTGAAGACTTGTAACTTTTTTTTGGAAGCTTCAAAAAACAAAAATTTCTTCGGGGACCCAATTGAATTCAAAAGTTCTTTAATGTTGCATCTTTACTTTTTCTATGGACGAACCCTGGAAGCCTGGGCAAAAAAACTCCCGTTTTCGACTTAGAGTGTCAATTTGACACTGCAAAAGTAAAATCTATCTAAGTCGTTTGAATTTTAAATAATTTCATATAAGTCTTATATCAATAGAAACCTTTTAATGTCAGTAAAATATGTTTAGAACTACTATCAATAGAAAATTTCCAACCAAGAAACGCACGACACGCATCATTATTGCTCTAGGAAGTGCACTGATAAAAATATTGTACAACGTTATAATTCTTTATTGAAACTTATTTTGACTTCACCAATTTGTTACTAAACATACCTAAACGATTTCTTGCAAGTGTGCACTCTGAGTTCGAAGCAAACATGGCCAGAATAGTTAACTTTCTATTTCATACAATGTTCCATGATTAAGGGTACGCAAGATAAGAAATATTTCCTCTTCAAACTATTACTTAACATATTAGTACCAAATTTTAAAAAAAAATATCAAATTCCATTCACTTAGTAGTCAGACATTGTTTCGGATTTATTTTTCGTAAATAATAAACTTTAAAGTACTAAAACCGTACAACACCAGCAATAATCTGATTCTTTCAATAATTCTCAACTAAGAGGATCTCAACCATCGCAGTCATTCGTTCTTCCATAAATTTGATTTGTGATTTGTGCTGAGACTCAATAAGGTAAAATAGATAAAAGAACTCCCAGTAATGAATGTGAAACAACCCAAATCTGTACTGTAGATTCTGCTCAATAAGCTAAAACGCTCACAATGAATACCGATGGTCTGCCGTTCTAAGCAAGAATGTCCCATGTGACTTTTGGGTCATTTTCACTTTTCTGCTGGAAACGATATCTTTTAGTGTTAACTTTCAAATAAAAACACAAACAAGTATACTTTGTTCTGAACTTATACGAAATTTTCATCAAGGTGGTTGTCTCTATGTTGATAGTTCTACGCAAGAATGTCACACTAGAGAAAATTCTATGAAAAATGCAAATTTTATCAAAAAAACTAGCTGATCCCATACGAACTCCGTTTCGCTTTCAACTTGGAATATGCCATGAACAGTTTGTATGAAAGCCAATTGCCAAGCATTTTCCAGATGCACTTCTGGATTCATTGTTAAGTAATAATTGCAAAAATATTGGTCGATCACTTTGTCTGTCGTATGCTACTAAATTTGAAATTAGAAATCCTTTGACCGTGCCAAAAAACCACGTGTATAAATTTCGACTCGATCATTGCATAACAACGCAATTATTGCCAAAAGGCTAAACCCCTTTCGGGGGCTCTTATACAATCTTTGATGACGGAAATCAATTGCCCTTCCCTCAAAACTCCCGTGTGCAAATTTTCAAAGCAATCCATTGTATAATAACGTCAATATTGCTAAAAACAGTGAAAAATTAATTTATATGGACGACCCCTTTCGTCGACCACTGGCAAAACATTTGACATCTGAAATCGGTTGCTCGTCCCTGAAAACTACAGTGTGCAAATTTTCATCCCAATCCGATGTAAAATAACGACGATATTGCAAAAATATTGAAAGGTTAATATGGGCGACCCCCTTTGCGGGCCTCTTACACTGAATTTAATACCTGAAATCCATTGCTCATCTCAGCGAACAGTTAATATGGACGACCCCTTTGGCTGACCCCTTACACAAAATTTGACACCTCAAATCGATTGCTCGTCTTCCAAAACACTCATGTGAAAATTTTCAACACGATCCGACGAAAAGTAACGTTAATATCGCGAAAACAATATTTGTCTTCTATGGACGACCCCCTTCAGAAGGGGTCATCCGAAAATCTAAAAACATTTTTCATCCTTCCTGGTCCTAATGAGCATCCATGCAAAATTTCAGCTCTCTAGCCCTTAAGACGGCTGAGTCTATAGAGGACAAACAAACAAACAAACATACAGAAATTGCTTTTTATATATATAGATTGTCTTAAGATGAGTTTAAACTGTTGAATTTAATGTTATTCACTGAGAAGAACACAAAAATAGAGGGCAGAAGAGGAGCGAGAAGCCTTGAGTGTTTTATTCAGAGAAATTTTCACTAAACACTTTTCGGTAGGCATTACCTACAGGATCCATACTCAACTATACATTTTTATAAACAAAGAGGAACGTATTTCTCAAATTACGGTTTAGCATGAGTTTTTGGGAAAAAATTAACTACGCAAGCTTTTAAAAATGATAGATAAATTGTAGTAGCTGTAGCGAGTGACAGTTTTTCGTAGAACTAGCATCGGCATCATGCGTTCTGGTTCTGGTTCACACACACACACACACACACACACACACACACACACACACACACACACACACACACACACACACACACACACACACACACACACACACACAAATTCATTTTCCAGTCTCTATAACAAGAAAATATCCACAAGCAACAGCGGTCGAGAAGACTTAGCCCTCGCACTAAGTGTAACCTGTATATGACGCTCATTAGACCGGTTGTTCTCTACGGGCACGATACATGGATATTGCTCGAGGAGGACCTGCGTACACTCGGAGTATTCGAGCGACGAGTGTTAAGAACCATCTTTGGCGGCGTACAGGAGTAGGAGAAGGCTGGCCGGATACGCTGGGCGGGACATGTTGCGAGAATGCCGGACGACTGTCCTGCAAAACAGGTGTTCGCTACAAATCCGGTAGGAACAAGACGAGCGAGGTGGTTAGACCAAATGGAGCGTGATCTGGCGAACGTGGGGTGCCCGAGAAATTGGAGAACGGTTGCCATGGACCGAGTGAATTTTAGGAATTATGTTCGTCAAGTTATGTCGTGAGACGGAATACAATGAAAATAAATAAATAACAAGAAAATATACTTAGCTTGGGAACTAAGGTGTTGACTTCGAATCAGCAGCACTATCATCAAAAATCCAATTGGATTAGCATCTGTCATCAGATGAACATTTTTTCGTATGCAATATTGCATTCAGCTTATATGATGCAACTATGTACAAGTAACACCTGTTACACCCGTTACACGTCGTTGGAGCTTTTCGACGGGTACCACCAAGGAATATCTAAATAAGGTAGTGCCGAGAGACATATTGGGTTTTTTTTGTGACGTCACAAAAACGATTGTATTAAAAATTTATATGATAATGGTAGGAATTTCAAAGAAATACACGTTTTAGAACGAAAATGAATTCCAATTTCATTTTGATTCTGTTGTAGGGCCTCTATTTCACTATGTTATGTAGATTTTTGGTCCTTTGAAGATTGCATTATATTTTTTTTCTTATTTAATTATGAATGCAATGTCGCCTTGAAGCTAGAACATGCAATAATGAAGCAAAAATCAGCTTTTTAAAGGTCTAGGTGGTGATATTAAGTATTCAACTGATTGTTATGAATTTAATTCAACCGGTTTACCATATGCAATTCTTGTGTAGAACAATTAACATCAATAAATAATTGATAAATCATTTCTAGAATGCCAATAAAAGATTTGTTGTTTTGTATAAAAATTTGTGTTTTGATCACTTCACTGTAATGAGGAACCTTAACTGCATTAACTTAAACATTTTTCTGGAAGACTTTAAAATAGTTTTAAAGTTTTGCAAATTTCAGTGGGGAAATTCCACTATTTTTTCGAACTTTGATGGTCTATTTTATAGAAAAGTTATTCGAAAATGCAACTTTTTTTCTAACGATCTTGAAGAGCAAGAATCCTTCCACAATAACATGTTTTCAAAGTGGAAAATTTCCAGCAGATTCTACGAATTAACGACGAAAGAGATAAATTTTCTAGTAAATTAACAGATTTTTCGTGATTGTGACGTCTCAGCCTGTACCAATAGTAAAGCAGGACTGCCTTGGCACTACCTTCTTTAAATATTCCTTGGGGTACCACAAGCTTTTAGATCAAAAGCTTCCAATCTCCTAACCACATTTTCTTCACTTAGCCATTAAAAAAAACATTTCGGTATCGATTTTTGAATACGGTGAATGCGCCAACTGTAAAAAAATCCAGCTAATCACATAAATGCGTTAAACTCTTTATTTTGCATCTGAAAATATGATTTTTTTTTTTTTAAATTCTTTATTTGAAACGGCTCATACCTTTAGGTTTCAAGGAGCCAAACTGTTTGTTTACAATTGTGTGCTTAAATCTAGTTCATCACTTTTTATAAGAATAGAAAAGCAAATAGATAGGAAAATATGAAAATAAAAAGTATTATAGACGAAGAGCAATAGCTTTTAGGAAAATATATATTTCGAACATGTAGTCCAAGTCTATCAGAGCCAGCACATCTTTTTTTTTTAAATAAGTCTTTATTAGCCTTTTAATCATTACATTCAAGTTATATTATTACAGTACATAAAGTGTTCAGATCAATTATGATCAGTTTTACTCTTTAATTAAGTAAATATAAATCATTGTTTATTTGATTTAAATTTGCTAGAGCAATAAAATTATTTGGTTTATAGGAGAATATTCTGTATAGAAAAAAAGAATATTTATATATAAGCTTAAGCCTAAACTATATCTTAAAAACTAACTTAATTGTAAAAAGAACGAATCTCTGCGATGGAAGACTGCATCGATTTGCCTCTGAAGTTGGCGATTATTTTGTTGGCCATCTCTTCGATCAATTCAATGCCCGCAATCCGATGAAGATCTTCGGTGCTGTGCCAAGGTGGAAGCCGCAAAATCATTTTCAGAACCTTGTTCTGAATCCTCTGGATGGCTTTCTACCTCGTCGCGCAGCAACTAGACCAAATCGGAACTGCATAAATTATCGCTGGTCGGAACACTTGTTTGTAGATAAGAATCTTATTTCGCAGACACAACTTGGATTTCCTGTTGATGAGAGAATAAAGAGATTTAGTGTATTTATTTCATTTTGATTGAATATCTTCAATGTGATCTTTAAAAGTAAGATTCCGATCAAGTGTGAGTCCCAAGTACTTCACGTGATCAGACAGTTCTAATGAAACCCCATTAAAAGTTATGGAATGATTTTCATAAGGTTTTAAAAAAATTGCTCTTGGCTTATTGGGAACTAAAATAAGTTGAGTTTTGGAAGCGTAAGGAGAAATTTTCCACATTTTCAAGTAATTCAAAAAAGAATTTAAATTTTGTTGCAATCTACTGCGTACCACCCGCAAATTCCGACCTTTGGCTGAAAGCAAAGTATCTTCAGCAAACAATCTTCTACCCTTTCCTTCTGGTACATCAGGAAGATCAGAAGTAAAAGTATTGTATAAAATTGGCCCAAGTATACTGCCCTGAGGGACACCAGCTCTAATGGGTGTCCTTTCAGAGCATGAATTTTGATAGCTTACTTGTAAGGTTCGGCTAGTCAAGTAATTTTGAATAATTTTGGTGAGATATACAGGAAAATCAAATCGAGCTAATTTAGCTACTTAACCTTTGTGCCAAACACTGTCAAAAGCTTTTTCAATATGTAGAAGAGTAACACCAGTTGAATAACCTTCAGATTTGCTAGCGTTAATCATATTAGTTACACTCAAAAGTTGATGTGTAGTAGAATGTCCATGACGAAAACCAAATTGTTCATCAGGGAAAATAGAATTCTGATTAATGTGAATCATCATTCTATTCAAAATAACTCTCTCAAATAGTTTACTTAAAGAAGGAAGCAAACAAATTGGTCGATAACTTGAAGGCTCTGAAGCACTTTTTCCAGGTTTCAAAATTGGAGTTACTTTGGCATTTTTCCATTTATTGGGAAAATAAGCCAAGTGAAAACATTTATTGAAGATTTAAACTAAAAAATTAAAGTGCTTTCAGGCAACTTTTTAATAAGAATATAGAAAATCTCATCTTTCCCCGGGGCTTTCATATTTTTAAATTTTTTGAAAATCAATTTAAGTTCATCAATATTTGTCTCGCAAGAACTTTCAAATACATTTTGTTTAGAAAGAATATCATCAAATTCAAGGGAAATTCGAACATCAATTGGACTTACTACAACGTTTAAATTAAAATCATGAGCAGACTCAAATTGTTGGGCCATTTTTTGAGCTTTTTCTTCATTAGTTAAAAGAAGTTTATTCCCGTCTTTCAAAGTAGGAATTGGCTTCTGGGGTAGGGTTGAGTAGGGTTTTATGTCCTCTACTGCTTTGGCAAAATTTTCATTACGAATGAAATTTATACGACGTTTGATCTCTTTTTGAAGGTCGCAATAAATAAATTTCAAATAAGGATCCCTAGTACGTTGATATAGGCGTCGACGAATGTTTTTAAGTCGTATCAAAAACTGAAGATCATCATCAATTAAAGGTTGATTAAATTTATGTTTAACTTTGGGTATTGGAGCGGCTTTAGCATAGACTATTGAAGTTGTCAAATTTTCTACAGCCAAATCAATATCTTCTATTGAATTAAATGGAACGTTTACATCCAAATTACGTTCAATAAAATTCTTATATCGCTCCCAGTCAGCTTTTTGAAAGTTAAAAGTTAATTTTAAAGGGTTTTCAATGGGTCTTTGGGATAAAGAAAAAGTTACTGGAAGGTAGTCTGAATCGAGGTCCGCATGAGTAACTAATTGACTACAATTAGAGCCAGCACATCTCTCACTGGAACATAGGATGGTTTTCCTCGGGCCCTAAGGGGTCTATAAAATTCGTTTTAGCGACAAGATGGACCTTGCACGACCAAACAATATGCTCAATGTCGTGGTAACCTAGGCCGCAACCACACAAATTGCTGCTAGCAATATCAAAACGATAGAGTATCGCGTCTAATGAATAATGATTGGACATGAGACGGGAAAATATACGAATAAAATCCCGAATCAAGTTCAATCTATTAAACCATGGTTTAAGGCTTACCTTTGGGATAATCGAGTGGAGCCACCGACCCTCATCCTCGTCCCATTTGCGCTGCCAGTTGACAAGAGAGTTTCTCCGAACCAAATAAAATATGATCTTTTAATTTTTCTTATTTTAGTGAAGTTAAATTATTTTTTTTAAATAAGGCGAATAGCTTTTTCTATGAGTGTGTAATCCCACAGTTTATTCGCCCATTTCCCCTCAAAATTTCGTCGCGAACAAAAAGGCCAATAGTTATTTCGAGATAGAAAAAGGGCATTGAAGTTTTTGAAATTTGTTTTCCAGGAAGAGGAGATGCACACATCAGTATTTATAAGATCGTTGAATGTGCTAATGTTTTAATGTGACCATTTGAACCCGCTTTCAAGCCAAAATTTGCTTGAATATTGCTTCTTTAATGAGTGATCCAAATGGCGAACAGTCATTCTGCAATGCAATTCAAAAGGGCGCTCCAATTTGGCGAATGAACAAAAGGTCTTGGCGCATTCGCCGTATTCAAAAATCGATACCGATTTCCCCCAGACCACCCTCAATTTTTCACGCGCATAACACCACTTATCCACACTTTTGCATCCAAAATTTCACTTCGTACGACGATAGCTAACCACTACGCGATCAAACAATTACTTTGCAAATATTAATTCATTGTATTTTGCCGAAATTTAATAAAACCGCGGAACCGACTCGAGAAAATCGATTCAGTCTTCGCAATGTTGCCAGTAGGCCACTTTGTTTGACTTCAAATCCATAGATCACTAAAGTATACTCCTATCCTATCATATGAGCCTTCATCAAATTTTACGAAAATGAAAATCCGTGTTTGACAATTATGTCGCGAAATTCTACCAATAGATGAAAAATGGACGAATAACAAGGATTTTTCAGCATTTGTTTGGTTAAGCGTTTCTTGTGAAGCGCTTGTTTTTTATTCATGAATGATAGTTTAAATTGAGAGAATCAGGTCCTATAATAATAATAGATTTACGATATAAGATGTAGGTAGTATTATTGCGTGTATGCTTGCATTTTGAATTAGGTATAATGATTTACGTTGAGTATAATTTAAAGAGCTTTTTGTTGTAATTTCAGCAAAAAATCTTTCCTCTGTTGCGGATTTCTACTCGTGCTAGGAGGTGTTTGCTTTCAATTTTGTAGAGCGATCGGATCCATTGAGTTACTGATGCTTGGAAGATTGCTAGTCGGATTGGCTGCTGGACTTACTACAAGTACTGTACCAATGTACTTAACAGAGCTTGCGCCTATAAATTTACGTGGTGCATTGGGAGTGCTTTGTTCCTTAGGTGTTACTGGAGGTGTTGTCGTCGGTCAAATAATGAGTCTCGAAGAAGTGTTTGGAACCGAAGAACTATGGCAATTTGCCCTAAGTTTTTATGTTATCCTTGTAATCACTTTCTTTGTTCCTTACCATTGGCTTCCAGAGAGTCCAAAGTATCTATTCTGTATAAAAGAAAAACCTGATGAAGCCATTAACGAGATTAAGCGATTGGGTGGTCAGAATGTGCGGGATGATTATGTGAAACAACAAATCGAAGCGATGCGAAACATTGATGACATATCGGACCAAGAAAATCCTAATTCCAAACGAAAGCCAAAGCAAAGATCTATTTGGTCCGTTATTAGCGATCCCACGTTGACATTACCCCTAATACTAGTATGTGCCTTACAAGGTGGACAACAATTGTCGGGAATAAATGCGGTAAAACAAACAACTGTTGCCTTTTCTTTCCTCTTGTTTATTTTTTTTTTTATCGTAGGTTTTCTTCTACTCCGTTTCTATATTCGAATCAGTTGGCTTAAGCTCAGTCGATGCCAAATTTGCTAATCTTGGAGCTGGATGTTTGAATTTATTTGTTGCTTTTTTCACGCCAACGCTGATGAGAAAAACCGATCGAAGGTTTCTGATCTTGTTATCCTGTTCGATGTGCGCTGTCTTTCTGTTTGGGCTGACATTTGTCGTTTATTTCATAGTAAGTATTTTGTGGTAATTGTGGTTCAAACTATTTTTCACTGTATGTATATCATTTAATTTTGATCTATTTTCAGGAAGATGTTGTTTGGTTTTCTTATGCTAGCGTTTGCGCCGTATTGCTTTATATTCTATTCTACCAATTAGGTCTAGGACCAATACCATATTTCATTGGCTCAGGTAAATATGCTAAAATAAAATATTGTTCATTATTTCATTTCTAAAAAATATACCCATAAATAAGATTGTATCACAGATCGCGGTAAACCATTTCGCGGTATTCGTTTTGGCGGTATGACATTTCGCGTATGAACCTGTTTGGCGGTTTATCATTTGGCGGTTTGAAACACTTGGCGGTTTCTCATTTGGCATATGGCCCTTTTGGCGGTTTGCCTTTCAGCGGTTTGTAACATTACGCGGTCTCCCAATTTGCGAGTAAGACTATTTGGCGGTATGGATAGTTGGCAACTGAGTCACTTCGCGGTCTGTTTCAAATGTTCAAAGTCCGGATACATGGATCATAATTACGAGGATTTCCTTACGAGGATTGTCCCTAGCTTTGGGTAAACCTAGAAACACGGGGCCTTCCTAGGTTTTCAGTAGACCTAGAAAAAAAGGAGCCGTCTCAGAAACGTAGATCAAAACCAAGAGGCCACCTCCTCACGCTGCGCGTTCGAACTAGGGTGAAGTATGGTCCTTACGCTTCGCGTTGCGGACCGGGCTAGGGGATTGTCCCTAGCTTTGGGTAAACCTAGAAACACGGGGCCTTCCTAGGTTTTCAGTAAACCTAGAAAAAACGGGGCCGACTCAGAAACGTATAGTTCAAAACTAAGAGGCCGCCTCCTCACGCTGCGCGTTCGAACTAGGGTGAAGTATGGTCCTTACGCTTCGCGTTGCGGACCGGGCTAGGGGATTGTCCCTAGCTTTGGGTAAACCTAGAAAAAAACGGGGCCGACTCAGAAGCGTAGTTCAAAACTAAGAGGCCGCCTCCTCACGCTGCGCGTTCGAACTAGGGTGAAGTATGGTCCTTACGCTTCGCGTTGCGGACCGGGCTAGGGGATTGTCCCTAGCTTTGGGTAAACCTAGAAACACGGGGCCTTCCTAGGTTTTCAGTAGACCAAAAAAAAGGAGCAGTCTCAGAAACGTAGATCAAAACCAAGAGGCCGCCTCCTCACGCTACGCGCTCGAACTAGAATGATGTATGTACGCATTACGTCTCGAAACCAGAAAAAAGATTTGTGTACAACATTTGCTCAGTATATATATTTCTGAGCAAATATCTTACCGCGAAATGTTGCATATCGCCAAAAAGACAAACCGCGGAAAGACTCATACCGCAAAATATAAAACCGCCAAACAAGACTATTTGCCAAATGGTAAACCGCCAAATCGACCAAACCGCCAATTGTCATGCCGCGTTTTAGGTCCTTTTGCCAAATGGTAAACCGCCAAAATAGCATACCGCCAAACAATATACCGCGGATGTGAAAACCGCGGACAGAGGTACAACCCATAAATAGCTAAATTAAAACCAACACAAAAACTGTCGCTCAACCATTCAAACGAAGTTGAACGAAGGCGCCTGTTTACATGTATTTCTGCTCGCCCACCAGCGAAAAATATTTCTCGCAAACATAAACAATGATGAAATTTGTTCAATTGTGAGATGGGCTTATTGGCCCCAGCCAACAAACAGTAAAGAAAAAAAGAAATTTGATCAAACAGCAAATGAATACAATGTCACAAAAGGTGACTGCACAAGAAATATCGAATCCGATCGATTTCACGCAACTACACACAAAACTTTCGAGGCTCCACTTAGCAAAAATTTGCTGTTACTTTCCGTTAGCAAAAATAATTTTTTACTGTTGAGTTAGCAAAAAGCTAAATTTACTTGATTCTAGCAAAAAGAAAGTTCATTTTGCTTGATTTTAGTAACATGAAAGTTTTCTAGCCGCTTTGTGTACAGACAGCAGCCGCCGCCAGTTGGGGGAAAACAACAAACCAAAGTGAACCAGTGCGGTTCCGGTAATTGGATGCTTGCGGTTCGTTTGGTGGCTGATTCAACGAAGAAATGGTGGCCAAATGGCGAAACCGGATGCTGCAGGTAAGGGCCGAACTTGGAGTGAACAGATTTTCCGATTTTTAAATTCAAAATTGTTTGTTTTTCCTACCAGGTTGCAACTTCCGGCAAACACGACGGTTTTTTCGCAACAGTTCGAAATAAAGAGCGACTACTACTGGCATGTCAACGCGCTGCATCCGGCACAACTCAGGTGCTTCATTGATGAGGGTCGACCTTTGGCAATTTAACGAAAAGTGGTAAATGAAGTTCCGAAAAACGTGAAAAATAAATTTAAAGTTAATTTATTCGTTATTTTTATTTATTTATCGAACATCCCTCGGAATTTGCAGAGAAAAAACAATAAATTTTGAAATTTCAGATCCGGGGCATTTTTTTACCGGTTTTGCTAAATAGTGAGCAAAAGTTGCGGCGGCTAAATTTTTCTCTCGTTTGCTAAAATTTTAGTTCGAAAAATTTGCTAAATTGATTGCTAAGTTTCTAGCTGGTCAAATTTGAGCAAATTTTTGCTAATTTCCGGCCTCGAAAGTTTTGTGTGTAGATTGCGCGCACAATCAAACAGCGCAATGGGAGTTATTAAGTAAATACTAGCGACACCATGTCCTCCACAGAAAAGTTTAGATTAGTTAGGGAGCTTTTGAAAACGGCCATACATTTGTCCTAACTTCAAAACGTCAAACATTTACCTGGCATTGCGGATAGACGATGCAAATGGTATTTGCAATCACAAAATTTCATTGCATTTGTGCAATGAATACTCGACACAAAAAATATTTATGAGTTAAATGCCTTAATAAAACTATTTGTAGATGAAAATTTGTGCTACTGTGGTGTAGCCCGTATAATCAACAAGACCGATTGGAATTTCATCTTTCAACCATTCCCCACTGATTCCACTATGTTACAAAACCTAGTCATATCCCATAGTACTTTGAAATATACAAGGTAGGAGATTCCGCTCTATTTCAACGTGTTGGTAAGAGGCGCCGAAAAATAGTTATGGAAAAAAACTGGCAAATGTACGGAATTTATCAAAAAATCACATTTTTCTTAAAATTGAGAAGAAATAAAATTATGAGAAAAATATGCACTGATGCATTTAAATGCAACGAACAATATTTGGCTTTTCAACACCGCTAAATGAAATATGCAATGGGCTTTTTCTCGATTTTAAACTAAAATTTAGTGATATTTTTGCCTTTTTTGTGATTTGAATAGAAATTCAAACGAATTGACTTTTCATCACAGAAATACGAAATATTTTAGATCATTTATCAAATGTTTAACACAAACAGAACAATGTTCCGAAAATCAATCATTTTCAATCAGCCATGCTTTACTGCATTCAGAGCCAAAACATCGAAGCAGTCAATTTTTCCTCTCCAACCAAATCATATAAACAATCATGCATGACAACGACGCTTCTATATTTGAAACGTTCCCACAAAACATGATGTGGTAAAGAAGGACGCAAACTATTAGCAACGAACGCCTCGATGGTGATTGCCTTCCTTGGTGGTTTTCAACTTTCTAGGATCACAACTGCTATGTATCAGTTCTGAGAGATGTGTAAAGGTTATAATATGATTTTTAACTTTTCGCTTTGCGTAGAAGAACAAAATCATTACTAAGTAACCGCAATGAACTGTCCAGCATGTGCTACGGCTTTTTTCAACATGTGGTCTTGGCATTTCTTCAGATTTTCATTCTGAGACATTCATTATCGTCTATCATTATCAACAATTATGGGAGCATAGGCGTTAGTGAATGATTGTGGGAGCGACGTTCAAAATGTATCATCAAGTATGTCGATCACCGTTGACTTGCCACGTGACGAATAGCAACGGTAGCTCCCGATGAAGCATGGTATATTTTTATGTATCTAGTTAGTGTTAATGTTCGACAAATATTCAACGGATACTTTTACCACGTTCGTATCACAGCACTCGGAGGTATAAGTATTCTAGCTTGAAACGAATCCTGATTGCTTTTCTTGAGCGATTTTCCGAACATTGAAACAGAAGAAAATATTACTTTGCTTGCTCTCGTAAAAAGAGGGACGACGGTGAAAATTACTTTTGAATGCTCATTATTTATGGTTCAGATCCGAAAATCCAATGCAAAAAATATTTTCCGATGAGCCTGAAGAATCATTCTTTAATCTGAAGCCCTTTTCAAAAGAATCGAATAGCTATCGACGGAGAAATTAATTATTTTGATTGCTATTCCATATAAAACTGCCAAATTTGTTGGTATGCAAGCATGCTGTGTACATCAGGGGTTTCAGGTGTCATGATTTTTTCAGGATTTGTCCTGATTTTCGAGATGCCGTCCTGATTCTTCAAAAACGCTTGAATTGTCCTTATTTTTGAAAATATACCTTTAAAATGTCCTGATTTGTCCTGATTTTTAAAAAAATATCTAAACTATAACTAAATTTAATGTGTAATGTGAAAAAATGAAACAAATCTTTAATAAAATAGTTTAACCGGTTTTACCGATGATAATCTTTGGTTCAAATGATATCTAAATAGTGTTTTTCGATATTGATTTCAGGCCAGCCAAAGTTCTTCTTGCTTTAGTTGCATAATTTGAGGCGTCGAAATACAGGTGCTAATGTACTTCGCCTTCAGTTATGCGATCTAGGCAGAGCTGCATGTTATTTTCGTCAATTTAATGGTGTTCTGAAAAATCCTGATTTTTTTCTTCGCGGTGTCCTGATTTTTGTTATCCAAGCCTACCTGTTATTATCCATGTACCATGGTCATATCCTGTATAATGTTGGCCTATAATTTTTGTTTACTGTTTTCTTTATTTCTTTTCTTTTAGAACTGTTTGAAGTTGGGCCCCGACCTGCAGCAATGGCGTTGGGTAGTTTGGCATCGTGGGGATGTAATTTTTTGGTAGCAATACTGTTTACAACTTTACAAAAAGCGTGGGGTGCCTTTGTGTTCCTGCCATTCACCGTAACATGCGTACTTTTAACACTGCTACTTAAATTATATCTGCCGGAAACTCGTGGACGACATATATCCTCCATCGTACCGCTTGTTGCAAATGGTTTTCGGTCTAAACCGTTGGCGTCTCGATTGTAATGGGAATTAGATATTCACTCATACGCTTGAACTTTTTAGGTATGGTTATGGCGATTTTTGCTCAAATATTTAAGATTACAAGTTAGCTAGATATGAAAGAATTTAAAGAATAAATTAAAAAGTAGTGCATTAAATAAAAATATTCGATAGTTTTGAGCAATATTTTAACTTGAAAGAACTTGTCTTGTAGATTAAAAAATACCATTAGAGCATTAAAAGCCATTTTAAATCCCAGAAAACTGTTTTTCATCCAAAAATCAGCTTACAAAATAAAACAGAAATTTCAGTCGAAACAACTGATTAACTTTTCAGGTGCAGAAAACTCATGTGACTCTACATAAAAAGGTGCGCTGTTTCAGACAGGAGGGGGAAGGATTATTCATGTTAATGGGAAATCCTAATAGGATTGAGGAATTAAAAAAAAAATAAACAAATATGCAAATTAAAATGGGAAGAACTCACCAATTTTTTGTCGTAACCCTAGATGCTGCAGATAACCATGAGGAACCAGTTTTGCTTACTCCGTACTTTCACCAACTTTTACGCTTTCATCGATATTCGCACTAGATAGAACAAGATAGTTTTAAAACTATCGCCATTTGTAGCCCCTCTCACCTTTTAGCAAAAAACCGGCGTTTCCAAATGTACCTATCCAAATCACCACCAATCACCATAAACACCATCAAACACCACATCAAAGATTTAAGATATTTTCCACTTCCCTTTCTTATAAACTGTGTTAATTAAAAATAACCTGAACAGGATGACATAATTTATACTAACAGTTGCTATTAAAAAACGTTTTAAGTAATACAAAAATTAGATACGCGTCTTATTTAAAATTTGATTATCGGATGCCATCTCCTGTTTGAGCGTCCACAGGAAAATATGAGAATAAATTATGTTTCATGACTGGAAAGAAATCTAAGATACCACCTAACTACGAAAATGCTGCGTTTCCTTCAAATTAGTAAACTACAAAATAATTAAAACTGTACATATCTACATCTTGTATCAGCGATTAATTAAAAAAAAACTCAAAGAAATGTTTCCAAATTAAATAAAAGGACAAGTAACTACTTATTTTGTAACTTGTAATAGACGCTGCAGGCTGGAAATCATTGATTGATATTTGATAATTCCGTATTCCTATCGGAAGTAATTTGCGTCATCAGACTGACCTGTTTGCACAAGCTTTTCATTAGCACTACGATGCCAAAAGCTCATCCATGATTCAAACCTTTCACACATTAGAAAACTTTTATATCCGAACGCGGGCTTTTAAAACAACTGCGAGCTTTATACCGCTGTGAAGTTAGGTACAACGGCGAAACATTTCAAAAGCCCTGAAATAATTCCATAAAATCGAGCAGTGCTGCCAAATTGTATGAAATGTTATCAAAAAGTAAAGCAATTCAAATAACAGATAAACGCGATGTACAGAATAAGCGATATTCTATGTATTAAATTAACTGGGCCACCTAGTAAAAGAAGCACTATACCGGTCAAAGGCGAGTTATAGGGTTTCAAAGTTCAGTATGCAGATTTTTTGTTGAAAATAAAAAAAAATGCAATTTCAATGTTTGAAAAATGTTGTTCAAAAACCTCGATATAAACTCGTAGCCACTATATCAGGAGTGTTCTAGAGACTGTCCCGAACAACCCAGTATAGGTGGCACTACCAAAACTAGGGTCAGAGGCGAGTTATAGGGTTTCAAAGTTCAGTATGCAGATTTTTTGTTGAAAATAAAAAAAATGCAATATCAATGTTTGAAAAATGTTGTTCAAAAACCTCGATATAAACTCGTAGCCACTATATCAGGAGTGTTCTAGAGACTGTCCCGAACAACCCAGTATAGGTGGCACTACCAGAACTAGGGTCAGAGGCGAGTTATAGGGTTTCAAAGTTCAGTATGCAGAATTTTTTGGAAAATAAAAAAAAATGCAATTTCAATGTTTGAAAAATGTTGTTCAAAAACCTCGATATAAACTCGTAGCCACTATATCAGGAGTGTTCTAGAGACTGTCCCGAACAACCCAGTATAGGTGGCACTACCAGAACTAGAGTCAGAGGCGAGTTATAGGGTTTCAAAGTTCAGTATGCAGATTTTTTGTTGAAAATAAAAAAAAATGCAATATCAATGTTTGAAAAATGTTGTTCAAAAACCTCGATATAAACTCGTAGCCACTATATCAGGAGTGTTCTAGAGACTGTCCCGAACAACCCAGTATAGGTGGCACTACCAGAACTAGGGTCAGAGGCGAGTTATAGGGTTTCAAAGTTCAGTATGCAGATTTTTTGTTGAAAATAAAAAAAAATGCAATATCAATGTTTGAAAAATGTTGTTCAAAAACCTCGATATAAACTCGTAGCCACTATATCAGGAGTGTTCTAGAGACTGTCCCGAACAACCCAGTATAGGTGGCACTACCAGAACTAGGGTCAGAGGCGAGTTATAGGGTTTCAAAGTTCAGTATGCAGATTTTTTGTTGAAAATAAAAAAAAATGCAATTTCAATGTTTGAAAAATGTTGTTCAAAAACCTCGATATAAACTCGTAGCCACTATATCAGGAGTGTTTTAGAGACTGTCCCGAACAACCCAGTATAGGTGGCACTACCAGAACTAGGGTCAGAGGCGAGTTATAGGGTTTCAAAGTTCAGTATGCAGATTTTTTGTTGAAAATAAAAAAAAATGCAACTTCAATGTTTGAAAAATGTTGTTCAAAAACCTCGATATAAACTCGTAGCCACTATATCAGGAGTGTTCTAGAGACTGTCCCGAACAACCCAGTATAGGTGGCACTACCAGAACTAGGGTCAGAGGCGAGTTATAGGGTTTCAAAGTTCAGTATGCAGATTTTTTGTTGAAAATAAAAAAAAATGCAACTTCAATGTTTGAAAAATGTTGTTCAAAAACCTCGATATAAACTCGTAGCCACTATATCAGGAGTGTTCTAGAGACTGTCCCGAACAACCCAGTATAGGTGGCACTACCAGAACTAGGGTCAGAGGCGAGTTATAGGGTTTCAAAGTTCAGTATGCAGATTTTTTGTTGAAAATAAAAAAAAAATGCAATTTCAATGTTTGAAAAATGTTGTTCAAAAACCTCGATATAAACTCGTAGCCACTATATCAGGAGTGTTCTAGAGACTGTCCCGAACAACCCAGTATAGGTGGCACTACCAGAACTAGGGTCAGAGGCGAGTTATAGGGTTTCAAAGTTCAGTATGCAGATTTTTTGTTGAAAATAAAAAAAAATGCAATATCAATGTTTGAAAAATGTTGTTCAAAAACCTCGATATAAACTCGTAGCCACTATATCAGGAGTGTTCTAGAGACTGTCCCAAACAACCCAGTATAGGTGGCACTACCAGAACTAGGGTCAGAGGCGAGTTATAGGGTTTCAAAGTTCAGTATGCAGATTTTTTGTTGAAAATAAAAAAAAATGCAATTTCAATGTTTGAAAAATGTTGTTCAAAAACCTCGATATAAACTCGTAGCCACTATATCAGAAGTGTTCTAGAGACTGTCCCGAACAACCCAGTATAGGTGGCACTACCAGAACTAGGGTCAGAGGCGAGTTATAGGGTTTCAAAGTTCAGTATGCAGATTTTTTGTTGAAAATAAAAAAAAATGCAACTTCAATGTTTGAAAAATGTTGTTCAAAAACCTCGATATAAACTCGTAGCCACTATATCAGGAGTGTTCTAGAGACTGTCCCGAACAACCCAGTATAGGTGGCATTACCAGAACTAGGGTCAGAGGCGAGTTATAGGGTTTCAAAGTTCAGTATGCAGATTTTTTGTTGAAAATAAAAAAAAATGCAATATCAATGTTTGAAAAATGTTGTTCAAAAACCTCGATATAAACTCGTAGCCACTATATCAGGAGTGTTCTAGAGACTGTCCCGAACAACCCAGTATAGGTGGCATTACCAGAACTAGGGTCAGAGGCGAGTTATAGGGTTTCAAAGTTCAGTATGCAGATTTTTTGTTGAAAATAAAAAAAAATGCAATATCAATGTTTGAAAAATGTTGTTCAAAAACCTCGATATAAACTCGTAGCCACTATATCAGGAGTGTTCTAGAGACTGTCCCGAACAACCCAGTATAGGTGGCACAACTAGAACTAGAGTCAGAGAAATTAGATCTGCAAGTTGTCTATATATTTTATTCAATTTTCCTACAACGGGATATTTTTTTATGTGTCTTCCTATATAACATGTTCAAACAAATGGTGTGTATTGAAAAACCACAAAAATTAGAACCATTCTTAATTTGTTGTTTTACTTGTACCATTACATTTTGAATAAAAAATATTTTTTTGAAATAATATTTTTGGCATCCCTTTTTCTTTTCAACTCATATACTAGCACCACCTTGTGGCAAATAGTACAAGTATTCAAAGATGAAATATTTCTTGCTATAAACTGAAAGTTGTCTTTATAGCTTCCTCTGTTGTATAGCAGCCAATTCAAACATACACTCAGAAATAAATAAAATATCAAACAGTTATTTTTTAGGTATTTTAACATATCTCCCTCTTTACGCACACGGATATTTCTCATGGTGTAATTACTGGGATATTTCTCACTGGGAAATATTTCTGCGATTAAAATTTATGCATTGAGAAATGTTATGGAACGACATCTGGTGGTCAGAAAAAAAGTTTGAGCCGTAACGTAAAGGCAAACGCTTAAAGCAGAAATAAACAGAAAAAGCAAACGAAAATGTTTGTTTTTCGTTCATGTTCTATGGTCAAAGCGCATAATTGACCATAGCATAAAAACATGTGCATTTCGCTGGTAATATTACTTGCTGCAATTGAGTCCATCCTTTTTAAATATGATTCAGTTAAATATTTAAAGAGGATGGAATCTGCATGCAGTCAAGTTGAAAGGCATTTAGCAACTGAAGAATCTAGCATGTGCTCATACCCGTTTAGTTGGGACTCAAACGCACAAAGACTATTGAGCATTTCCAGTTGAGGTATCTTCAACAAGTTGTAAAGTAAAAGTTGCTCGCTGCTACCGGCTGTGCCTTGCTACCTGGGTGGTAGAAATACATACATACATACATTCATTTACGACTAGCATTGCCCAAAAATAGTTGAGTCGGAAGCAGTTTGGTCAATTCGTAAATACCGTCAAACGGGGCATCATGCAACAGCGGTGTTGAATGCAACATTTATATAACACCACACTGAATCAATTTTTAATTTAATGTATTGTAATAAAGTTATCTTTTAATGCATGATTACAAAATGATGATGACATAATTTCTCGCATCTTTAGCTAGTTTTTTAAAGATTTTTATTTTTATATAAAATTTGAAAAATCGAGCAATAAATGTACAAATTTTAACATTTATCGATGCCGTAAAAACATTACCCAGTATGACGGATTGGCTTGATATCATTACCTACAAACTTTTCACTGGTTTCATCATCCTATACCAACACTGTTGATGTAAAAAAAATTTCAAACAATCACCCATTTTTTTTAAATAAAAATTTTTTAAATTTAGTTAGGTGTCTGGGGTTAAATGCAACAAAATTCAATTCAAAGAAACACCTTGTAAATCTCATTTCCATGTACAAGAACATTGAAATTTCTTTCATCCAAACATTTATTTTTATGATTTTAGCTTGTAGAATTTTTCGTAGTATTATTTAACCCCTAAATGTATGCAGCATCCTTATTTTCAGTCAAAAATGTGAAAATGAAAATGTGAGAGTGAAAATAGCATGTTTTTAGAAAATTAAAAATAACTAAAGAAACCAATAATTTTTCTAACTACGCCAATTTGATGTTCCATCATCCTTAAAACTTTTGATTTTGCTGGGCAAAGAATCACACAAGCAGTAAAAAGCTGTCGATAACACAATGCCCTGCTCACATTTTTCACCATCTATTCGTTTCTTCTACCCAAAGCGCTCTAGCTTTGACCTTTCCAAATATCAATTTTCATTTCTGTCTTAATTGCTCTCTAACTAGAATTTCAATTTGCCGAAATGCCATAAACTTAGATAAGAATAAAACTTTTGATGCATAAGGGGTAGGATTAACTGTGAATATAAGTTTTTTAGAAGCCATTGAAGTTGAAAATTTGTTGCCCCCTGTTGACGGTATGTCTTCAAAAAGTTGAGAATAAGCTAATGCGTAAACTGATTTACGATAAATGGGCGGTCCATCAAACTCTATTCGATCTCTCCCTTTTTTCATTGAGCAGCTCGTAAAGAAAATATCACCTATAGAGTAATAGCGTGGATTATTATAGCATCGTGGTAAGATACCGGACTGCGAATTCGGAGGACTGGAGTTCAAAGCTCGGTCGAGGACATTTTTGTTTTACTAAAATTATTTAAAATCGTTTATTTTGCATTTTGTGGGAAAATCGAATCGTTGGAATCTTGTTTAAAAGTAGGCTTTGATTTTTTTGACGCCGCACGCATTTTTTCGAGCTCCGATAACACGTTCGTCGCCACGTCACCCATATTCGGGTGACGGGTATATTTACTGGGGAGCCTCTTCACATAAAAAAAACGTGTGACGCTCCCCAGCTAACATGAAATCGTAATAGAAATGATAATCCAAATCGACAAGTAAGACGTTTTCAATAACCATCGTAAACACGTTGGTATTGAGTGTTTTCTTATAATTCATTTAGCCCAAAAAAGGTGGAATCGTATAGCAGTTTAGTCAATTCGTTTACATGTCTCCAAAAAGTTGAGAATATGCTAATGCCGCCGGGATCAACTTGCACTTCACTTTATCACGCACCGACCGTTAGCCGAAAAATTATTTCGAAGTCAGTACAACTTCTAAAACTTTCGCGAAACTAAATTTTCCTCGTCGCCAAACTGTTGTGTTCACTTCCAAACAAATAGCCAAAATGACTCCAACAATTGGGATATGTAAAAGGGGCTTTCAGGTAGGATAAACTACACGATGTTTTAGTGATCAGCCGTTCGAATGGAAAGAGACCCGCTCTGTCCATTCGTCGGTTATTTATTGACAATCCATACGTCTGATTGTACACGATAAATCTATGGAAGTTGAAATTTAGTTTAAATATGATGCAATCAGATACTACAAAACTCTGAAATAAAAAAGTTAGAATTTTCAATTTTTTATAGTGGACTTTGAATAATTTTTATGCTTTCAAGTTATGAAGTATATTTGAAGCAAATTCCTATTGAATGGGTATTGGGAATGAGAAAGTAAATATTTTGTTTTCTACTGCCTGCCTAGAAAACATTCAAGAAGGTATATCGCAGGAACAACAGATTTTTTCAAACAAATAAACCAGATGTAAAGATTGTATTAAACTTACCAAAATAGCATAAAGCTACAAAAGTGGAGGCGATATATCAATAATGACAAGATTGAAAATGATTTAACTTAATCAAAAAAAGCAAAATAAACAATTTTTAGTATTTTGAGTAAAACGAAAAAAAAATTCTCTACCGAGAGTTGAACTCCAGTCCTCCGAATGTGCTGTCCGACATCTTACTACAATACCAACTCATCAATTGATTTGTGCCACGCTGTATAATTGAGATTTTAATTTTACGGTCCGGTCAAGGTTAGAAAAGGGGCCGTTCAGATACCAGACAGAAAAATGAGATTTTTGACCCCCTCCCCCCTCCGTGGACATTTGGCAAACCCCTACCCCCCTCTCGGATGCCCACGTGGACAGAATTGAAATTGGTTTTTTTCTAAATCTAATTTGACAGTTAGAAAATTCCCTTTTTCTGCCTTTTCGATATTGCAATGGCTGATTAAAAAAAAAAAAGAATTCATTATTTCCTGATACCTATAAAATAATTTTATAAATTTTAAATTTCTAAACTATCATATGTATTCATAACTTGCTTTCGAGTAGCTATTTATTGTTCAAACTTATACTGGAAAGCTTTGAAATTTTAAGATTTTTATTTAAACATCTTAATATTTATTCACCTTTAGAAAACATTTTAAAAGTAAGTTTGCCCACGTGGACATGACCCAAACCCCTACCACCCTCTCCGTGGACAAGCGTGGACATTTCCATAACCCCCTCTCCTCCCTAAGTTGTCCACGTGGTATGTGAATGGCCCCAAAGAAGAGACCGGATAGAGCGTCAATTGAAGGATCGCCCATTTATAAAAAAAAAACAGTTCATTTTTAGATATCGTTAATCGTTAATATCAAACTAGCACGTTCTCAATTTTTGGCTACATATTTACAAACTGACCAAATTGCAGTAGGGGAGATAAGGGCATAATGGCCACCTTAAGGAAAACGCTTATTTAACCATAGAAAACAGCTGTAATATGTGAATTACATCATTGTTTCGTTTTCAGACACTCAAATAGTCTATTACCTAATTGGATGAAACTTGAAAAACTAGATAAAAATGTTTAAAAATGCATTAATGCAATGCATTAAAAATTTTTGCCGAAAGCTGAAAATCAGTCACTGTAGAGGCATAATGAGAAACCCCCCGAGGCAGTATGAGAACCATTAATGAAGGAAGGATAAGCGTTTTCTGCCGGGTAATCTAGTAGCGAATTCGACTCGATGAAGTCAACTGAATAATAGAGCTACAGCTTAATTTGAATCGCCTGACGGTTTGGCCTATTGGTTAAATGTCGGAGAGGTAATCAGTTGGCTCGTGTTCGATTCCTGGTCGAGGTGATTTTTTTTTTCATTTATCATTCATGATCATGATTGCACTAAACGGTGAGGCGTAGATTCAACAAACAAACCTACCTACCTAAAGTCCGGCGCCGATTGACCGGCGCATAGGGCTGAGATAAAAGATCGCCACTGCTGGCGATCCGAAGCCAGCGTCTTCACTTGCTGCCAGCCAAGGTTCTCGTCAACTGTGCGGATTTCAGCGGCTAGACTTCGCCGCCACGAGCTTTTGGGCCTGCCTCTTCTTCGATGCCCATCTGGATTCCCATCAAGCACCTCTCTGCAAATCTCGTTCTCATCTCTTAGCAGCGTGTGCCCAATCCATCTCCACTTACGATCCCGAATCTCGATTTCTAGCGCCTTTTGATGACACCGGCGATGAACAACAACAAATAAAGCAATAACAAAATAATCTAGGTCTGTTTGTAGAATTCAAACAATTAACACATGATTCTCATACATTATGTTTCTGGTCTTTTGTTTGACGGATGATGCTTTGATGCTATTAGCCGTATAATGTAACAATAAAAAAAATCAATCATGAATGGTATGTGCAAAAATAAATCCTCTTGAACAGGAATCGAACTCGAGTCTACCGATTACCTATCCGACACCTTACCAATAGGACAAAACGACAGACGAATAAAGGTGAGCTGTAGCTCTATTATTCAGTCGACTTCATCGAGTTGAATTCGCTGCTAGTAGATTATACGGCAGAAAACGCTCATCTTGCATTCATTGATAGTGCTCTGTTCGCTTCTTGTGAACAAATTAAAGTAAAGACGCGTTTTAAAATTGATTAAAGTGAAAAATCAAAAATTTCATTATGTTGAAAATTGAGAAACAATGTGTAGATCATGTTCCAGTGCGTACATTTCAGATCAAGATGATTTAAAGGTCATAAAAGCTTATTTGGTGGTGCTCAAAAATTATAATATTTTCGTCTCTTGAGAACCTACATAGCTGGTTATTATTTAATATTTCTGTAAATATGAATAGGATATTTCTTTTTTGGTGAAAAATTAATACTATAGGTAGTACGAAGCAAGTCCTTATGAAAATTTGTTTAAGAAAATACGTATGTACTTGTGTAGAAAAAAGGAGTGCTTATTATGTCCTGGGTGCTCATTATGCCCTTATCTCCCCTACGATTCAACTTTTATCGGGCGAGGCTTGTCGTAAATGAATGATAGAAAATCATTTAACTCCAACTTGTTTACGATGGTTATTGAAAATGTCTTAATATTCGGTTTCGATTACCATTTGTATTACGATTTCGTGTTAGCTGGGTGTTCACATACACACGCACAGCTGCTTGTGTGCCGCTTGGCCGGTGGTTTGAAACGAAGAAATGTTTTTCTGCCGTCTTGCATGAACACATTAACCAAGCGGATAAATTCATTCGAGTTTCCTCATTTGTCTTGTGAGGGGATAGGGAGGGACGTGTAAATGTTTTTATTTTGTTTCGTCAAACGCAATGTGGATACGCTGGGAGGATAACTCCAGCGATCATAAATCGTATCAGAACAAATGGCGTTCACATAAAAAATCAACAATGTTGAAATATCGAGAATGCATGATTGAAATAGGGCTAAAATATTGGTTGGGAAAATACAAAATAAATCCAACATTGAAATAGCTTTTAAAATTTAAAAAAAAAATCTGCAAACTGAATTTTGAAACCCTATAACTCGCCTCTGACCCTAGTTCTGGTAGTGCCACCTATACTGGGTTGTTCGGGACAGTCTCTAGAACACTCCTGATATAGTGGCTACGAGTTTATATCGAGGTTTTTGAACAACATTTTTCAAACATTGAAATTGCATTTTTTTTTATTTTCAACAAAAAATCTGCATACTGAATTTTGAAACCCTATAACTCGCCTCTGACCCTAGTTCTGGTAGTGCCACCTATACTGGGTTGTTCGGGACAGTCTCTAGAACACTCCTGATATAGTGGCTACGAGTTTATATCGAGGTTTTTGAACAACATTTTTCAAACATTGAAATTGCATTTTTTTTATTTTCAACAAAAAATCTGCATACTGAACTTTGAAACCCTATAACTCGCCTCTGACCCTAGTTCTGGTAGTGCCACCTATACTGGGTTGTTCGGGACAGTCTCTAGAACACTCCTGATATAGTGGCTACGAGTTTATATCGAGGTTTTTGAACAACATTTTTCAAACATTGAAATTGCATTTTTTTTTATTTTCAACAAAAAATCTGCATACTGAACTTTGAAACCCTATAACTCGCCTCTGACCCTAGTTCTGGTAGTGCCATCTATACTGGGTTGTTCGGGACAGTCTCTAGAACAATCCTGATATAGTGGCTACGAGTTTATATCGAGGTTTTTGAACAACATTTTTCAAACATTGAAATTGCATTTTTTTTTATTTTCAACAAAAAATCTGCATACTGAACTTTGAAACCCTATAACTCGCCTCTGACCCTAGTTCTGGTAGTGCCACCTATACTGGGTTGTTTGGGACAGTCTCTAGAACACTCCTGATATAGTGGCTACGAGTTTATATCGAGGTTTTTGAACAACATTTTTCAAACATTGAAATTGCATTTTTTTTTATTTTCAACAAAAAATCTGCATACTGAACTTTGAAACCCTATAACTCGCCTCTGACCCTAGTTCTGGTAGTGCCACCTATACTGGGTTGTTCGAGACAGTCTCTAGAACACTCCTGATATAGTGGCTACGAGTTTATATCGAGGTTTTTGAACAACATTTTTCAAACATTGAAATTGCATTATTTTTTATTTTCAGAAAAATTCCGCATACTGAACTTTGAAACCCTATAACTCGCCTCTGACCCTAGTTCTGGTAGTGCCACCTATACTGGGTTGTTCGGGACAGTCTCTAGAATACTCCTGATATAGTGGCTACGAGTTTATATCGAGGTTTTTGAACAACATTTTTCAAACATAGAATTTGCATTTTTTTTATTTTCAAAAAAAAATCTGCATACTGAATTTTGAAACCCTATAACTCGCCTCTGAACCTAGTTCTGGTAGTGCCACCTATACTGGGTTGTTCGGGACAGTCTCTAGAACACTCCTGATATAGTGGCTACGAGTTTATATCGAGGTTTTTGAACAACATTTTTCAAACATTGAAATTGCATTTTTTTTTTATTTTCAAAAAAATTCTGCGTTATGAACTTTGAAACCCTATAACTCGCCTCTGACCCTAGTTCTGGTAGTGCCACCTATACTGGGTTGTTTGGGACAGTCTCTAGAACACTCCTGATATAGTGGCTACGAGTTTATATCGAGGTTTTTCAACAACATTTTTCAAACATTGAAATTGCATTTTTTTTTATTTTCAACAAAAAATCTGCATACTGAACTTTGAAACCCTATAACTCGCCTCTGACCCTAGTTCTGGTAGTGCCACCTATACTGGGTTGTTTGAGACAGTCTCTAGAACACTCCTGATATAGTGGCTACGAGTTTATATCGAGGTTTTTGAACAACATTTTTCAAACATTGAAATTGCATTTTTTTTTATTTTCCAAAAAATTTTGCATACTGAACTTTGAAACCCTATAACTCGCCTCAGACCCTAGTTTTGGTAGTGCCACCTATACTGGGTTGTTCGGGACAGTCTCTAGAAAAGTCCTGATATAGTGGCTACGAGTTTATATCGAGGTTTTTGTACAAAATTTTTCAAACATTGAAATTGCATTTTTTTTTATTTTCAAAAAAATTCTGCGTTATGAACTTTGAAACCCTATAACTCGCCTCTGACCCTAGTTCTGGTAGTGCCACCTATACTGGGTTGTTTGGGATAGTCTCTAGAACACTCCTGATATAGTGGCTACGAGTTTATATCGAGGTTTTTCAACAACATTTTTCAAACATTGAAATTGCATTTTTTTTTATTTTCAACAAAAATTCTGCATACTGAACTTTGAAACCCTATAACTCGCCTCTGACCCTAGTTCTGGTAGTGCCACCTATACTGGGTTGTTTGGGACAGTCTCTAGAACACTCCTGATATAGTGGCTACGAGTTTATATCGAGGTTTTTGAACAACATTTTTCAAACATTGCAATTGCATTTTTTTTTATTTTCCAAAAAATTTTGCATACTGAACTTTGAAACCCTATAACTCGCCTCAGACCCTAGTTCTGGTAGTGCCACCTATACTGGGTTGTTCGGGACAGTCTCTAGAAAAATCCTGATATAGTGGCTACGAGTTTATATCGAGGTTTTTGAACAACATTTTTCAAACATTGAAATTGCATTTTTTTTTTATTTTCAAAAAAATTCTGCATACTGAACTTTGAAACCCTATAACTCGCCTCTGACCCTAGTTCTGGTAGTGCCACCTATACTGGGTTGTTCGGGACAGTCTCTAGAACACTACTGATATAGTGGCTACGAGTTTATATCGAGGTTTTTGAACAACATTTTTCAAACATTGAAATTGCATTTTTTTTTATTTTCAAAAAAATTCTGCATACTGAACTTTGAAACCCTATAACTCGCCTCTGACCCTAGTTCTGGTAGTGCCACCTATACTGGGTTGTTCGGGACAGTCTCTAGAACACTCCTGATATAGTGGCTACGAGTTTATATCGAGGTTTTTGAACAACATTTTTCAAACATTGAAATTGCATTTTTTTTTATTTTCAACAAAAAATCTGCATACTGAACTTTGAAACCCTATAAATCGCCTCTGACCCTAGTTCTGGTAGTGCCACCTATACTGGGTTGTTCGGGACAGTCTCTAGAACACTCCTGATATAGTGGCTACGAGTTTATATCGAGGTTTTTGAACAACATTTTTCAAACATTGATATTGCATTTTTTTTATTTTCAACAAAAAATCTGCATACTGAACTTTGAAACCCTATAACTCGCCTCTGACCCTAGTTTTGGTAGTGCCACCTATACTGGGTTGTTCGGGACAGTCTCTAGAACACTCCTGATATAGTGGCTACGAGTTTATATCGAGGTTTTTGAACAACATTTTTCAAACATTGAAATTGCATTTTTTTTTTATTTTCAAAAAAATTCTGCATACTGAACTTTGAAACCCTATAACTCGCCTCTGACCCTAGTTCTGGTAGTGCCACCTATACTGGGTTGTTCGGGACAGTCTCTAGAACACTCCTGATATAGTGGCTACGAGTTTATATCGAGGTTTTTGAACAACATTTTTCAAACATTGAAATTGCATTTTTTTTTATTTTCAAAAAAATTCTGCATACTGAACTTTGAAACCCTATAACTCGCCTCTGACCCTAGTTCTGGTAGTGCCACCTATACTGGGTTGTTCGAGACAGTCTCTAGAACACTCCTGATATAGTGGCTACGAGTTTATATCGAGGTTTTTGAACAACATTTTTCAAACATTGAAATTGCATTTTTTTTTATTTTCAACAAAAAATCTGCATACTGAACTTTGAAACCCTATAACTCGCCTCTGACCCTAGTTCTGGTAGTGCCACCTATACTGGGTTGTTCGGGACAGTCTCTAGAACACTACTGATATAGTGGCTACGAGTTTATATCGAGGTTTTTGAACAACATTTTTCAAACATTGCAATTGCATTTTTTTTTATTTTCCAAAAAATTCTGCATACTGAACTTTGAAACCCTATAACTCGCCTCTGACCCTAGTTCTGGTAGTGCCACCTATACTGGGTTGTTCGGGACAGTCTCTAGAACAATCCTGATATAGTGGCTACGAGTTTATATCGAGGTTTTTGAACAACATTTTTCAAACATTGAAATTGCATTTTTTTTTTATTTTCCAAAAAAATTCTGCATACTGAACTTTGAAACCCTATAACTCGCCTCTGACCCTAGTTCTGGTAGTGCCACCTATACTGGGTTGTTCGGGACAGTCTCTAGAACACTCCTGATATAGTGGCTACGAGTTTATATCGAGGTTTTTGAACAACATTTTTCAAACATTGAAATTGCATTTTTTTTTATTTTCAACAAAAAATCTGCATACTGAACTTTGAAACCCTATAACTCGCCTCTGACCCTAGTTCTGGTAGTGCCACCTATACTGGGTTGTTCGGGACAGTCTCTAGAACACTCCTGATATAGTGGCTACGAGTTTATATCGAGGTTTTTGAACAACATTTTTCAAACATTGCAATTGCATTTTTTTTTTATTTTCCAAAAAATTCTGCATACTGAACTTTGAAACCCTATAACTCGCCTCTGACCCTAGTTCTGGTAGTGCCACCTATACTGGGTTGTTCGGGACAGTCTCTAGAACAATCCTGATATAGTGGCTACGAGTTTATATCGAGGTTTTTGAACAACATTTTTCAAACATTGAAATTGCATTTTTTTTTTATTTTCAAAAAAATTCTGCATACTGAACTTTGAAACCCTATAACTCGCCTCTGACCCTAGTTCTGGTAGTGCCACCTATACTGGGTTGTTCGGGACAGTCTCTAGAACACTACTGATATAGTGGCTACGAGTTTATATCGAGGTTTTTGAACAACATTTTTCAAACATTGAAATTGCATTTTTTTTTATTTTCAACAAAAAATTCTGCATACTGAATTTTGAAACCCTATAACTCGCCTCTGACCCTAGTTCTGGTAGTGCCACCTATACTGGGTTGTTCGGGACAGTCTCTAGAACACTACTGATATAGTGGCTACGAGTTTATATCGATGTTTTTGAACAACATTTTTCAAACATTGAAATTGCATTTTTTTTTTATTTTCCAAAAAAATTCTGCATACTGAACTTTGAAACCCTATAACTCGCCTCTGACCCTAGTTCTGGTAGTGCCACCTATACTGGGTTGTTCGGGACAGTCTCTAGAACACTCCTGATATAGTGGCTACGAGTTTATAACGAGGTTTTTGAACAACATTTTTCAAACATTGAAATTGCATTTTTTTTTATTTTCAACAAAAAATCTGCATACTGAACTTTGAAACCCTATAACTCGCCTCTGACCCTAGTTCTGGTAGTGCCACCTATACTGGGTTGTTCGGGACAGTCTCTAGAACACTCCTGATATAGTGGCTACGAGTTTATATCGAGGGTTTTGAACAACATTTTTCAAACATTGCAATTGCATTTTTTTTTATTTTCCAAAAAATTCTGCATACTGAACTTTGAAACCCTATAACTCGCCTCTGACCCTAGTTCTGGTAGTGACACCTATACTGGGTTGTTCGGGACAGTCTCTAGAACAATCCTGATATAGTGGCTACGAGTTTATATCGAGGTTTTTGAACAACATTTTTCAAACATTGAAATTGCATTTTTTTTTATTTTCAACAAAAAATTCTGCATACTGAACTTTGAAACCCTATAACTCGCCTCTGACCCTAGTTCTGGTAGTGCCACCTATACTGGGTTGTTCGGGACAGTCTCTAGAACAATCCTGATATAGTGGCTACGAGTTTATATCGAGGTTTTTGAACAACATTTTTCAAACATTGAAATTGCATTTTTTTTTATTTTCCAAAAAATTCTGCATACTGAACTTTGAAACCCTATAACTCGCCTCTGACCCTAGTTCTGGTAGTGCCACCTATACTGGGTTGTTCGGGACAGTCTCTAGAACACTCCTGATATAGTGGCTACGAGTTTATATCGAGGTTTTTGAACAACATTTTTCAAACATTGCAATTGCATTTTTTTTTATTTTCCAAAAAATTCTGCATACTGAACTTTGAAACCCTATAACTCGCCTCTGACCCTAGTTCTGGTAGTGCCATCTATACTGGGTTGTTCGGGACAGTCTCTAGAACACTCCTGATATAGTGGCTACGAGTTTATATCGAGGTTTTTGAACAACATTTTTCAAACATTGAAATTGCATTTTTTTTTTATTTTCAAAAAAATTCTGCATACTGAACTTTGAAACCCTATAACTCGCCTCTGACCCTAGTTCTGGTAGTGCCACCTATACTGGGTTGTTCAGGACAGTCTCTAGAACACTACTGATATAGTGGCTACGAGTTTATATCGAGGTTTTTGAACAACATTTTTCAAACATTGAAATTGCATTTTTTTTTATTTTCAACAAAAAATCTGCATACTGAACTTTGAAACCCTATAACTCGCCTCTGACCCTAGTTCTGGTAGTGCCACCTATACTGGGTTGTTCGGGACAGTCTCTAGAACACTCCTGATATAGTGGCTACGAGTTTATATCGAGGTTTTTGAACAACATTTTTCAAACATTGAAATTGCATTTTTTTTTTATTTTCCAAAAAAATTCTGCATACTGAACTTTGAAACCCTATAACTCGCCTCTGACCCTAGTTCTGGTAGTGCCACCTATACTGGGTTGTTCGGGACAGTCTCTAGAACACTCCTGATATAGTGGCTACGAGTTTATATCGAGGTTTTTGAACAACATTTTTCAAACATTGAAATTGCATTTTTTTTTATTTTCAACAAAAAATCTGCATACTGAACTTTGAAACCCTATAACTCGCCTCTGACCCTAGTTCTGGTAGTGCCACCTATACTGGGTTGTTCGGGACAGTCTCTAGAACACTACTGATATAGTGGCTACGAGTTTATATCGAGGTTTTTGAACAACATTTTTCAAACATTGAAGTTGCATTTTTTTTTATTTTCAACAAAAAATCTGCATACTGAACTTTGAAACCCTATAACTCGCCTCTGACCCTAGTTCTGGTAGTGCCACCTATACTGGGTTGTTCGGGACAGTCTCTAGAACAATCCTGATATAGTGGCTACGAGTTTATATCGAGGTTTTTCAACAACATTTTTCAAACATTGAAGTTGCATTTTTTTTTATTTTCAACAAAAAATCTGCATACTGAACTTTGAAACCCTATAACTCGCCTCTTACCCTAGTTCTGGTAGTGCCACCTATACTGGGTTGTTCGGGACAGTCTCTAGAACACTCCTGATATAGTGGCTACGAGTTTATATCGAGGTTTTTGAACAACATTTTTCAAACATTGAAATTTCATTTTTATTTATTTTCAACAAAAAATCTGCATACTGAATTTTGAAACCCTATAACTCGCCTCTGACCCTAGTTCTGGTAGTGCCACCTATACTGGGTGCTTCGGGACAGTCTCTAGAACACTCCTGATATAGTGGCTACGAGTTTATATCGAGGTTTTTGAACAACATTTTTCAAACATTGAAATTGCATTTTTTTTATTTTCAACAAAAAATCTGCATACTGAACTTTGAAACCCTATAACTCGCCTCTGACCCTAGTTCTGGTAGTGCCACCTATACTGGGTTGTTCGGGACAGTCTCTAGAACACTCCTGATATAGTGGCTACGAGTTTATATCGAGGTTTTTGAACAACATTTTTCAAACATTGAAATTGCATTTTTTTTTATTTTCAACAAAAAATCTGCATACTGAACTTTGAAACCCTATAACTCGCCTCTGACCCTAGTTCTGGTAGTGCCACCTATACTGGGTTGTTCGGGACAGTCTCTAGAACACTCCTGATATAGTGGCTACGAGTTTATATCGAGGTTTTTGAACAACATTTTTCAAACATTGAAATTGCATTATTTTTTATTTTCAGAAAAATTCCGCATACTGAACTTTGAAACCCTATAACTCGCCTCTGACCCTAGTTCTGGTAGTGCCACCTATACTGGGTTGTTCGGGACAGTCTCTAGAATACTCCTGATATAGTGGCTACGAGTTTATATCGAGGTTTTTGAACAACATTTTTCAAACATAGAATTTGCATTTTTTTTATTTTCAAAAAAAATTCTGCATACTGAACTTTGAAACCCTATAACTCGCCTCTGACCCTAGTTCTGGTAGTGCCACCTATACTGGGTTGTTCGGGACAGTCTCTAGAACACTCCTGATATATAGGCTACGAGTTTATATCGAGGTTTTTGAACAACATTTTTCAAACATTGAAATTGCATTTTTTTTTATTTTCAAAAAAATTCTGCGTTATGAACTTTGAAACCCTATAACTCGCCTCTGACCCTAGTTCTGGTAGTGCCACCTATACTGGGTTGTTTGGGACAGTCTCTAGAACACTCCTGATATAGTGGCTACGAGTTTATATCGAGGTTTTTGAACAACATTTTTCAAACATTGAAATTGCATTTTTTTTTATTTTCAATAAAAAATTCTGCATACTGAACTTTGAAACCCTATAACTCGCCTCTGACCCTAGTTCTGGTAGTGCCACCTATACTGGGTTGTTTGGGACAGTCTCTAGAACACTCCTGATATAGTGGCTACGAGTTTATATCGAGGTTTTTGAACAACATTTTTCAAACATTGCAATTGCATTTTTTTTTATTTTCCAAAAAATTTTGCATACTGAACTTTGAAACCCTATAACTCGCCTCTGACCCTAGTTCTGGTAGTGCCACCTATACTGGGTTGTTCGGGACAGTCTCTAGAACACTCCTGATATAGTGGCTACGAGTTTATATCGAGGTTTTTGAACAACATTTTTCAAACATTGCAATTGCATTTTTTTTTATTTTCCAAAAAATTTTGCATACTGAACTTTGAAACCCTATAACTCGCCTCTGACCCTAGTTCTGGTAGTGCCACCTATACTGGGTTGTTCGGGACAGTCTCTAGAACAATCCTGATATAGTGGCTACGAGTTTATATCGAGGTTTTTGAACAACATTTTTCAAACATTGAAATTGCATTTTTTTTTATTTTCAAAAAAATTCTGCATACTGAACTTTGAAACCCTATAACTCGCCTCTGACCCTAGTTCTGGTAGTGCCACCTATACTGGGTTGTTCGGGACAGTCTCTAGAACACTCCTGATATAGTGGCTACGAGTTTATCGAGGTTTTTGAACAACATTTTTCAAACATTGAAATTGATTTTTTTGTTGAAAAAATTGTCTTCGCTTGTCTACGGTAGGAGACGAGAGGGTCAAAAATCTCATTTTTCTGTCCGCGTGGTATCTGAAGGGCCCCAGAAGTATTTCTTCAGTTCATTAGTTATGTCTAATAAAAATTCTATTCAATAACAATAACAGAAACGTATAAGTCGGTTCCAAATAAAGTTTAAAAACATTATAGCAGAGCTTTTTCTAGCGAATTATAGATGGCGCTAGTCTAGTGAAATGTTTCAAAACTGACTAGCAGTGGTTGAAATGTTTTGTTCCTAGCTATGAAAACGTTTTGTTCCTAACTTGACACAAGCGAGCTTTATGTACAAGGACCGCACTTCTTTTTTTCTTTCTGGGATTTTTTTTTAATTTGAACGCCGTCAATTTCTTTAAATAACACCTAATGTAACGTTTTTTTAATCGAAATTTTTCTTTACACATGAAGAATAACGAAGAGCGCGCTCGATGAACGACATGAAGCGAGAAAATTTAGCAAATTACACAAAAATTAAATGAAATTAATGCACCGGTCCGCGTTAACAAACATACACTCAAAAGCAATCAACAATGTTGCCAGAACTCTGGTTTGGGATCGAAAATCAATAAAATTTATATTTAATATAAATTAAATATTTAATATGTTAAATTAAGTTAAACAAAAAAACTGTTTTGAGTTTATCCTCAGCCTTCGACGATATCAGATGTGTTTTTCTCTCTCGATATCTTGGCAAAAGGCTAATGATCAGTTTTGTCTGAAGTGGTGTTAAAATACTGTGGTGCTCGCGATGAGCCCATCGCCCGGGGATTATCCCGGTAGGACTGTTCCGGAATGGTTAGACCGAGAGAACCTACACGGCCGTTTGTATTATCTGACCCTGAAAGCTCGAGACGGATACGAGTTGCCGAAAAACCCCTTCGTGATATCGCGTTTCATAGCGGAACATGTTGGGACTATTGAAGGAGGCTTTATTGAAAGGAGAAATAATTGGTACGTGTTGAAGGTGAGAAATAAAGATCAAGTTAGGTTGCTTGCAAAAATTACTCAACTTGGTAATGGTACTCCAATCTTGATTGGCCGCCATCCTCAACTCAATCAAAGGAAACTCGTTGTTACCTGCAGAGATGTAGATGGTATGTCTGACGAAGAACTCCTGAGAGAACTAACACCGCAAAAAATAATTGACGTCAGGCGTATAACCAAAAAAACTACCTCGGGAATTGTAGGTACTTCGACACTTGTACTTACGATTAACAGTACAATTGTCCCAGAATATTTAAACTTTGGATTGTTGAGAGTCCGTACCCGGACATATTACCCACAACCCCTTCTTTGTCGCCAGTGCTTGAAGTATGGTCACCCAAAAGTAAAATGTCAACAACAGACACGTACGTGTAAAAACTGCTCTAAGTCACATGAAACAGAAGAGGATTGTACTTTACCCAGCTACTGCCACAATTGTTCAGGAAAGCACGGACCACTCAATAGATGCTGTCCTCTGTGGGTAGCAGAAACAGCGACGATAAAAATGAGCATCGATCAAAACCTACCGATAGCCACAGCCCGAAGAATAATACAAACCAACAGCAGCAGCACGAGCTACGCACAAGTGGCAAAGCAGAACACATCCCAGTCGAATGATGGACGAACACAATACGAAAATTTAGCACCGCAACAATCGAACCAACAGCAGCAGCAAAAACAACAACAACAACAACAAGGAAACCAACAGCAGAACAGCCAACAGAAACGAACGAGACCGGACAATACTACACAACCTCAACAAGCAGTAACCGATGTTTCAAAGCAAAAACAAAAATTGGACACCGAATCACCCCCCCGGAAACGAAACCCCATCTTAGCTCAGACCTCACCTCCAGCACCTTCAAGCCGTGAAGGAGCTAGTGATGTTGAGTGTACTGATCCCAATTCTATCCCCCCAGGAGGAACTCGATCAACGCGTAGTCGATCACGCATCGAAATAAAAAAGTGATCTCTTCTTCCTACCCCTTCCCACATCCCTTTTCCCTTTCCTTATCCTTATCTTATTTTAATTAGTACTAAGTGGATTCCCCGGCAAAAAAAAAACTTTTGTATGAAGTAAATGCCTTAATAAATAGTTTTATGAATTAAAAAAAAAAAAAAAATAAAAAAACTGTTTAAACATTGGAAACGATAATAAAAGATCACATTTCAACGTGTCTCAGTGAAATAAAAAATCAATTAAGAAGCTTCCACCAATGAGTTTCGTACCGGACTTGACCAGTTTTTTCTGCTTTGTTATTGATGTACCTGCATATGTGGAGTTATCAATATTTTTTTTAAGGTTTATTAGCGACATTTTACCCAAGGTGTGTGTATCAAAAGACCTTGATTTTACCGTCTCTGTGGCACTCTTGGGGATATGTGTAGTTATGTGTGTTAACGTACTGTGTGTAGTAAGGGGCTGTTCAAATAGCACGTGAACAGAAAAATGAGATTTTCGACCCCCTCCCCCCCCTCCGTGATCAAGCGTGGATATTTGGCAAACCTCCCTGGATGTCCACGTGGACAGATTCGAAATTGTTTTTTTTTCTAAATCTAATTTGACTGTTAGAAAACACTACTTTTTGCCTTTTTGTTATTGAAATGGCTGATTTAAAAAAAAAAGAATGAGCATTTCCTGATAACTATAATAAAAAATGATGACAAAATAATTTCAAACGTTTTAAATTTCTAAATTATCATATTTATTACTTGCTTTCAAGTGACTACTAATTGTTCAAACTTAATTTGGAAAGCTTTGAAACTTTAAGATTTTCATTTGAACATTATAATATTTATTGACCTTTAGAAAATATTTTGGAAGTATGTCCACGTAGACATGACCCAAACCCCTCCCCGAAGTGTCCACGTGGTATATGAACGGCCCCCTAAGTATATGAACACATCCGACTAAATAAATGGAAATATAAATAATTTATTGAATTTTCTTTAGAGGATTCTACAAACAAAAAAACATATTTATTTTACATAAAAGATTTATTGAATTTTTCGATAACATTTCTCACAATCAAATTGAAGAAAAAGTAGAACTGACAACCATAAGGACAATCAAGTCCAATTTTAAAGCTTTTCAAATTTTTATGCCTACATAGATCACATAGATACCGTTCACGAGTGAATTGTATGCCACAAATACGATTCACGGCAAGTACGTGCGCGAGTTATATCTTTCAAGCTACATCTACCTGAATTCTAATCAAAGGATATACGAAGCTGTCATTTACATGAACTTAGATCCGATGTTTTCTGTATGTAAACCTTCTGCATACTCTTGAGTTCATCGAAAAACATTAATACTAACATTGAGTGCGGTCCAATTCTCATGTAATGCGGCCAAAAGCCTTTGTATAAATCAGCAATGCCTTCGGTTTTGTAAATTTTTATGGTGCAATCGAAAACGCCTTTATAATATAAGCCTTTTCCTTGGTTATCCACTCCTTGATTATACAAACGGGTAGCGACGACATCTGGTGGTGTCATTGTTATAGCCATAACTGTTCCACCAGCTATTCCTGACATTAAGGACACAATTCGCTCGGACTGATCTCTGTACAAAGGATTTCGTGACAGGAAGTCTTTTGAGACACCAAATCCAGCTAATTGACCACCACTGCCTAGCATTGCACGGGGCATTGTTACGGAAACTCCGCGATACAATCCTTGAATTCCATGCTTTCGAAAAATTTCTCTCAAAGCACTAACCATACCGGTGTGTTTATGTTGATAACCTACAGCTATACTAGCGGACGCTTGTGATTGTAAATGGGTGCGAAGCATTAAAAATGGGCTAGTCAAGGCACTACCAATAAATCCACCTATTCCACCCCATAGTGCGCTTTTCCAGAGCGATTGTGATCCGTTGGGTGATAACGTATAACCAGAATTTAAAGCTGCGTTGTATATTCCTAGTCTGATATTGAAAACATGATTCTTATAGTTATCTAGAAGACCGATGAGCCAACGTACCTAACCGCATTGATTCCGAATTGAAAATAAAGTGAAGGCACTAGACCTTTCTGCAAAGCCCAGTATCCATCGTTCTTTGCTATAGTAACAAATGCATCAATTACGCCTCTGTAGGGCTTGTGATAGGTATTCTTTGCAGCGAGTTCTCCTTGCAACTGCATACGAGTTTTAACCACCTGGAATTTAATACATTCAAATTATGCTCTAAAACAAAACTTATTTGACGTTTACCTCCAACGGATTAGTAAATAATGTTGCGCCCATAGCAGCAACTCCTCCTAGGAGAAAGTCCCGGCCATCCATTATGAATGAAATTTTAATCGATGTAAACAGTTACTTCTAAAGCCTAGTCCACACTAGGAGACGGTTCGTCTCGAGACGGTCTCAGCGTCTCCCATTTTCTTCGGGAGACACTGCGACCGTCTCATTTTTCCAACAACAACAACAGACAACAAAGTTCGTCTCATAACAAAAATCGCCGTTCATGTTGCCTAGTGTGGACTAGGCTTAATTTATGCATGCAGCCAGCCAGCTGACAGCTGTGCGGTGCCCGCCCAACAAAAATGTTTCAAAAACACTACACGATGTTTCTGAAACAATCGTCGCCGTGTTTTCTTCGATTAAATAAACACGTAGAATGAATGAACTTACTATTTCTCACTTTTTTTTCTTTGAAAATATAGAGAGTAACAATAAAATCCAGCTGAAATGTAAGAAAAATAGTTTGAACAATCTATACATAATTTTCAGACCTGTTCAGCGCGGATGTTTGCCAATGTTTGGGGGTTTCAAAATAGTTGTGATAAAAATTTGTTCGAAAACATAATATACCTATCTGTGGTTTTCCGTGTATGCTAAACTCACGTAAATCTGTATTACTCATTTTAGTGTGTTTGGTATCACCCAATTTGCAGTTACTAATCTTGTATGTGTGTTTCTGATTTTGTCGTGTTCTTATTACGGTTCGTTCAAGAGTTAAGTCAGTTTGTGAGAAGCATCGGACGCGAATGGAAGTGTGTTCATAACGGATCAATTTCGTACCGTAGAAAAAGCACAGGACCTCGAAATTTTGTTCAAAACTCATCGTGGTATCAGAAGCCTTGCCACCATGAGCGTGTTTCAAAAGATATGTGTCGTTTTAAAACATGCTAAACGCATTGAAACGAATTAAAACGGTAGATATCCTGGTTAAAATTATACCCTAATTATGTTTATGAACGTGTATGCGTGGTAAATCCATCCAGTGCAATGCAAAAAGAATGCTAACAGCAGTGTGTGAGTGTTGAGCCTACCAACGCCAACAACAATTGCGAAGCTTTTGCGTGCGCCAGCAGCAGTTTGTGTACGAAAAACGGGGAAAGAAAGTTGAATGAAATTTTTCACATGCTTTTATTCTTGTTCCACGCTTTTACGCAGATAAATACCTGTGTTGAATGGTTGAATCCGAACCGAGGAATAGTGTTGGTAAAATTTCTGGAGAGAAAAGTGGAAGCACAGCACAGGTGTCGTTCAGGAAGCCAGTGAATCCAATATGATTAAAAAATATTCGTAAATGGCTATACTAGTGAACTCATTTCGAATTATATGCACAGTGTAACATACAAGAATACCGCTGAATATAAAATTCTGCAGATGTTTAAAGGGAAATAAATTTTTCACTTCTTTACGTTGATTGGTGAGTATAATTCTAACATGGAGTAACCATAAGCATAAAAAAATATCACTTACACGGCGCTTTCATCTCGAAACATCATGTTCTTAACATCTCAGTCTTTTTTTCGAAACCTATATGTTTCTTGAGTCAAACCTTTGTAGCCACAATTGTCTATACCCCTTCGAAACAGCTTGGTCGGTAAACAGTAGATATGAAAACCGATTCGGACCTCGTCTTCCAATTCCGTTCATGTTATTACCTTTAAAAAAAAATATGATGCAGAACAAATATGAAAAATCAATGCATTTTAAGGATGAGGCATGGAAGAATTTTATGAATTTGCAAACTAAAAAATTTTCAAAATTCGTACAAGGTTTAAATACCTTTTGATGTACCTAATATTTTGACTTTTAAAAATTATACGTAAAGAAGTTCAAAACAAAATTTGGATGATTTCTGTTTTTGAATATGAACTTAAAATATTTAAAAAAATAAGGGTTTCAAGAAGGTTTATTAAAGATTAGAAGGTAAAATAAGAGAGTGCTTTTGTATGCCCCATCATGTTTGTAAAGTTCATGTTTCTTTGAAGAGATCTTATTTTCTTAAATAAGTGTTAATAAACCTGACAGAAATTTAGCTTGCCCTAGGCGGAATTTTGTCCTAAATCATTTAAGGCCTAAGTTATTTCATTTGAAGACACTACATGACGTTTACATTAATTGCCATTGATATTAATTTGCTATCGTAAATTTCTAATTGCAATTCATTAAACCTTTTAAAACTCATATCTTGAAACCTCGTCTTTAAAATGGGTTTTTATTAAGAAGTGTAACCAAACAAGTTCAGTATTTGAAGCCAACAGTTATAACAAATTTCAAATTTTCATTGAAAATTTTCTCAGTTTTATTTTGTGTTTCTTGTTATTCTTAATTCAGCCACTTATTTTTGAACTAAATTTTTTGTTTACATTTTTTAATAAATTCAGCAAATTTTATAGTATAGTTTTTAAAATTTTCAAATAATTTTTAAAATTATTTCAATAAGATTGTCTTTTTTTTAATTCTGAAGTTTTGTTTTCTGAAAACATTATCTTCTCTAAATTTTAATTGAAAAAACACAGTCTCTATCTATTGTCCTTGTCAGGGCACAATATTTCAATTGACGGCGAAAAATTTTAGAGCTTAATATTTTAAATTATTTAATATGCATGTAACTATGCACTTGAAAGTTTATAAACATTTTACTTATTTTTACTATTTTAAATCTCGCGTGAGCTTTGATTACGTCGTATGAAACATCTTAAGAATTCACAGCTCACGCGAGAAATAATCTTTTATGAATCGATCCAGATTTTTTAGTTAATCTGTGAAAAGTTCGAATAATGATTACAAGTAGCAACTTGAAAAATAAATTTTTCAGCGCTTTTGCTAAATTTACAACAAAACATGGAATTCCTTTTTTTTACTATTTCTATCAGTTTTTTATTGATCATTTCAAAAATCACCCACTTCCAAACATAGACATTGTCACTATAAGGTTTCAATGATGAATTAAACATGTTGTATTATTAATATATAAAGTTATAATTGTGAAATTCAAAAATTAACTTTTATAGGAATTTCAATTTAAAAGATGATTTTATCTCAGACTTTCATTACTGGCACTCTTGAAATAATTTTAATTTTTTTTATTCAAATTAAATTAAATCTTTAACTATGTGTTTTGAAAAAAATTCTCTTAAGTACAAAATGGATTTTTTCCTCGAAAATTCACATTTCAAAACACGATTTTATATATTTTTTTTTGAAATTTAGGATATTACAGCGAAAGTTTTCTACCAACCCTTCAATTAAAAAAAAGGAAATGTAAATTAAGATAAATACAAATTAACAAGTATTATCATTTTGCTAAACAAATTTTAATCAAGATTACCTAATTACTCATTTGATCTAAAATTCATTTTAGATTCGGATTTCATTTCTTCTGAAATCTTGTGTTATATATTTTTTATTATATTTCTGCAATGTTATGTCCGAAGCTTAAATTCAACCAAATTACTAGTTCAGAAAAAGGGACATAATTTTGATTTTTTTTTAATGGCCTACCGGATTTTTGTGCATTTTTGATGTTGTTCTTATTTCTAGCTAAATTTTCATTTCGAAATGTTTTCGTTTGGAAATTTGTTGTTTTTTCCACAGGAGCACAATTTTGGCATATCGTTACATTTTTTACAAAACGAACAGGAAATACATACTTTAATATGCTAGAGACTGTAACGTTCTAATTTAAAACTTGGTTTATTTGACACTGTCCAAACCAATTCGGAATACATGTAAAATAAAAGATTAAATAATTTCAAAGCAAATGATAAACTAAGAAAAAGTCGACAGAAATTTCCCTCCGTGCACCAAAGTAGCTGAAATTGACTGAAACTGAACCCCCTGTTGTTGCTCAAAAATACAAGAAAATCGTACAAGAAAAAGAAGCTTCAAGCAAAACCAAGCTGTCAACAGCGAAAGCATTTCCGCTGAGGAGTGTGTTTGTTCTTTTCGTTGTGCTGACGTCGACCATTCGTGCTGCCGAGAAGCCGGAAAAAAACCCGCCAAAAAGACGGTCGCGGGAACGGAAAAGCGGCAAAACACTATCCGTGTTCAGCAACGACAAATCATTGGTGAGTTAAACCCTTTTAGATTTTGGAACGACGCAATTTAACAAATCTAAAATCCCCACCAGTTAACGCCGGTAAAAAATTGCCGCACCGCTGTTGCAGAACGGCGAAAAACGCAATAAAAAACAGCACACGAGGAAAAACAGCGACACGTAACGTTACCGGTGAGTAAACCGATTGTTTTGTTGGGTTTACGGCAAAAAACGTAACCAAATTCTCTTCTTCGACCCAACAGTCACGAGGAAAACTCGTGGTGAGAAAACCACCGTCGAAGGAGGAGGACTGAAAAAGGAAGAAGCATCAAGAAAGCCCCTAGATAAAGGGTGAGTTCAAACACTCGAGAAAAACCTGTTCCGTAACTAACGGCAACATGCCGCAGGGCTTTCTTTCTTTTCTTTTCTTCCTCTTTTTAGCCTTTTCGGCGATTTATTTAGTGGTTCGAACTTTTACGTTGAATCATCTGGGCACGCAACACAGGGTGGCCGGAAGGTGCGGCAAACAAGCCGGAGCGAACACCGAGGAGCTCGAGCTCAAAACAGCCGGAAGTGCCAAGGTCGTGGGCACGAGTTTGCTGAGGGATCGGGACAAGGAGCCCGAGGGCGCTGGGATCGTACGATCGGTGCTCAGACCGATGAAAGCTGGGTGGAGGAAAATTGGCAGTTTCGAGCATCGCGGGATAATCCAGGCGACCGGAAAGAACCGGATCCAAGAGCCGAACCAGATCCGGATCCGCAAGCCAAGGAAGGAACTGGACCGACGAGCCAGACGAGCGGAACCAGAATCGCTGCAGTGGGGCGAGCCTCGCTCGGAAAAGCGAATCAAGTTTGTCGTGCGCATGTCGCAGTGTGCATCTCCAGTTTCCGGGAGCAAGTTCTTCCTAATCATCCCGACATCGAAGCGTGGGAGTCAACCAGCTCTGCTCAGAGCCACCCACGCGCATGTGCCATTGTGTGGTCCAGCGATGACCACTTGTAACCAGGAAGATGAGCGCTTTTGCTGCACGTTCGACGCCATTCCGGAGAGGCCTGGAGGCCAAATGTAAGTGCCCAAATTACGACCTTTTTAATTTTGCTGTTTAGTGGGAGGAATTTCCTGCTCTTATAATACGAGCAAAGTGGCAATGGCCAAAATAAAAAGCAAATTAAATTAATCTTAAATACATGTGAAATTTATTATCGGAAATAGTTCCGAAATCTCTTGGGCTAAATTTAATGAGCTAGCCGGAGCAAAAGAAAGGGAAGAAGAAAACTTCAATCTTCTTTCCTTAAGCCAAAATCCTTTTTCTTCTTACATTGGCACCCAACGTTAAAAACCCACACAGCACAACAGAAATTATGGTTTTTCGATGGTTTTTCCTCCTTATCGTTTAAATTTCGAAATCTTGTTAGGATTTCATCAGTTGGTTCGTTTTTGGATTTATGTTTCGATTCTGCTGCTTCAGAATAAGTAGCACTAAGAGATTAACATCATCATTAGTACAATACAGAGTAAGTAAATAATTTTAAGATGGATTTTTCGTTGCTATCAGAAGAAGAGATCGCTTACGAATTAGCGTTACGACACATTTTGAATGTGAATTCACTTACACATCGCAGCAAAGTGTTGCGTTTAAAAGCACTTCTTCAAGAAGAACAAATTAAAGACTTTTTTCACAATAGTTCGATTCATGTCATGAGTCCAACAATCAATATTGAAAATTGCACAGTTGGCATTAAGGATCTGCAAACTTTTGCCGATTTAGCTTGCAAAACAAACAACAACCAGGATCTTAAAGTAGCTAGAGCCAGATTGCTCCATTATGACCAAAGGTTGAAAATCATAGATCCACCAAACTACCTTATTGATGTCTTAACTTCCCTTCAGTCAATCGTGAGCGAGTTGCTCAAAAAAGTGCGTGCTCAAATTGAAAACGGTGCTAGTGCAAACTCTAGTTTAGTGGCAGTGGAAGAGGAAGGAGTCGGAGGAGAAAACAGTCTGGCTGAGATCTTCAACGCTTCAGCAAGCATTCAAAACACCACGATTCAGGCAGGTTCACCACTCAACACAGTCCGAGGACGAGGGCGAGGAGTTTCGCCACATCAACAGACAGGAGCCGTTCCAAAGCAACGAGTGTTGAACAACGACTTCGAAACCAGCAACCCTCCACACCTTCTCCCCAATCCTCATGCGCAACAACAACGGGTTTTGAACAACAATGCATCTGCAATCAACCGTGATCAACAACTACAGCAATCAACTGAAGACAACAACGAAGGTAATCGACGTGACTTCAGATCAACACAGGCAGGAAACAGCAGCACGGAAAGAGAGCGTTTCGACGATCTTAGAAACGAGCTCTTGAACAACCTGTTGCAGCTACAACTTCAGCCACGCAGAAACGACGAGAATAGCAGGATGCAGAAGGCGATACACCACTGGCGTTTCTTCTTCAAGGGGCGCGAAGACGTCGAGAATCTCAACACGTTCCTGGATCGAGTGGAAAGCTTTGCGGTTTCGGACGATATTTCCGATGAGGTTTTGCTATCAGGCGTCAAGCATTTACTTATGAACGATGCGCTAGAGTGGTATGCAGATAACCAACGTCAACTGGTGTCGTGGGACGCGTTCAAGCGTATTATTCGCCGTGACTATCTAGGTGAAGAGCATGGTCAGTTGCTGAGGGCTGAGGCGTTTTTCCGTTACCAAGGTGAAGCAGAATCGTTCGACCAATACTTCAAGGACATTTCTACGTTGTTCCGGTTTGCCGATCCACCGATGTCCAACGCAGAAAAGCTGTTCCTGGTAAAAAAGAATATGCGCATGGATTACTTATCAGCAGTCACAGCAGCAAATCCTACAACACTCGAGCAGCTAGTTCGGACGTGCAAAACCCAAGACAACATGAAGCTTTTACTGGACAGACAACAGCGCATGTCTATTCCGCGCGAATCATTATTAGCACCGAGGTTGGCTACTCCGAAGAACCAGCAGAAACCGTCGTACAACCAGCGTTTCTCTAAGGTGAATCTGGTAGAGAAGAACAACGCGGGAGAATCTTCAGCAACAACTCGACTACAAAAAGAAGCCACAGAAGCCTACGACGATGAGTATTGGCATCTGAAAATGGAAGAGCTGACGGAGCAGATCAACGCCATAAAGACATTCGTGGATCGTAGACATCCCAGGACCACAAACAGGCAGAATCAACCACCGATACCCAACCAACAACAACAGTTACCGCATCCGCAGTACACGCAACAGCAGCAGCTGCAGGCTTCACAACATCAGTGGCAGAGGTCTCGGTATCCGGTAGAACAGCAACAGTTTGAAGGTTCGCAGCAGTATTCAGGGAATCAAAATCATCAGTTCCAGTATTCGCAGCAACCGTGGCAAGGTCAGCAGCAACGATCTTCGAATTACAATCAACAGTATCAGCCCATCCAACCGAATCATCAGTACCTGACAACTCAACATCAATTTCAGCAGCACAGACAACCCTGGCAAACACAAGAAGCACAGCCTCCAAAACAGCACTCTCAGGACCAGCGGAAAACTCTGACAACTTGTTGGAATTGTGAAGAAGCAGGACACCGATTCGTCGATTGTGAGAAGGAGCAGACTTTCTATTTCTGTCATGGCTGCGGCAAAAAGGGATTCACTCTGCGCAACTGCACATCATGTCGTTCTAGAGCGGGAAACTACGAAGCGGGGAATCGTCAGTAGAGAGGGATGATTCAATTAACCCAAGCGACACTCTCAATGAAAATCTGATATTGACACACTTAAATGCTATCATCATAAATCCCGGACATGACAACAGACCGCATGCAATCATCGGAGTATTAGGTAGAAGGATGAAAGCACTATTAGACAGCGGAGCCAATTGCTCATTGCTAGGCGGCAAGCATACACGAATAGTTGACGATCTAGGATTACGGAAAGGAACGGTGCAAGGCGGAATAAAGACAGCAGATGGTACGAGCCACATGATATCAAACTTCGTTCGCCTGCCTATTGCCTACAACAATCGTAACGAAACACTTCCTGTTTTATTAGTTCCGTCAATTCCAGACTGTATTATTTTGGGGATGGACTTCTGGAACACCTTTGGTGTTAAGGCCGTGTGTTGTACGCTGGAATCCATGACGACAGAAGCAGATGTAGAAGATCCTCCAGAAGAACAGATTACGAAGACACTATCGGATGAAGAGCAGAACCGGTTAGAGATGGTTGTACAGCAATTTCCCAAAGCAGAAGATGGCGAATTAGGCAGAACACAGCTATATGAGCACCGTATCGACGTTGGAAACGCACCACCGAAGAAACAAAGGCATTATCCGATGTCAAAATACGTGCTGGAGGAGGTAAATAAGGAGATCGACAGGATGTTGGCCATGGATGTCATCGAGGAGGCCATGTTCTCCCCTTGGAACAACCCACTCGTCGCTGTGAAAAAGAAAAACGGGAAATGTCGTGTCTGCTTGGACGCCCGCCACCTGAACAGTGTGATGATCAACGAAGGTTACCCGATTCCACAAATTTCGTCAATCATCAACAACTTAAGCGGTTGCACATACATCTCGACCATCGATTTAAAGGACGCATTTTGGCAGCTTCCATTACATCCAGATTCTCGTCCGCTAACTGCATTCACAGTACCCTCTCGGGGTCATTATCAGTTTCGTGTTGTTCCATTCGGTTTATGCACAGCTAGTCAAGCGCTGGCGAGAGTAATGACGCACATCTTCGCCGACATGGAACCGCATGTGTTTCACTACCTCGACGACATCGTGATTTGTTCAAAAGACTTTGAGGAGCATCTGAAGACACTGGAAGAAGTCGCTCGAAGGCTGAGAATAGCAAACCTAACAATATCCAAGGAAAAGTCAATGTTTTGCCGGAAGGAGATCAAATACTTAGGGTATGTCTTGAACGAGCAGGGTTGGAAAGTCGACGATGAAAAAGTTGAATGCATAGTGAAGTTTCCGGTTCCCACTCAGCGAAAGGAGTTGCAGCGATTTTTGGGCCTCTGCAATTGGTACCGTCGCTTCATCCATAACTTTGCCAAGGTTGCAGCACCACTTACGGAACTCACCCGGACCAAGGTTAGATTTCGATGGACCAAGGAAGCAGAAGAGGCATTTTTGAAGCTGAAGTCAATGTTAGTCTCCGCACCGATTCTTGCTATGCCGGACTATTCAAAGCCGTTCGCGATCGCGTGTGATGCCAGCGATGTCGCTATTGGAGCTGTACTCACCCAAGAGATTGACGACGAGGAACATCCCATATGCTACTTCTCCCAAAAGCTGTCAGCATCAGAGAGGAAGTATTCGACCACAGAACGGGAATGCTTGGCGGTGATAAGGTCCATAGAAAAGTTTCGCGGTTACGTGGAAGGAGTAAGGTTCATCGTGCATTGCGATCACGCTGCATTGAGTTATTTAAAGTCGATGAAGAATCCGACGGCACTCCTTAGTCGCTGGATACTCAGATTGAATGCCTTCGATTTCGAGATTCGCTACCGAAAGGGTACAATCAACGTGGTTCCGGACGCCTTGTCGAGAGCAGTCGCCACAATTACGCTCACCAAGGACGAAACGAAGGATACCTGGTACAAAGAACTTGTTTTGCGGGTCACAAAAGAACAGGACAAGTATCCAGACTTCAGAACGATCGACGGAGAGTTGTACAAGAACTGTCGATGTCGCGACGAAACCGGAGTCACCACGCACACATGGAAGAAGGTAATTCCACTTGAAAATCGGCAAGAAGTAATTAAAAGGTTTCACGATTCTACAACAGGAGCTCACCTGGGATTCTATAAGACGCTGAAGAAAATCCAAACCCACTTCTACTGGCCCAAGATGCAGGACGATGTTAGCCGTTTTGTTCGAAGCTGTGACACCTGCAAAGCTAGCAAGGCGCCGAACACAAAGATGATGCCACAAATGGGCAACGCTAAACCAGCTAAAGTTCCATGGGAGCTGATCTCGGTGGACTTCGTGGGCCCTCTGACGCGCTCAAAGCAGGGTAACACTGTCATGTTTGTCGTAGTAGATTGGATAACGAAGTACGTTATAGTGCAACCGATGAGAGCAGCAGATTCAGTCCGCATGGTACGCTTCTTGGAAGAACAGGTGTTTCTAAAATTCTCACGACCCAGGATCATACTTTCCGACAATGGCAAGCAGTTCGAATCAGCCGCATTCAAATCGTTACTGGCTCGCCACAAGATCATCAACATGCGAACCGCCTTCTACTGTCCTCAAGTAAACAACGCTGAACGCACCAACCGCGTATTGATCACATGCATCCGCTCGCTAATCGACGAAGATCATCGCTGTTGGGATGAGAATCTACCGGCGATCACCGCAGCGATCAACAGCGCGAAGCACGAAGTCACTGGAGTCAGCCCGCACTTCGCGAATTTCGGCCGTGATTTGATTCTACACACTGATCTCTACGCACAACAACACTTGAACGCCTCGGATGATCCAAAGATCACACAGGATCTACGACTATCAGGAATCAAGCGAATCCAAGAGTTTATCACGAAGAGGATCAAGAAAGGTCACGAAGACTCCAAGCAGCGATACAACTTAAGGAAGCGGACGGTAGATTTCAAGATTGGTGATGTAGTATGGAGAAGAAAGTTCAACCTGTCATCGAAAGCAGATCATGTCAACCAAAAGCTGAATCCGAAGTTCGTGCCAGCAGTTATTCGAAATGTGCTAGGTGCGAATCTGTATGAGTTAGAAGATGTCTCGAGCGGGAAACGCGGACGCTATCACGCGAAAGACATCAAAGCAGATTAAGTTTCAAGCTATGTAAGCAACAACGCTGACCACAAGCTCACTTAGAGCACAAAACACGAAATGGAGAAGGCTGAAGGACCAACATCATCTTTGAAACCTCGCCACCAACAACTCGGAGCAAATTTGCAGAATTCTTCAATTCAAACAACTCAACGGAACACAGCTGATGCTAATTCGTCGCTAGCACACCGACGAACACAACGAAGTAGGCGTTTATGAAGGAGACAACGGCCTTGCGTGGGACCAGCGTCGGCTGAATGGACTCTAAGAACTCTGCCAGGAAGTTCTTAAGAATTTGGAGAGGGCCGGCAACCTTGCGTGGGATTGTCGCCACTTATTGTCCAGAAGGCAATCCTGTCATCGTGAAGCAGCGTAGCAGCGCTGGGGATAGTAGCACTGGTGAGCTACCGTAGTCAGGCGCTACACACCATCGCAGAACCAGCCCCTTCAGGCTCGGGATATTGGAATGTTCGGAAAGTCAAGTACAGCAGCTCCAAATACCACGTCGCTGCAATTGAAAGGATTGTCAGGACATCAGAAAAAGGATTTAGCATTACGGAATACAGTTATGCGAAGAAGTTGTGAGGAGTAGACATCATGACGGCCGCTACTACCATATCGACTCTCTCTCGCTAACTGTCAAAAGCCACACGCCCAATAATCAAGCTATGTACACTCGGCAAAGCCTGTTAACAACGAGCAACGCTCCAAAAAACAACAACCAAGGTGTGACGAGCAACAACAATCTCTCAACCACCTCTCCACCTGAAAATGTTCAAGAATACCACAAGCATGCTAACGCAGCAATCAACCAAGCTTGATAGAACGAAGCACAAGAATCAAGAATACCCATCCGTTTTCAGACCGTGACAAACTGACAACTTAACCAACACCCAACTATCAACCTATACGAACTGAAGGAAACTTCGAAGGCAGAACCAGCCCCTTCAGGCTCGGGATATTGGAATACGGGAAATACAAGTACAGTAGCTCCAAACACCAAGTCGCTGCTGTCGAAACGATAATCAGGACTTTAAAACGGGCGAAAGAGTTAAGCACCTACGGAGTTTTGCGCAGAAGTTGTGAGGGGTAGACATTATGACGGTCGCTACTTCCATATCGACTCTCGCAAACTGCCGAAAGCACCAAGCACTAACAAATCAAGCTATGTAAACACGGCCATGCCGGACAACAACGAGAAATCTCTGAAAACAACACAAATGGTGTGATGAGTAACAAAATTCTCTGCAACTACCTCTCCACCAGAAAATGTTTATAAGTACCACAACCATCATTGATACAGCAAAGAACCAAGCTTGAGAACAGGAAAACAAGAGCAACAAAACCTATCCGTTCTCAGATCGTGACAAACTGACACATAGCTATGAAGACTACCAACGAATGACGAACTGTAATAAATACTGAAGAAGAAGAAACCGTTCGCCGGACGAGATAAACCGTGCATACCAAAAGCGACAACCATCACCATCTATTTGTATTTGCACTACGTAAAGAATTTGAAGCTACTTTCTCTACTAATAACACTCAAAATTTAAAAAATCCAAATACAAACATTCGTAGAAACTTCCGGGGGACAGTAAGAAAATTCAAAAGGAACGCGAATTGGAGGCGCGGTAAAACCTCTACTCTGGGCTCTTATTGTTTCAGGAGACTAAATCCTCCTTTTCCTGGAATTCTGCGAATCACCACCAACCTGTAAATAAAACCATCATGTTTCTCTGTAAATACTTGTAAATAGTATAGTTAGTTTCGTCATCATTGTTCGATCTGAATCCTTTAGCTTAGTAATGATTTTTGATCGTTTCTGCGTGTTTGCTGCAGCAGAAATTCGTTGAGAGAAACAAGTTTGAGATATTGGTCGGTAACTTTGTCACATTTCGGTGACGCAATCTTGATCACCATTTGCCAGGATTCGCTGGTGCTACCTTTGGTTAGAATAAGTATCTTCGTTGTGTACTAAGTGCACTACTTCTGGTGTGCCTTTAGGGCCACGCAACTAAGCTAGTTAATAAGTATTTTGAGTTTAGCTCAAGCCTTCTGATCAATTTAATCTTCGACCAATTTTTGAAAAAGTTGTAATTTTTTTCATGAGCCGACTCACATCGTCTCATGAAAAAAATTTTCTGTTGTGGCAATGCTGTGTAACGTTCTAATTTAAAACTTGGTTTATTTGACACTGTCCAAACCAATTCGGAATACATGTAAAATAAAAGATTAAATAATTTCAAAGCAAATGATAAACTAAGAAAAAGTCGACAGAAATTTCCCTCCGTGCACCAAAGTAGCTGAAATTGACTGAAACTGAACCCCCTGTTGTTGCTCAAAAATACAAGAAAATCGTACAAGAAAAAGAAGCTTCAAGCAAAACCAAGCTGTCAACAGCGAAAGCATTTCCGCTGAGGAGTGTGTTTGTTCTTTTCGTTGTGCTGACGTCGACCATTCGTGCTGCCGAGAAGCCGGAAAAAAACCCGCCAAAAAGACGGTCGCGGGAACGGAAAAGCGGCAAAACACTATCCGTGTTCAGCAACGACAAATCATTGGTGAGTTAAACCCTTTTAGATTTTGGAACGACGCAATTTAACAAATCTAAAATCCCCACCAGTTAACGCCGGTAAAAAATTGCCGCACCGCTGTTGCAGAACGGCGAAAAACGCAATAAAAAACAGCACACGAGGAAAAACAGCGACACGTAACGTTACCGGTGAGTAAACCGATTGTTTTGTTGGGTTTACGGCAAAAAACGTAACCAAATTCTCTTCTTCGACCCAACAGTCACGAGGAAAACTCGTGGTGAGAAAACCACCGTCGAAGGAGGAGGACTGAAAAAGGAAGAAGCATCAAGAAAGCCCCTAGATAAAGGGTGAGTTCAAACACTCGAGAAAAACCTGTTCCGTAACTAACGGCAACATGCCGCAGGGCTTTCTTTCTTTTCTTTTCTTCCTCTTTTTAGCCTTTTCGGCGATTTATTTAGTGGTTCGAACTTTTACGTTGAATCATCTGGGCACGCAACACAGGGTGGCCGGAAGGTGCGGCAAACAAGCCGGAGCGAACACCGAGGAGCTCGAGCTCAAAACAGCCGGAAGTGCCAAGGTCGTGGGCACGAGTTTGCTGAGGGATCGGGACAAGGAGCCCGAGGGCGCTGGGATCGTACGATCGGTGCTCAGACCGATGAAAGCTGGGTGGAGGAAAATTGGCAGTTTCGAGCATCGCGGGAAAATCCAGGCGACCGGAAAGAACCGGATCCAAGAGCCGAACCAGATCCGGATCCGCAAGCCAAGGAAGGAACTGGACCGACGAGCCAGACGAGCGGAACCAGAATCGCTGCAGTGGGGCGAGCCTCGCTCGGAAAAGCGAATCAAGTTTGTCGTGCGCATGTCGCAGTGTGCATCTCCAGTTTCCGGGAGCAAGTTCTTCCTAATCATCCCGACATCGAAGCGTGGGAGTCAACCAGCTCTGCTCAGAGCCACCCACGCGCATGTGCCATTGTGTGGTCCAGCGATGACCACTTGTAACCAGGAAGATGAGCGCTTTTGCTGCACGTTCGACGCCATTCCGGAGAGGCCTGGAGGCCAAATGTAAGTGCCCAAATTACGACCTTTTTAATTTTGCTGTTTAGTGGGAGGAATTTCCTGCTCTTATAATACGAGCAAAGTGGCAATGGCCAAAATAAAAAGCAAATTAAATTAATCTTAAATACATGTGAAATTTATTATCGGAAATAGTTCCGAAATCTCTTGGGCTAAATTTAATGAGCTAGCCGGAGCAAAAGAAAGGGAAGAAGAAAATTTCAATCTTCTTTCCTTAGCCAACCCCTTTTCTTCTTACAAGACCTTGCCACGAGCAGAAATGTTATGGGATTCAAACGCTGGAATTTGTTTGAAATAGGGTTTTTCATAAGTTTTGTCGTTCATCAGAAATCATTTGTCGCATAGCCTCGGTAGCGGTTATACAGCTTATGAGCTGTGGAACTAGATAAAAAATTTTTGTTTGAGTTTAGGTTTGAATGACTTATAATTAGGCAACACTTTCGGCTTATCGGAGAAAAGTTTTTTGGACATTTCAGCGATCTACACTTAATTTTTTGCCTATTCAAAATTAAAAATGCTGGTGTGAAACTTGACTTCCCTGATGACCTTCAACCGTAGTTGCCGATCATGTACTTCACTTCAATGCTTGATTCGAACTTTGTGTACAAAATAAGGTCTAATAGTACTTTTCACAGGCAGCAAAATACTGTCAAAATTTTGAATGTCCGATTACTACTAATCGAGCTATTATCTAAAGATAGTGTCCCATTTTTAAAAGAACTAAGCTTTATTAATCTGAAACAAACTTCTATTTTTATGTCAATAAAACGAATTTTTGTACTCGTCTATAGTTTTCCAGTAATGAGTGATGGAATTGTTTTAGTGCTGTTATCTTTTATTAATTTCGTTTATAATTAGGTGTAAAAGCTTTCGATTGCATGCTCAGTGAGCAACTTGACTGCAATCCACCATAGGTGTAGGTGTGTGTGTGTGTAGTCAAAACCCGAACTTATTATCCTTAACTCGATAGGGGTTGTTCGAAGTTCGAACCAAAACTTTAGAATCGGCTGCTTTCTGCTAGGCGCATGGGTTGTAGAGAAGCCGGTTTCCAGATCCCACCCTCCAATTCAACCAACTCAAAGTGTAGATGTCGGCCGGCTGTATACAGCATAACAGAACAGAGTAAAACAGAAAACAACACAACACCACACGTACATGTGCTTCACGATTTGAGTATCAGCGGGGTGGAATATAAGAAAGAAAATCAATATTTTTTCCCGTTCCGTTGCGAGGGTGAGAAAAATGGGGATGATTCATCCTCTGTATTATCTTTGTGTATATCTACTTAATTTTGGAAGTCCTGAGAGATGAAGAGGTAGACCTATGCAAATTTGAAAGAAATACTTGATCTCAGACATTCGTATTATTGGTCCTTGATACATTCATATTGAAGGAGGTCAGAATACTGACACATTCCACCGTGACGTGAAATCACTTTTCCGGACTTTTCAGCTCTGTTACCGTTCTAGAAGTCAATCAATTTACTTGAAAATGAAAAAAAAAAAAAACTTTAGCAGACGGTTGCAAATTGAATTTTCTTTAAAATGAATATAATTTGGTCATTTAAAAATTTAAGTTGTTTTTCTTGTGATCCATTACTTTTGTGACGTGAATTCACGCGAGAATTGACCATTTTTAACTTCAGTACATACAACTTTGATTTCCTGTTCTCTCTGTGGAAATAGAATATCGGTGATTTCAAATGAGTTGTGAAAAAAACAATTGCCCATAATTTGATGTGCGTAGCTTTTCGTTTGAACAACAACGAGCGAAGTTATGGTTATTTGAAGTTGTGACGTGAATTCACGCCACGAAATATAAAGTTATACTGAACCATTATCCAGAGCTTTCAAATTTTATGTGCACCTCCAAAAACAATATTTTATTGTTCCGACACTTTTACAATCATAAATTTTCAGTATCTTCACCTAACTTTTTCCTTATTTTCATTGGCACTTTTTTTATATTGATTTGATCATTGGGATTTTAACATCTATGCTGTCATTCATCCCTCCTAATTGGCACTTGAATAGCAACATATGTTAAAATAACTACTGTTAATCACAGTCTTCATTTGAAGATTCACCAAAAAAAAAACAAAAAAAAAAATTTTCAATCTTTTTGTATTTTTATTTGAAAATAATAAAATTTCTTTAAAAACAACTAAATTATGTTCCATTTGTAAAAAAATCCGACCATCTGGAGGGTCGAAACAGCTTTCAGAGCATATTTTCCATATAAAATTTTACAAAAAATCAAATTTCGACACGTGAATTCACTCATTCGCGCTGTTGTAACTCAGCTAGATTACAATCGATTTCTAAAAATTTTGGTGTTTTAGAATCGTCGTATCATTTTCAAAGAAGATCTCATTTTTTTTTTGTAAGAAAATGTCAAAGTTTTCTCGTAAAATTAAAAAGTTCCCTTTTTTGTGACGTGAATTTACTCATTTGCGACTGTTTTTGTTCGCTTTATCCATATATTTTTATAGATAATTTTGTAAAAGTTGTCAAAATAACCACTTTTTCCAACCAAAAAAAATCGCTTTTAAAAATCATATAAAACATGTGTAAATTCTTTTTTCTTTTTCCGTTGGTTTTGTGTGATTTGAATTATCAAAATTATAGACAAGTTTGAGATTTTTTGATACGCGAACGGATAAAAATCACTTTTGAGCGGTACAAGCGCGTGGAATGTGTCATTTGCTTCTTCCTTCAATGTGCATTATGAATGAAGTTGTTTAAAAGTTTCTCTTATTAGAAGACTAAGATATCTCAAACTGTTAAACATTTATCAAACTGTTTAATAAACAAAAATTGAACTGAAAATTCGCTTCACTGATATTAAATAAGCTGTCGTCACGATACTAAGACTTTACTGTTTTTACCATCGCTATCCAGAAAACAGTCTCGTATGCATTTTTATAATTCTAAAGATTATTTCGGATATCGTTTGTTATTCAATATAGACAACCAAATTCATGATTTATTTCCAAAATACCTAAACTAACAATTTCTTGTTTTTGTGTTTGCTTAAAGACATACCGTCAACTGGGGCATCATGCAACACATTTCAACTGTAATGGCCAGTCCTCGAAAAAATCAATTTCATTGATCACAATACCATTTGAATGAGAAATAAAAGCTTTCATTCCCATCTAGTTAGACAGGCAGCGAAAAAAATCAGGTTGGCCTAGACTGACTCTATGATGACTGTGAATACATTTGTTTTATTTTGTCATTCACTTCGCACTCATTCATTTCATAAAGTCGTGACTGTTCAATACGATGTGAATGAATGTTTCTATATGAAGATGAGCTAGCAATTTTTATTCGAATATTCTGTTTTATAAACGAAGTTTATATTTAGAAACATTTATAATTTAAAATTCTTTTCTCAGATAAAATCTCCTTGTATCTCCTTTTACTCTCCGGTCATTTCCCAGGCTGTTCTAGCAAATTTTTTCAACTTAAAGAATTAAGATAAAACACCGAAACCCCAGATTTGAAGTAAAGTTAATTGATAATCAAGTACTATCAAACTTTCTGGAATATTCGTATCTTTCTTCAAGCTCTGAGACAATTCCAGAGTTATCAATTTTATGAGTATATATGTATATGTTAGGTAGTAAAAATATCATAAACTTGTATTTCTGAGTTTGAAGCCAGTTTATTCTGAATGTCTCAGTGCCGTCAGTTAATTCTGAATTTTTCAATGAAACTACAAAAACTGTGAACTTGAAAACAAAGGTTTAAATAGTCTATTAAAATTTAATTTTTGTGTTCAATTATTCAATTTACATTCTATCAAGAACAACTTTGAATGTTGACTATCTGTATATAACGGCGCGTTCGTAAATTGATTTTTTTTGGGTGATGCATCAGTCGATTGATTTGTTTGGTAGATGTCAAATCACTTTCCATATGCTTTTGCATACGTTTGTTTGGAATTTACGAACGCCAGCATCGATAAAAAAAATCACTTCGATAGAAAAAATCAATTTACGAACACGCCGTAAATGATCAGGGACAAAATTTCTTTTTGAATTTCAACACCTAACCCCCAACTTCCACGCCTGTCCCAGCTCGGATAATCTTTACTGGTTATACAAAAAATGTATTTTTTGTTGATTTGTTTTATTTTTGAAATGAGTTAAAACAATTAACAATTAAGATAAGTTTATAACGAAAAATTAAAATTATAAAGAAAGAGATAAAAGAATAGTAAAATGGATTATAAAATTATCTTAAGTTACTCAATCAACTCTTCATGTTGAATTTCCTTCCAATCATACAGATTGGGCATTACTTTTTCGTGAATATCCTTGTTAAGCTTTATCAGAAGGATGTTTGAAAGCGTATCCTCTGCGAGTTCAGTGCGACGGTCAGAAAGTACAAGTCCCAATGCGCTAAATGACCTCTCGACCGATACTTGGTTTGAGGGTACCGCCAATACAACCATCGCAACTTTGTGGAGCTCTGGATGAGAGTATTTTCGATTCATCCAATACTGATGTTATGAAATCGCTTGGTACATCTTTGTACCTGAAAATGATCACATTTTCATATGTGATGAAAGAAATTAGAGAAACATGAACTATCAAAGAACGAAAGAACATAAGCCGTAAATATCATGAAAATTTCGAAAAAGATACAACGGCTCACCGACAGGACTTGAACCTGCAATCTCCGCTTCGGTACAACGGCGCGTTAGCCAATTCCACCACGGTGAACGTGATGGAACCGGCGAACACGAGCAATCGAGCTCTGCCGATCAACTGCTGGACCTTCTATCGAAACACCATGTATATCCCGCATGTGATCTTTCCCTCTATTGATCTCTCTTGTTTCTCTAACCACACCCATCGACTCGGGATTTTAGCCGAGCGAGCACATGGTCGATTGCTTCGGGTTTGCCGCAACTTACGGTCAGATGAAGAAGCAATCAGTGCCGCTCAAGGTTCCGAGCAGACCAGTTACACAGGGAGGTGTTGCTCTGTTGAAATCAATACTGATGTTATGAAATCGCTTGGTACATCTTTGTACCTGAAAATGATCACATTTTCATATGTGATGAAAGAAATTAGAGAAACATGAACTATCAAAGAACGAAAGAACATAAGCCGTAAATATCATGAAAATTTCGAAAAAGATACAACGGCTCACCGACAGGACTTGAACCTGCAATCTCCGCTTCGGTACAACGGCGCGTTAGCCAATTCCACCACGGTGAACGTGATGGAACCGGCGAACACGAGCAATCGAGCTCTGCCGATCAACTGCTGGACCTGCTCGCTCGGCTAAAATCCCGAGTCGATGGGTGGGGTTAGAGAAACAAGAGAGATCAATAGAGGGAAAGATCACATGCGGGATATACATGGTGTTTCGATAGAAGGTCCAGCAGTTGATCGGCAGAGCTCGATTGCTCGTGTTCGCCGGTTCCATCACGTTCACCGTGGTGGAATTGGCTAACGCGCCGTTGTACCGAAGCGGAGATTGCAGGTTCAAGTCCTGTCGGTGAGCCGTTGTATCTTTTTCGAAATTTTCATGATATTTACGGCTTATGTTCTTTCGTTCTTTGATAGTTCATGTTTCTCTAATTTCTTTCATCACATATGAAAATGTGATTCATCCAATGCTGAAATGGGTCGTGCAGTTCATTTTGTCGAGGCTCTGCATCCAGTGCTTTCAACTGCTTTAGAAATGTTTATTGGTTCGAGCTTGAGTCTGCAGATGGCTCGGGTGTACCTCCAAACATGGTAGTAAAAAAGTTTTGAAAATCTGTCTGGTTGGCAAGTATGGCTGCCTCTGCTGTGGAACGAATCGATTGACTTGAACTTTTTTGTGGTTCGAGCTTTTCGATACGATTCCAAGTATCTACAATGGATTCCTAAGATATAAAACGCATTTATTAAAAAAGTGATGAAACAGTACATACTTGAATGTGAAGTTTTTCCTCGTTTGTGAACACTTTGGACCCGTGAAAGTTAAACCTTGGGTCGAGGTAAAGCGCCATTTGAAAAGCCCAAGAACTTCTGAGAGCAGCAAGCCGCGTTGATAGAGCAGTCTTGAGCTTTTGTACAAATCTATTATTCTCAACATTTTGTACATCGTTCGTCGCCATCAACCAACTGATATAAAATTCTGATAATAAGATGTGTGTTGCTTGCATCTTTTTCGTACATCTGTGTATGGGTTGGAAGGCTTGGACGTAGCTTGCAATAAACTCCCAGTTTCTCGAGAGATCTGAAATATTTTGTACTACTCTATTGAAATTAAAGACAGTTATTGAGAAAAACCTACCAAGCTCCGGAAATTGTGATGCAAGTTCCTCAAAAAAAACTTTTTGATTTAAAAAGCTCTCGAACATTTTATAAATGCCCCCCCCACCGAGTCTGGCACCACACAGGAGGATAGCTGGCTTTCCGATACTCGAACAAGTTTTTGTAGCGAGTTTGCTTGCATTTCTTTGCAATTTCGGTGATTTCCTTGACGAAAGGATCGTTTCGTTTTACAACGTCATGAACAACAAGTTGCAAAGAATGGACAGCACAGCGAACCAGGTTCAACCTTTCATGGAACGCTTCTTGCAGCTCATCCGAATAGTCTCGCTGTTCGGTCTCATCAACTTCCTCTTCTTCGTCAAAACTTTCCCGTAATGTCAGATCAAGCTCTTCTTTAAGCTTCCGGACAGCTGCCAACATATTGGCACCGTTGTCTGACGTTACAGAAAAGATTTGATGAATGGTTACTCCATATGAACTCAGCACCTCCAGGATCTTTGCCTTAAGGAAGACAGCTGTTTGACTTCCCTTAACTTCTAGCTATTCTAGCATAGCTAAAAACCGTGAAATCTAAATTTAATAGGCGCTGAAATGGAAATACAACGATTAACTTACCTAAGGTTCTCACAACTATTTCATTTCGCTGTACGTATTGAACATTTATACCTAGAATGTGGCGATTGAAGCGGGAGGCTGAATCAATTTTAACCGAGATGAGTTTATTTTCCATCTCTCCGCTTAGATGTTCCCGGATTTTGGAAGCAATATTTTTCAGATGAATTTTTATATTGGCTGTGTTTATCTTGCACCCAACAGCAGCGCCTATGGGGTCGAAAAGTTGACGCAGTGCTTCCCAAGTAAAGCATGATAGGGGCAGCTGATGGTAGGTAACCAATTTAACGGAGGTATCGAGGAATAGCAGTTTATCGATTGCAATCGACCGTTTTGCAATTACTCTGCGCCTTTTTGGTGCTGGAAACTCGTCCTTGAAAAGTCCTTCTTCGGCCGCTTTCTCGGCATGTACTAAGCGAAAATGTCGTACGAAGTTGCCTACATCGTACTTCTGCTGAATGTACGTACACCCACTATTCGGATCGATCCCACAAATCGCCTTTTCTCCATCCCGCGTTACAAACTCGCCAGCAATTTCGGTGAAACATCTTTTAGAGCCACTGCGCCTCTTAGCTTTAGCAGCCACCAGTTCTTCAGTCATTATTTCCGAAGTGAACTTTTGTTGAACAACTGACTTGATCACTGATCCTAGAATTTGATGACTGAAATTTTCAAGAAGATCACAGTCACGGATTTTGAAATGAAGTGATTTTCGATTGACGATCAGTCAGAGAGTGCTTTGTGAAAAATCGAGGAAAATAATGTTACAGTAAAATGGATACTGTGAATGAAAATTTATTTCACATTCATCATAGCATGTCAACAGTTTTAAGCACTGGTAATGGCTTCTAAAAACTTAATGTCCACAGATAATCATACAGCTTGTACATCAAAAATTTTATCTAAGAGCAAGTTCACTGATGTTGGAAAAAAGTGGTTGAAATTTTGAGATTTTGAAAATTTTGCCATGCAAAAACATTTTCAAGCTCTGTGGCCTTCAAGTTTTTTTACAAAACGTGTTGTATTTTCGCACGCTGTGATGCAAAAATAGCAATGTTTCTATCACATACGGCTGGAATAGAAACAGTGTTGTAAAAAAATACAACGGCCAAAGATCTTGAAAACATTTTTGCATGGTAAAATTTTCAAAATGTCAAAATTTCTACCACATTTTACCACACCAGTGAACTTGCTCTAAGGTAAATGGTACACGCTATTTTTTTTAAACTCAAAATTAAGTAGTTTTTGTTCAAAACAGCACTTCGGTGGCATCCGAGGATCAAAGTAATCATCGCCAAGAAATGACGCACAGTTTTCAAGCTCCTCATTTTTTTTTCGAGAATTTGTTGTTTTGTTTCAATGGTATTGAAGAATATTGATGAATGGATATTTCGATCCTTCCGGGCTTGGCAATTGTGGACGGATCTTCAAGAGACGGACAGATCCAAGGTCTCCGACAAGGATGTGAACTCGTGGTTTTGCATAGAAATGGAATCTGTATTCCTTGGTTACCTGCGAAGCAGATCTGAACTTTACAGTCATATCAAAAGCTAAGTATTATTATTTCATTATTTGTTTTAACTTTCGATCATTCATTAGCTGTTTTTTATTCAAATTATCATGTTTTTTCTTGGGCGTCATTATTTTTTCCATCGTAAACAGACGTATTTTTTATGAACACTTTTTAAATAATTTCTAATATATTTAATTGCAGAACTCAAAGCAGAAAATTTAGCAAGTTTTTAATTTTAGCTATGTGTATCATTTGATCAAAATGTTTTATCTTAATCAACTGAAGTGCCTTTCAAGAGACATCAAATGAAATAAGAAGCAGAAGAATTGCAAAAACTATGGCAGCAATTGGTAAGACCCAACAATTTTTTAACATAATATTTATTTGTTCAATAATCACAAAATATTCTAAAAGTTATAAATTTCATACAAGAATCAATTTGAAATTTTTCTTTTATAGTGTTTGACTTCTATTTTATCTAAGATGTTATTTGCCTTTTTATCTTAAATAATTTACTGTGGATACTTCAAAATGTATTCAAGTGGAGAATTTTAAAAGTTACTCGGGTCGAATTCAACTAAATACCACTAAATACTAATTTCTTTACTGAACTGGCCCAAAAATGCTTTTTGGGCAACAAACATCATTTTCATATTTTGATTTAAATAGCAAACAACATAATGACATATGATATTATTTTATAATCTTTTGGTATTATTTTGTGTCAGCTATTCAAAGTGTAGGAATAAAGAAGTCGTTATAAAGTTATCGATTTTAAGCCGTACGCCGTTAATGCTGACTTTGTAAAGTATCATGTACAAATATGCTTCAATCGTTTTTTACATAAAATCTCTTAGATTTGTCATCCAGTTTTGTGATCCGTTAAGTTTCAATTTTATTTCGTGTTCAATTTCAGACTTGAATAGAATTAAATCGAAAAATTTATAAAACTATACTATACTATACGAATACAACAAAATTTAAAAATCATTAAAAGTATTCATTCAAAACATGATAATTTTAAAAAACAAGGCACGACTGAACTTAGCAAAAACATAACTTAAACATTCGTGTGTCGCTTATTAAAAGGAAGATTATGTCGATATTATTCCCGAAATGGCGCATTTTAGTTGCGCCCGTTTCGAAAATCGATTCTGATTTATCATATTTTGAGGTTAGGCTGAGGCCTTCAAACATGTAAAATTCACAATGTATCATAATTCAAAGAAATCATTTGAAAATTCTGCCAAGGTTACTCTCTCATCATCATTATTCAATAAATGTGTTTTTATGATTGTTCAGAAGTTTGATTAGGAAACCTACGAAGTTCAGGAGCTTAGGAGTTTTTGTTTAAAGTGGTCAATCGCTTACCAAGTAGCTTACTAATATCAGCCGAAGAAAAACTTTAAATTAAATAATTTTTATTTTTATTTTATCTACACTGTTTTTATAGAGAGATTGTTACGCTAGAGGGCCGATATATGTTATTCACAATAAGTTTTATGATTTTTCCGTTAACTGATGTACATGTCTCTTGATTTTTTGTTTTGTTGTGTAGAGTTAAAAAAATTATGTTAGGAAAAATGAAAGCAACGGAAAATGGGTTTACTAAGATTTATACACTTGTCAAAGGTGTCTCCTGATCATATCCCTTTTCCCCCATCCCTACAAAAATTGCTTTGCTAGGATGCAGAGGTGACCTCGGTCCTAAAGCATAATTTTACATTCTATCATCCCTTTCTCTTATTTTCCTCTCTATCTATTGACTACTAGGACGTGGCCGGCGCCGTTATTGATGTATAAAGAGAGAGCATCAGTTTTGTTCATTTTGAATGTGTTGTCAATCCCAGACACCATTCTTTTGACCTCTGGGCAAAATTGATGGCCTCGGTCAATCACGGAGTAGCAACCATTGGTGATGTAGAATTCATTCTACTGAGCCACACCAGCGGTTATGGAATTCGAAATGCTTTAGTAATATTATGATGAAATGAACTATGGAAAGCAAGGACTTTATATCATTTTAAAAGTATAATTCCGAATTTTTAACGGCATTTAGGTTTCAATGACTTAAGGTGGATGTGAGTTATAGTCAATCAAGCTAAGCTAAGCTAAGCTAAGCTAAAACAGCACTTCGGTGGCATCCCTCAACTTTGAGTTTGATTGGGAAATAGCAAAACTAAGTTCTGATAGGCATACTCAATATTAAGTTCGGCAGCCGAACTCGAATTTATCCTTTTTTTTCGAGGGTAGCTTATTTTCAGGGAATTAAAGGATGATTAAAATTTTTTGTACCCGGATGTTGCTGTTCCGGTACATTGCATTGCAATTACAGAGCGGTGGAAAGTTTTGACACTCCCTGTCAAAGAAAACTATTGGATGTTACTTCCCACGGGAAGTAAACATCATCCGGAAGTTTCCGGACATTGCAAACCGCTCACCATATGATGACAATGACGGACATAATTTTACGCTGACACGGTGAACATGCTTTTCATTATGAAGTTCCTTCATAGTCTTCCGGTAATTGTTCCGGAACGACAAAATTTTGCGACGTTTTCGTTGGTTGCTGTTCCGGTTCGAACTGAACTCGCTAAGTGTTTTCAGTCCAACAAAGAGAGTTCAATTTTCAGTTCATAAGGTCGAACTAAGCTTTGATCCCTCGCCGAAGGAAAAAAAGGGATCAATTTTGAGTTCGCAGTTCGAACTCCTTTTTGATCCATCGCAAGGAAGAAAAATGGTACTTAACTTTAAGTTCATAGAATCGAACTATGTTTTGAACCTCGGTCATACTTAATTTTGAGTTAAAAAAAAAGAGCGTGTACATCAAATTGACGTAGTCAGAAAAATTATTGGTTTCGCCAATTATTTTCAAATTTACACCAACAAGCTATTTTTACCCTACTGAGAAAAATGACTAAGTTGCAATAAACTTTGTATTTAATGGAAAATCAAATGATACCGTTTGAAAAGTTTTTGATATATTTGTGATGTCATATAACATGAAGCACCAATTGCAGTAGTTTTTGGTTTTGTACGAATTAAATTTAGGTGGCTATGATTCGAACTTATTTACATACCATCCCAACCATTGTGTGTGCATAGAAACACAGAGAACAGACGTACAAGCTCGAACCAAAAATCTTCAAAAAAGTGTGTAAAATTTCAAATGCAGACATCCAAAAAATATGTTGAAAATTGACTTAAAACAGTGGCACCTATTGCGCCGTTCAAAAGTTACAAATCAAATTTTCAAGTGTACAGTTTTCGAAAAGACGTAACCGTATATATGAACTCATAATTAAACTAATGCCGCTGGAAATTTTACACAAGTTTCGTGGGCTAGCTTGTACGTCTGTTCTCCGTGATAGAAAGTATTTTCTGGTATCTTTAAATTAAAATTTATAATTCATCACGTGAAACATTACGGAACAGAGACAATTTTTTTAATTATCTGACAATTTGCGCCGGGTGTCTTCAGATCGTCCTCAAAATTAAAAACTTGGTTTATTTTTACGACTTTTGTATTTTTTCAGATTTCTAGTTTTTTCTATTTTTCGAGTTGTGGTTAGATTTTTTCGTAAATAATCTAAAACCATTTTTAAAATCCTCATAATTCTGTTATTTTTCAACTACAGTCGGACGGAGTAAGTAGTACTGTCATGCGAAATTCAACGCATTGAAAACTGTCACGAAGATTTTCCCAAAACTGTCACGAAGCTTAAAAAACTTTCATACCCACGAACAAACTCTCGCATGATGTAAAACAAGGCATCGCTGTACATCGCACGACCGCTCCTTTTAAAACTGTCGGGGAAGAAATATTCCGGAAGCTTTCATCGAGGTGCATGTGCGACATTCGCAAGAATACTGTCGTTCGCCAGTACTTTTCGGAAGCCTGATAATGACATTATTTATTTTTTTGTTGCATCGAAAACAAATAATGTTCGAACAATTGCACCTATGTATGCAGGTAGCGCGCGCTTCTAACAACATGGAAACAAAAGTGCTTATTAAAGCAGGTAAAACACAATATTGTTTTCGTGCTTTGTAGGGTGTTTGCAGCGAAATTAAAAATTCCAATCGTGACGTTTCGTTTATAGGCTCGTTACCATACAGACTTCGATGCCCAAAATGAAAGCAAACCGAATGCGTGTTGATATCTTTTCGAGAGCAAAACTTGGCATGACTATGACTTTAATGCCCAAAGCAAGCAAACCGACACTATTGACTTTAGTAGTATTGACTTTAAAAGTGAGAAAAATAACAAATGAGAAAGTGTTATTTCAATTCGAACTCTAGCTTATGTAAGTGTCACGTTTTGTCACTGACCGCCATGACACTTTGCGCCAGATTTTTTTTTTTATTTGGATGGATTTTAATTTCTTAAAGTCATTCATCCCTTTTTTGAAATAAAGTAAAATAGAATTTTACAACATTTTGGTTTCTTCCGTGGGCTTGTTCGATAGTGCAACTTCTAGACTCAGGTTGATTCCGCTAGATTGTCTTGCTTGGTGATAACTGGGGAAGTTGATCAGCAGGTGCTTCACAGATATGATGCCGTTGCATGATGAGATGGGCAGTCGGGGTCTTCCTTACTCATAAGATGACCGTGAGTCAGTCTGGTGTGTCCAATCCTGAGACGTGTCAAGGCTCTCCTTTCAAGATGTTGTTTCCTGTCGGTCCAAGACAGGGTGGAGCTTTTTATTTCTTGCAATTTGGATGAGGAATTCTTCTCTCGTCGTATGGTGTTTTTAACCACTTGGTTGCATCAATGTGTGGGACAGGCATGTCGGGAGGGGGGGGGATCTGGGTTCCTTCGGATGCAAGAACGTCAACAATTTCGTTGCTGGGAATTCCTGCGTGTCCTGGGATCCAGCAGAGTATGACGTCTTTTTCCAGCGCTAGCTTGATGATACCATCTATCCAAGGCCAAACGCTTCGGCAAGGCATTGTGGGTTGTTTATATACTGGTTATTAAGAAGAAGATGGAACTGACTTCGTCGGTTTTCTCCGTTTAATCGCTTTAATTTATCCCATAGTTTGGAGGAGGGTGTTTCCGGTTGGATTTCACCGAGAAACTCATTCCAACTGTTTTCTTTGGCTTTTTTAATTGCAGCTCGTGCGGAGGATCTTGCAGCTTCAAATTCGGTTAAGGCTTCGGCATTTCGGGGGTCGTCATTTGGTATTCGACGAAGGGCGTGTAATTTTTCGCGAAGCCACTTCACAGCATCTTTTACTTCGGGATCCCACCAAGGGATAGAAGCTTTGCCTGGTGTGCCATTTGTTCGAGGAATAGATTCGAGAGCGGCATTTAGCACCATTTCGGTAAAAGACTTAACGGTTATTGGTGGGTGATTATCAATATATCGATCAATAAGGATCTGATATTTAACCCAGTCAGCTTCATGGAGCTCATGGAGTGCTGTGGATTGCAGTGTGGAGGATTCTATTAAGATATGGATTGGAATATGGCCACTGCCGCAGTCGTCTTCGATTGTGTGCCAACTAAATTTGGGACTGAGGGACCAGGAGACTAGGGTTAGGTCGAGAGCAGAGGTATTTACATTTGATGGGTCGACGCGAATAGGGCTGTAGTCATTTAAGATAGTTAAATTTTTCAGAATAAGGAAATTCTCAAGATAAGAATCTTTTCGGCATGTTCCTTCTCAGAGAGAATGTGCGTTGAGATCCCCCATGATGACTACGGGTTGAGGCAGTTGTTGTGAAATATCTTCAAGACCTTCGACAAATTCTTGAAAACGAACTGAGGGGATGCAGTGAAGGGAAACGACTGTGATATCAATGGGTGATTTAAGACGTACACAAGTAACGCTGAAAGGTGCTGAAAGTGGAATCTGTTTAAAGGGTAGGCCAGCTTTAATTGATATACCAGAACCTTGGCCGGTGGGGTCCAGAAGGGTTGTTAGCCTTTTATCAGATAAGGTAGATTGGCTGAAAGGAGGGTTTCTTGTAGGGAGAGTATTAAGGGTTGATATTTGTAGGTTAATACTTCTAATTCTTGCAATCGGGCTCTCAGTCCACGTAGATTCCATTGGATAGCGAAGCTTACTTTGTTTTTCCTAGCGGGTGTTGAGTTATGGTGGGATAGGTTGTGATTGTTAATGTTTGGGATGAAGGTAACCATGATAAAAATTTAAAATTGAAAGGAAGTTGGGTTTCGACTTACCGCCGTGAGGAAGAGGGGTGATGGGACAGCTCTCGGTTGTCTTGAACTGGGTTGAAGGACGTCGGTTGATTTTCAGTGTTGATCTGGTTTTCGGGATTCCGTTGTCGTTTTTTCTTTGTGCGGTTCAATTTCTGTTGGGTTGTGGTTCCAGAACTGGATTCACTGGTGGTTTGCATTCCTTCGGAGGAGCCATTTCGAACACGTTTGGGGGTGGTTTGGTGGCTGGTAGTTGAGCAGGAGGTTGTCATGCTACCGTCACTTTCGGATTCGTTTTCGTCATTGGTCGGGTTGTCTTGTGTTCTGCGAGTGAACATGGCTAGCTGGGCAGTTAGGATGGCTACTTGCTTCCGGAGTTGTATAAATTCGGCCTCCTGGTTCGCAGGGTTGCGTTCTGGGTTTAGGCGTTGTTGAATACTACTGGATCGAATGAGGCGGCTACGAAGTTCCTTAACTGCTTCTTTATGGGGGATACCGATGTCAGTTTTTAGTTTAATTATTTCTTGTTCCTCTTTGAAAAATGAGCAGTTTCGGCTGTTCGTGGGGTGGTTATTCCGGCAGTTTACGCAGTGTGGCTCCGCAATTGATACAAATGGGGTCAAACTTGCAGTGTTTTTGCGTGTGGCCATACTTCCCACATTGCACGCAGAGCATAGGGCGAGAGTAATACGGGCGAGTGGAAATTTGAAGAAATCCAAAGCGGATGTACCGGGGGACCACCGTACCGCGGACAGTCAGAACCATTGTGCGAGTGAGAACATCTTTTCCATTTTCTTTTCTGAGGAACCGGTAAACACTGGTGACTCCTTGACTCTCGAGATCGCTTGCCAGTTGGTCGTTTGTTGCTCCTTCTGCTTCTTTGCACGTTACTACACACTTACAGGTGTTAACTGTTGGGTGGTACGTGATGGTAACGGGGGTAGAGTCAATTAACTGTTTAACCTTCAGCAGCATTTCCACCTGCCGAGGTGAGCGTACCTTGAGCAGATATACGCTTCCATTATGGGTAGGGTTTCCGCCATGGATGATTC